>NC_083355.1:53183066-53489219 GCF_030254825.1 Meriones unguiculatus | reverse complement strand
CCCGAGAGACCGTATTCTCCAGCTTCGTTTATGGAGTTGGGGCTGGCACCTAACATGTTTTAGTTAGATAAAATTTTCCTCCATGTGACATAGTAGGAACCTTTTATCCCTGTTTCAAGTATTTTTATCTATTGAGGGCCAATGAGGTATCAGTGCAACAAGGTTTAAAATAAGATATGGTCTGTCATGCCCAAAATATTCCAGCCCAGTGGGAAGATACGGACTACAAATAAACACATGATAATGTATAATGTACACTGATAGGTGTAAAACTCATGCAGTAAAAACAAGAAAGAGGAGGAAGCAGTGTATGTGAATAGCCTAGGTGTACTTTGAAGAATAAAGAAATGTCCAGGTGGTTCAGTGGTAGAAGGCTGCCTCAGACACCACACACATGAACAGTGTGGCAGAGTGGGAGATAAAATGCAGTGGAAAAGACACGGAGTGGCTGTGAGTAATATTCAGACTGTACTCATGTGATGTGGTCCCCATGTCCAATCATGTTTGAGTCAAAGGCTGAAATAGTCCTGAACACTCCAGACCAGAACTAACCATATATCTGATTAGACTGTACATGGAACTCTGAATTTCCTAGAAGCCAAATTAAAAATTAACATAATTTTGCATTGATTGTAACCACATATTTGGTGAAAAATCCAAAAATATCATCCAATGGATGTTAATTATTTTAAAGTATAGCAAATTTTAAATGAAAGTAAAATTATTAATGAATGATTTCTTTTTCCAAACAGTTTCCCAGATCCATTAGGGTTTTGTATGTACAGCACATCAGTTCAGCACAACTCAGGAGCCAGGTGGCTATGTGGACTGGTATTTGTAGAACTGGACCAGGCAGTCTGAGATAAATGCAGATGAGTGGAGGGTATTAGGTGAATTCTGAAGTCACCTAAAGGAAAGGGAAGAAAATAGTGTTTGCTATGGTTTTATCTCTAGTACCTGATTTGAATTCATATTTAAATCCCAAGTGTTGTTGTTAATGTTGTTGTTTGTTGTTTTCTTTGTTTTATTTTTTAAGACTGGATTTCCCTGTGTAGCCATGGCTGTGCTGGAACTAGCTCTGTAGAGCACACTAGCCTCGAACTCAAGTGTCTGCCTCCTGTGCTGGAATTAAGTGTGTGTACCACCATGCCTGGTTTGAAGTCCCAAGTGCTTTATTAGCACTCTAGTGACACAGACAACCTCAAATTTATTTTCCTTTTATGCTTTTTCTCCATCTCTCCCCTCTACAACTTATATTTTATGTGTTCTGCCTAAACATGACAGGGATAGAAAAATAACTAGAAATTAAAAGCAGAGCATGTAACCTTAAAACCCACATCCGGCCAAATGGGAGCTGTTTGCCCTAGGCAACACTAGTTGTCAACTTTAATTTTTTTTTTTTCATTCTGGTCTACCTACTAATTCACAAGCATAACACATAGTCAGCAGCAGCAATTCACTTGCAGTGGCCCCACTCTGCAAATGTGCTCCCCTCTGAGGAGAGGGCATAGTCAGAAGACTTGGGGTTCAGAGTTGGAGACACCTCGGGTATAACTTAAAAAGCCTAGAGAACAGACAGTGCGTTCCTCTCCTGTTCACATAGTGAAGTCTCTGTCCTAGAAACTGTCTTTACAAATGCTTGGTCCTGTCAGAAAGTGTGGATAAATGAAGATAGATAGATAGATAGATAGATAGATAGATAGATAGATAGATAGATAGATAGATATAGATATAGATAGATGGATAGATATTTGTGTGTGTATTTGTCTCTATACATTTTTTTATTCCTTTCTAAATTCTAACAGAACAGAAACATTGCATTTTCTTGAACAGGATACCACATTAATAGCTTCCTTTAGAAGAGTTCTTGGTATTATACCCTGAAGTGTCCCTCCAGGCTCCTGTTTTCAATGCTCAGCCCGCAGCCTGCGGTGCTATCTTAAGGCCTGTGGTGTATTTAGGAAGTGAAGGAAGTAAAGTGCCGACCGGGACCTTTGATGGTATGCCACCCTGGTCCCACACTGGTTGTCAGATATCCTCATCCAGATCACTCAGGTGCCTAAAAACTGGCAACATCCCCTTGGAAGTGGTGCAGGCAGAAGTAAGAAGAGTGATCAAAGTCAGATAGAGAAGGGATTTATTTAAACCTGTAAGTATAGACCGGACTAGAACACTGAAAGAAGTGTTATGAATATTCCTTAGATGTGCTTGGAATATCACCTGACTTGTTTGTTTGAAATCCTTGGAACAAAACAAAGCACATGTTCGTTTACCTGGTGTGGAAGCGGGCCTCAGATCCAGTCATGAAGCAGTTGGCTACCCCAGAACAGTGATCCACTGTTAAACACTGGGCATATCTTGTCTGGAAAGTCAGTATTGCAGCACTCCGGGCTTACCACTGGTTAAAGTGATGATTCTCCTCTCCCAACACTTGGCCTAACACCCTTCAACACTAGGCAAGCTCATTAAGAGCAGGAAGCCTCCAGTTCAATTTCAGTTGATTTCACTGCACACACAATTTTTTTAACAAACATTTTCCCAAGCGTGGTGAAATTTTCAGTGTCCTGCTCTCTTAGAGCAAAGTCTGGTGATGCCGCACGATTTGTGATGAGACAAGGGTGTTTGCAGAGGGTTAACAAGCTGAGCTGGAATGCCGTAAGGTGCAGCTGACAAGGCAACCATTTCTAAAGATACTTGTTAAGAAGTGAGAATGGGGTTTGTCTTAAGCGATCCTTCCTACATGCAATGTTAAACTACTTTAGAAGGCACAAAGAAAACAAATCAGGCTAGGAGTCTATTGCTTTCTCGGAATTTAGTGAATTGAAGTGCTGTTTGCTGCCACCAAAGAGAACTCAATTTTTTAAAAAAAAAAAAATTAATAATCTGATGTATCTTAGAGGTTTCTTTGTTGTAACCATTTTCCTCTACTTTGGCCACTTTGATACATCTGTGGCCAAGTTCAGCTACTGTGTAAAACAATTCTATTTTCTATTCTCTTGTTATGTACCTTTAAATCCTTTTCCAAGACCTATGGAGTAAATAAGAAATGAAATTGCTAAGTCATTAATCTTCCCGACTTTATTTCTAATTATAAAATAAAAGGCTTGGACCAAGTTAAACTGTACCTATTGTGTCAGCTCTTACTTTTTGACAGTAGGTACTTGAAATCAGGGTTGTCCAGGAAGTGAAGAATTCGTGTCACACAACAAGTTCCATAAGGAGTCAGATGTATCAGTGGTGCATATCCATTGCAGGAACTTACAAACAAAACAAAACAAAACAAAACAAAACAGCACAATGGAGCCAGTGCAGTAGCTCTGTGGGCTTAGGAAAAGGGATCTGCTAGCCAAATCTCAGGTAGCTGCTGTGGATCTTAGAATGCACTTTCTTTGACACTTTTCCTGTAAGCAGATTTTAGTGGGAGGAAGATGGTGAATTTTGAGCCATGTTTTGGAGATGGATTGTGGATGAGTTCATCCTAGGATTCCCCTGCCTACCTCTTTAGCCAACTGGGGGATGAGAGGCTGGCCTATGCAGGCTGGACAGCGCTGCTCTGTCAGACCCTTATGCAGGGACTGGAAGCACTAGTGTCTCCATTCCTCAGTCCTTTAACATCAGTTGGCCTTTCTGAGGATGATGCACATTTGAAGGATCTTCCAGTGTTCAGATTTAGTTCTGACCTGGTCTTTGTGACAGGACTATAACACAGATTCTGATCATCCCAGAAAAAGGCCTCAAGGGACAGTTCTTCCTGGCAAATGCTGACCTTGGAGAACCAAGTAGTGTCTTCACAATTTGATACCACATGATGAAGCCACAGAGAATAATTTTATTTTGGGCTGGTATCTCTGCTACAGGGCATTATTTATGCTGCTTAGGAATCTGCTGAGACAATGAGCTGAGCAATGTAGAATGGAAAAAAATTTTTTTACTAATGGCCAGACAACAGAGATATAGTGTTTAGTTAATTGTACCATGAGCATGAGATCCAAAAGAAATGCCTGTGTCAATATTTTCTATTAGGTTGTGTAAAACACATGAAATGCATAGAATTTAATTGTTTGTTGTTGTTTTTTTTTTTTTTTCTGTAGCTGCTGATTCTTGATTCAGCTGTTCGGGAACATAGGGTTTTGTTGTTGTTGCTACTGCTGCTGCTATTGTTTTCAGTGCAAGACATTAAACTCAGGGACTTGTGTACCTTGGGAATTCCGCATGTGTGTCTGTGTGTGTATGTGTGTGTGTGCGCGCGTGTGTGTGTGTGAATGTAGTTCGGTCATAACCTATTGCTGTCATTTCTATTGACCACACATAATACTGGCTCACTAATAAAAATACTTGCATAAATCATTCAGGAAGTATTTTTGTTGAATGTGTATAGGGAACACTAAGTTATCACCTTGAGGAAAGGGACAGAGGAGGCAAAAGAGGTTCAGCCTGGATCTCATAGTGAGTCCCAGACCAGCCTGGACTTCAGAGAACTTAACAAAAAAAAAAAAAAAAAAAAGCCTCTGCTTTCAATAGAATCCATTGAATAAATTTAAAGACTTTCCTTTTAAAGTGGATCTTTTGACTTAGCAAAGGAGCTAAAATTACAAAGAAAAAAAAACCTATAAAACCCTTAGCAAAAACATGGGATTAGAGTTTCATGACCTTAAGTGAAGTAATAAATTTTGAAAATAACAAAACTACAAACAAAAAAAGAGAAATACATAATTTGGTCTCCAACAAAATTAAAATATTTTGTGCTACAGTGTCTTCAAGAAAGCAGGAAGATATGTACAGAATGAAAAAAAAACATACAGGTCATATCTGTAAGAAGGTACAACTGTCAGAATACTTAAAGAACCCCTGCACAGATGTAACCCATGACAGTTCAGTGTCCAAGTAGGTTACATAGTAATGGGAACAGGGACTGCCTCTGACATAATCTGATTGGCCTACTCTTTGATCACCACCCCCTGAGGGGAGAGCAGCCTTACCAGGCCACAGAAGATGACAATGCAGCCACTCCTGATGAGATCTGATAGACTAAGATCAGAAGGAAGGAGAGGAGGACCTCCCCTATCAGTGGACTTGGGGAGGGGCATGCATGAAGAAGGGTGAGAAAGGGTGGGATCGGGAGGGGAGGAGGGAGAGGCTTATGGGGGGATACAAAATGAATAAAGTGTAATTAATAGTAAAAAATAAATAAAAAAGAATATACTTCTTATAATATATTTTTTAAAATAATCTACTTTAAAACTGGACAAAGGGTGTTAATTGATATTTTTTCAAAGAAAATATAGAGATGCCAATTTAAGTATTTGGAAGTACATCATGAAAGAAATGCAGATCAAAAGCAATGAAAGACTTCATTACCCATAAGGATCACTGTATTCAAAAGACAAGAAGACGATAGCAGGTGCTGATGAGGATGTGGAGAAACAGAAATCAGCCTAAATAGCCATTAATTGATGTACAAGAAATGCAGTTCTGATGCATATTATACATTGGCTAAATTTGAATACATTATGCTGAGTACAAGAAGACAGATAGAAAACGGAAGTACTGTGTGATTCCATTTGTATGAAAAGTCCAGAACACCCAAGCTTATGAAGAGCTGCTGACTGCAAAAACTGGGGTGAAGTGGGGTGAGTGGGCAGAGTCTCTTTTAAAGGAGAAGAAAGTGTTCCAAAATTAGAGTGTAGTTGTGGTTGTAACTATGCAAAAAGCCATTGGATTGGAAAATTCATAGATGAATTTTCTGTTTCCATCTGCACTCAGAGGGCCACTGAGAAGAATCAGAAGAAGCATCAGAATCTGCCTGTGGTCTGGATAAAGTCCACTAAAGGAGCTAGAGAATGACTTTAATGCTCATTATTAATGGTAGATTTTATGGAGTGGGCAGAATAGACGTTTGAAAGATGACACTGAAGAAGTTAATAAAGATTAGACAACAGAAGAAATTTAAAACCATATTGAAACGTTTCAGAGTAAAAGCTTTGTTAAACTAAATTGGGTTTAGGAAGAACACTGCAGTGGCCATGTAGAAGCTGATTTAAGAGGGGGAGTATAGATAATAAGACAAATAGTATATGATGCAGGAATCATTATGAGGGAGGAAGAGGACCTAGACAAAGGAGGGGAGAGTAGGACAAATAAGGGGATTGGAAAAGCTAGACTGACAAGACAAATTAGCTTTCTCAAGAATAGGCAAAAATTCGTAGAAAAAGTGCTTAGGCATAGGAGTCAAGGTAAAGATAATTAGTATGGTTTATTCATTTTATTTTATGGGCTGAAGAGATTATCTGGGGAGAAGGGTGCTCATGGGTAAGTGGCTGGATGGTAGTTCAGCTGATAAGCCTCCACCTGATGGCTGTAGACGGCACACAGATGTGGAGTGTCTTCTCAGAACCTTTTCTTTCCTTTGTCTCATCTGCTTCCTGAATCCCAGTGTGACCTTCTGTCTCAGATCCTCTTTCTGACTTTCTCTTCAGCTCTCAAGATAACCTCAGTCTTGTATCTCGCTAGACCACAAACCAGGGAAATTCTGTGTGGGCTGGAGACGAGGCTGGTAGATAGCCACGTTACATCTGAGCCCCTACTGGGATGCCCTCCTGGAAACGTCCAGTATGTAGGAGGTGTAATTACAGGCTTGAAAGTGCAGTGGGAGAAAGGAACCTTAGAGCAGTAAGATTTGCAGCCTCACACTGCAACACTACCAGAGAGCAGAAATAACTATACCATAAAACAAAGGTTAGCTAGGGCTTACCCCAAGATCCTCCAGATCACAGCTACAATAGCTATATTTTGAAAGGGTGAACTTGTTGACACACTTACTTCAGAATGCAGTTAAAGGTACATTGCTATTAATATTTGTGAAATATGAATATTTTTACTAAGCTCTTGTTAAGACGTGGGCAACAAGGAAGACAAACAGAACCAAAGGTTCAAGGCTTTGGTAGATTGTCATTTAACATTTGTTCTGAGATTTTTTTTCTCTGGAATGGTCCATGAAGATCTGATAAAAACAATTAACCATGAATATTTTCCAGTTCATTTTCCCTCAGAGTCCATAACAATTCAAACCTACATTATACCATAATTCATTAACTGTCTCAATTAAATCAGGATGTTGTTAGAGGTTGTTATACTGTAACTAAAAGTTAGGGATAAAAGAAAAAACAAAATAAAGGCTGTGATATGCTCCCCCCTAAAAGTTAAATTTGTCTTTCATTTTATTTTTAGAGCCTGGTAAAAATATAAAGCACTAACTTCTTTGATATCCTTGAATATGCTTCTGCATTCTCTTGTATTCCATTATCTACTTTGTTTATATATTGTTACTGTTCAAATTTTATTATCTTCTTTTCTCCAAGGTTCTTTGAATTGCACTCGAGATTATTTTTTTTAACAGATCTTGCCTCGGGTTTATTTGTAAAATCAGCATAGGACAGTGGTCATCTGTAAATAGTGTGTAGGTGGGTGTGTCACACCAGTCCGTCTGTCCTCGCATTGGCAGAAGCCTTTCCTACGGGGCCTTCACAGGGGCCTGGGCACCTTTGGGAGCCTGAGCTGGGGCTGAAGTCTGGGCCTTAGCTGGAGCTGTGTCTTCTGCCTTGCTTTGAACCTTGGGCTTTGGTTGGCAGAGCCTACGACCCTTGGCCATGTAGCTTCGAATCTGCTTCCCAAGCTTGGGGTGAGCGACGACGAAAGCCAGACAGCTGAGCTTGCAGCTGAGGCCCTTTGGCATCTTTGGCTTAACGGCCTCAGGCGTCACAAGGCCCTTGATGGCCTCTGCGTTGTTTGTCTGCAACTTCTTCAGGCCTTTCTTGTGCTTCTTGGCAAAGTGCATGTTCCCAGGAACTTGGGGTCCACCCCCTTAAGAAATTTGTATCTTTGTGATCGGGGTTTGTGATGCCATTTCTATGCCATTTGCAGGACTCGTGGTGTGGTTCTTGGGCTTGGCCATGTCTGCACTGTAACCCGTGGCTCCTGCAGCATCTGGGAACGGAAGAGCACGCTTTTAAAGTCTCCACCCCAGTGTGTGTGTGCGTGTGTGTGTGTGTGTGTGTGTGTGTTGTGGCTACTTTCTAGACCAAAATTGTTCTAGTATTATACTTAAAAGAGTTCTCTCTCTCTCTCTCTCTCTCTCTCTCTCTCTCTCTCACTTTCTCCCCCTCTCTCTGTCTCTTTCTCCCCCCCCCCCACAAATGCTGGCAAAATATAGGGGAAAGGACCTCTTATTCGCTCCTGTTAGGAATTCGAAGGTATGCAGTCAGTATGAAAATAGGTATGAAGGCTCTCCACAACAAAAAGTGAAACTAAAACTACCATGTGACCCAGCATTCTGCAATAAATTCAAAAGACTATGAACATGTCTCAGAGGTACTTGCACATCCACTTCATAGCTGCACTGTTCGCAGTAGCCAAGAAATGGAACTTCGATGTCCACCAGCAGATGAATACATGAGAACAAAGCATAATGACACGTGTGTGATGATGTCATGATGGAACCAGCTGCTTTGTAGGCTGACCTAGAATGTTAATTAAAATTTAAAAACACATTAGAGTTCTTTCTAGAGTTCTTTCTATTTCAAGTCTTTTACATTGTATAATATTATACTTTTCTTTATCTAAAATTAGTGAGTTTCTTGTTTTCACAGCCTAGTTGCTTCTGTCTATATTTGATCTTTTCACCATATCTATTGCTAACATATACTACTGTCTCTATTAGAATATTTGGAAGTGTTTTTATTTGCCTCATGTCAGCAACATTACTAATTCATCTGGCTCTTCTACCCAATCATTTTTCATATATGTGCTTCTACATTAGTCTTTCCCTAAGGCCCATGATCCAGGTCACTATGGCTACTTGTGTCAAATATGACACTCATCACTCTTACTTCTTTACATATTATCTAATGCAGCCTTCCCTGCTTCCCAACCAAATGCTCAACCGGTCTCCACAGAGAGGATCTAGCCTAAAAAATCTGAAATACTTAGTCTCTGAGTAAGTGGGAAAAACTTGTCAAATCCAGACATATACTGCTTACAACTAAGACCTTTTCCTGGATTATTACTGTGACTACAGAATAAAAGCAGAAAAAAGTAATGCTGGGACTCTTTTGGCACAGGAACGTGTGATGTTTTACTACTAACATAGTGATGAACTGAGTCAGACCTGTGGTGCAGGCCTATAATCCAGCCACTGGGGAAGTTGAGGCAAGAGGATTATCAGTTTAAGGTCTACCTGGGCTGGAGAATATGTTCAAGGCCAGCCTGGGTAATTTAGTGATGCCCTGTCTCAAAAAAAAAAAAGAAAAAAAAGAAAGAAAAGAAAAAGAAAAAAAAATGTAGCTTAGTGAAAGATGTCTGAGTGTATAGCATCCCCAAAGCCCTGGGTCCATCAAAAACACACACAACACACATACACATGTGCACATGCAAACACACATTCACATACGCAACGCATGGACACACAAATGCGTACATACGTGTGCTCACAAACACAGACAGGAAAGGTGATTGCCATTGGTTTCTGGTAAAGACTCTTAATGGAGTTAGAAAAAGAACAACCATTTCAACCTTACCAAGAGGATTTTTTAAAATAAGCAATAGCTATTGTGGATTATTAGTATTTATTATTGATTTATCTTTTAGTTAAGCAGCAGTTATTCCTCAACCAGCTGTATAACCAAATCACCACACAGAGACTAGGATTTATTTAATTAATCTAGAGCACAATGCTGGGCAATAGTTATTCCATCCTAAACCTCCAAGCCCGCATAGTTTCCTCCCATTCAGATTTTACCCATTATGTTTGCTTTTAGTCATAGCTTAGATCTGGTTCATCCTTCCTTGTGGTTCAAAATTTTGTCCTCCCGATCTCTGTTTTCCTCCTCGTGGTTGCAAGTCTTTTCCTGCCAACCTCTGCCTTCTACCCCCACTGGCTTCTTTCTCCTCCCTCCAGACCAGGATGGCCCATCTATTTTCTCCATTGCACAACATTGGCTGGTTGCTTAATTGACAATTACAGAGAACAAATGGTAGCATGTTTACATAAACTTGAGACAGGTGATGCTTTAGAATAAACATCACAATGCAGTGTCTGTATTGAAACCAGATAGTGGGGTAGAGAAATTAGCATTTGAATGAACAAGGGTACATTTCACAAGAATATGAATCCAACAACTAGCTATTGATTATTCCATCAGCCAGTTCACTTAAACATTTTGGTGATCATATATTGAGTCATTTTATACTGTTTTGATTTGGTTTTGGTTTTTTGAGACAGGGTCGGTCTCGCGTATCCCAAACTTCCTTCAAACTCCATATGTATCAAAATTGACCTTGAGCTCCTGGTCCTCCTACTTTTCCCTCCTACATACTCTGCTGCTCCCAGAGTCATTTAATATTCTAAGTTAGTGGATTATTCTAATTATATTTCATACTAATCAGGTATTTGTATGGTCAACAATAGTATGTGTTATTGCAGTGGCTAAAGAAACTCCATTTTATGCTAGACATTTTGGTGCCCACAAGCCATTTGTCTCTGACTCTAGTCCCTGGAAGATAGTTCCCAGTAAACTCAACTCAGTGACCCTCACGCAGAAATGTACAGCTGTGACCACCTGCTTGTTATAACTACCTGCTTTTTGAACTTCTGTAACTTGTATGTATGTGTATGGTATATACATGTGTATGTGGTATATACATGTGTGTGTTCATGTTCACAGGTGTGTACAATATAGGGTGTCTTCCTAAACTGCTCTATGCCTCTGAGCCAAGGTATCTGAACCAGGAACTCACTTATTCAGCTAGACTAGCAGGCCAGTTACTGCCTGGACCCTCCTTTCTCCTCCTCCCCAGCACTGGGGGTGCAGGCAGTGCCACTGCACCAGCCTTTACATGGGCTCTGGAAATCTGAACTTAGGTCCTTATGCTTATGTAGCAAGAAGCACTTTACCAGCTGAACCATCTTCAAAGCCCTTTATTTTATTCATGATGCTCATAAGTAATATCGACATGCTGCTTTGTATTTTCAGATTGCTTTTTAAAATAACAACTCATTATTGTCATGTCATGTTCAATCTCTCTTAACGGTACATTGGAATGTTTTAAGATTAGATTTTAAAGATTTCTTCTTTGAGAACTACACATTATGTTGTTTAACGGTATTCACCCTTCCTAATTCTTCTGCCCCTCTGTCCTCTCAACTTTGCCTCCTCCCCCTCCCCACCTTTCTTCCTCTTCTCCTCCTCCTAGCTCAGTGTGTGTTGCCCTTATACGCAGAGATGTGGTACCATGGGCAACCTCGCAGGGCCACATCCCCTGAAGAAAACTGACTCCTACCATCACTGACTACCAAGAGCTCGAATTCAGCAAGGAGTTAGTTTTTAAATAGTCTGTCTTCTATTTCTTCAACTCTGTGCACTCAGGGATCAGTACTTTGATTTTCAGTCTACCTTCCCATCTTCTTATTTTTTTCTCAAATATTTGATGACCTTTGGTTGTTTCTTGATCATTTACATGGAAGGATTAGGATAATCCTAATTAGGAATCTGCTTATAGTTTTTTTAGAGTGGCTTTAGCTAGTCTTCTTGACCAGGGGTCCAGCTGCAAAATAATCATGCAAATGTGTAGACAGACACCTCTTCCATTCAGGCTAGATGGTGGTCAGACCCTAATCCTCCACTCTCACTGACTGTTATTTGCTGAAGCCAGCAAGCCATCTGCTGGAAATGGAGCACTGAAATGCTGAGCATATTTCCCTGGGATGTAAAAGTTTCTCTTTCTGCTTTATTTTGATTGTGATCAATTGATGAGTTGATTGATTGGATGGTGAGCAGGTTAGGATCTGTTATAAGGTCCCAAGCCTTCTGCACACTAGTTACATGTTTTGAAGGTAACCAAGACCAGTGTCAGGAACCAGCAAGGTACTGCTTTGTGCTCCTTAGGATGAGGATGAGGACACTGCGGATGAACTGGTGTTGCCATCCTCTGGGTTTGCGAGCATTATTTCATCATTGCAGTTAGAAGCAAGCACATGCTCACCCAACTATCTGAATTTAGACATTTTGGGTGTATTTCAGATGCACAGCCATCTATACAAGTGCCACTATTGCCAGCAACTCTATGATGTCAGTACTGTGCTCATTCAATTATCACAATTCATGGATAAAATTTTCCTGAAAAATAATGTGTTTTTTTTTTCAATAACATTAAGTAAGTTGAGACCATGAAGTAGTTGGCATTGAATCCAAATCTGACTCATTCAGTTATCATATTCACATCTAATATGTTTCTGATGCAGAGCAGAGCCCAGGTACCATTTGAATGATTATCAAGAATAATTTCAAGTTCTCAATTCATTGCTTTCATTTTGTTGACACATGAATTAAATATATAGTTACCTTTTAAAACAGAGAGCTCTGAAACTCTGTTTTTTTTTGTTTTGTTTTGTTTTGTTTTGTTTTGTTTTGTTTTGTATAATTGATTTCCATTTAAACCTGGCTTTCCTTGCACCTGAAAAACGATAAATGAAAATGCTGAATTGTAGGCTATAATGAGCAAAAAAAAAAAAAAAAAAAGTAATTAAATTAAAAATGGTCTCATTTTTCACTTATCAAAATGCCCCTTTAGGAAACTGTATGTAAATATCCTTCACAAATCAATTGAGGAAACTTATCTTGAAGACAATGTAATAAGCTTCTTTGCTTCATAGATTTGCTTATGTCTTGACTGATAGGCTGTTACACTTCATACCAAGTTAATTAAACCACTCTGCAATAAAAAATTACTGTGGCACTCATACACAAGCTCATTTTTAGATGTTTGGCTTATTCAAGGATACAGACCTATACATTCTTCATGACAAATACCTTAAAATTGGGAATTCTGACATGTATTCTATATTGTGATAAGATTATTAACTATAATTAATAAAAATTAATACTTTCTGCCCTGCTTCTCCTGATGGATCCTCTGTGGTCCTCTGACAATAAAAGTGTACATTAAAAAAAGGAGCTATCCCACTGTGCCCTGACAAAACTAACAAGACCTTTTGGGAAAACATTTATTGTGCATTTTTTTGTTTTAATGAATGAATCACCTAGAACGTGTGGAGGTCATAAAGATTCAATTTCTCTCTCCCTTCAAAGTAAGAGTGTTGCCAGTAGTATCTTCACTGGGAAAAAAACAGTATTTCCTAAGAAACTCAAGAAAAGGATTAAAATTCTGTTGTCTCATAGCCAAACTTTGGGCAGAGTGCTGGAATCCTAATGGAAGAAGAGGGAGATAGAAAGACCTGGAGGGAACAGGAATGCCACAAAAAAAAAAAAAAAAAAAAAAAAAAAAACCCACAAAAAACAAAACAGAGCCAAAATACATGGGCCCAGGGGGCCCTGAAGAGACCAATACTCCAACTAAGGACCATGCATGGAAAGAACCTAGACACCCCCCTCCCTTTCAGTTTGGCTGCTCAGTTTCCAAGTGGGTGCCCTAGTAAGGGGTACAGGGGCTGTCTCTGACATGAACTCAGTGACTGTCTCTCCAATCAACCCCCCCCAACTGGGGGCACAGCCTTGCTAGGCCACAGAGGAAGAGGATGCAACCAGCTTTGATGAGACCTGATAAGCTAGAATCAGATAGAAGAGGAAGAGGACCTCCCCTTTCCAGGGACTAGGAAAAGGGCAAAAGGGGAGAAGTAGAAGGGTGGATGGGACTGGGAGGAGACAAGGGAAGGACTGCAGTGGGGATACAAAGTGAATAAATTTTAATAAGTAAATGTATAAATAAATTTAAAAGAATTCTGTTGTCCCTGGGGAACAGTGTCAAAGCCAGAGGTTGAACAGCATGTGTTTAGTGAATGTGAGTTAGGGCAGGAACTACAAGGACAAAAAACAACAGGCATATATCGCAGGAACAAAGTTCAGATAAACTGGCTGTGGTGGTTTGAATAAAAATGGCCCCCCATAGGCTCATATATTTAAATGCTTAGTCACCAGGGAGTGGAACTCTTTGAAAGGATTAGAAGGATTAGGGAATGCTGGGTTGTTGAAAGAGGTGAGTCACTGGGGGTGAGCTGTGAGGTTTTGAACCCCTGTACCAGGCCAGTCTCCATCTCTCTCTGTCTTTTTCTTTTCTCTCTCTCTGTCTCTTTCTCTGTATGTGTCTCTCTCCTTTCACTGATTGTGGATTAGTATATAGCTCTCAGTTTACTGCTCCAGTGTCATGTTCTATACTAAGATGATAATGAAGAGGTTTATTGCAAACTATAAGCAAGTCCCCAGTTAAATGCTTAAAAAAAAATAAGAATTGCGTTGGTCATGGTGTCTCTTCATGGCAACAGAACAGGGACTAAGACACTGGCTGAAGTAGAAGTGGCCTTTATAAATAAGAGAAAGACAGGGAAGTAACTGGGACAGCTGATGACTGCATAGTTACTACACCTGGCTGTGGTCGTTGCGAACCTTCCCCCCCTTCGGGGGGCTCCAGTGCCAGGTGCAGAACATAGACTGAGACAAGCAGAAAACCCCTCTTCCCACACGAAGACAAGAAGAGGCTGATGTTTTCTGTTTTAGCCTTAATTAGCCTTAAACCATGCTGCAAGTCATTTCTCTGAAGATTAGAACATCTGGCTGCGATCACAGCACTTTGAAAGGAAGGACAAGCCACTCACTTCCAGAAACAGAATGGGTTAAATTGCAGTATGGTGCACTTGTCTGAAAAATGCTTGGGGCCATAAGATAACGGGGAGAAAATCTGAATCACAGAAAGGATAACATTTTATAGCTGCTGCTTTCTCAGAAAGTCACCTGGGTTATTTCTGTTTCCTCACTCACTTTCAAAAACTGGCCTGAGCATGTGCTCTACTTTGCTGTTGAGCTGTAACCCCATCCTGGTTAGTTGTTGTTGTTCTGTTTTGGTTTTTTGTTTTGTTTTGTTTTGTTTTTGGTCAACTTGACACAAACTAGAGTTATCTCAGAAAAGTTGGGATTGAGATAAATGACTCCATCAGATTGCCTGTGGGCTAGATTGTCAGACATTTTCTTGATGAATGATTGACGTGGGAGGATCCAGCCCATATGGGCAGAGCTAGCCCTGGGCACTCAGTTTTAGGAGGTTTAAGAGAGGTAGCTGAATTAGAGCCTGGGAACAAGCCAGTAAGCAGCACTCCCCTGCAGACTCTGCTTCAGCTTCTGCCTTGAGTTCCTGCCTTTCTTCAGTAGACCATGACCTGTTTCTGCTGTTCTGCAGAAGCCAAATAAACCCTTTCCTCCCCAAATTGCTGTTAGTCATGTTTTATCACAGCAGTAGAAACCTGACTAAGACATCTCCCACTTGAGTCACCTGGGCATATGTTCAGTTACTCCACTCAACGCTCTCCACAAGAAGGTTATCAAAGCACTGAGCGTGACAAAAAGGTCATTTCTCAGCTGTCATCTTGAGAACACTCAACCTCAATATCAGATCTAATCCCTTAATATAGATTATTTTCTTTTGGAGACAGGTAGACTTCATTAGGACCAACTTAAAGCAATGACAGTGAAGTCCAGATCAAGCATGTATGTGCTTCTTGACATTGGGAATCTAAAGACTCTCAGAAGATTCCGCTTCTGCTTGCTTGAGTTCTCTCCCATTTCCTCTGCTCCCTCAGCCACATACTCTCACGTGCTACATTAGGACACCACAGGCCCTGGCATGCCAGGACACAGGCAGCTGTTCATTAGCCAGCGTTGCTCTTTAGGCCCTGCCCTGTGACTTGTAGGCTTACTAAAGAAAGTTGCGTGCTTTCTATGTGCTTGGTTCGAGTAAACAGAGAAGTTTGTTTCACTGTTGAGTTATGTATTGCTAGAAGTTTGCTTTCCTGAATGTCAGTCAGAAGCTTTGGCTATTCAGGGTGAGTAATAGATTATCTCTCATCATGGATAAAACAGCCCACTAACTTCTCTTGAAAAGTGAAAATTACTTTTTGAGTGCTTTGGGAATTTCTGCTGCTTTGATGGCCTGGCCTGGCCTGGCCTGTAGATAGCAGTCATTCCTGAACGATATCTTTGCATTTTGGTACATCCTTGTGAATCTCAAGAGGCTTCAAAGTGATGGTTTTGAATCCAGATTTAAGCTGTGTATGATACTACAGTTGGAGTTTTTAAGTGTCCCCCAGCGGCTCGCCTATTAAAGGCTGGGTCCCCAGCCCAGAGCACTCTGAGAAGGCATAGAACCTTTAGCAGCCACAGCCTTGTGTGAATCAGTAAGGGCACTGGGGTTTTTCCAAGAAGGGGGTGCTGGAACCCTGTGCTCTCATCGTTCCCTGCTTCCAGGTCTCACACCTAAACAGCTTCCTCATCGTGTGCTTCTGCTATAATGTACTGTGCAACCACAGGACCAAAACAACAGAACCAAGCATTCATAGTCAGAAATACCTGAAATGGTGTACCAAATGGACCTTCTCCTTCATTAGGTTGACTGTCTCAGGTATGCTTTTTCACAGCAACAAAAACCTGACTCACACACACTACCAAGGCAAATCTAATCAAGATGGTAGGTGGTAGACATCTGTTCCACTCAGTTCCCATATAAGTAATTAAGGAAAATATTATCATAGGTAACTCCTACTGTCAGCTAACAACATTCATATTCTACCACATGAATCTTCCTGATTTCAGCAGCACTAAAATACAAAAATGGGTAGGTGAGATAGCTCAGTGGAAAAGGGTCTTGCCACACAAGCCTGACAATCTGGATTTCATCCTTAAAGCCCATATAAAGGCAGAAAGGGAGAAATGGTTACACAATGTTGTCCTTTGACCCCCTCCAACCCAAATGTGGTATGGAACCACCTCCTCCCCACAAGTACAACTACATCTCTAACTAACAGTACATGCAGTCTAACTAACAATATATGCTGTCTAATGTTTTCCTTTTGGGCTCACAGGTTTCTGCTTTTCCGAGGCAATTTGTAGGTGTATTCTACAAATAAACTAATTCCTAAAACCCACCAGGTAAGGACCAGAAAGATGACTTGGTGGGTAGGAGCACATGCTGCACAAGTAGGAAGACTGGGAGATCAGATCCCAGCACCCACACATGTGCCAGTTATGGTCCGTGCGCGGCTGCAACCTTAGCACTGAAGGAGCAAGGGCAGGAGGCTCACTTGTACCAGCCAGCTTCCAACCTAGCTGAAAAATCTTAGCTGTGAGTGAGTGACAGACATTACCTCAACCGAACAAGGAAGCGAATGACAAAAGAGGACAATCAGCAGCATCTTCTGGCCTCTGAGCATGTAAAGATGTGCATACTTGCCTGAAGGTGCGCATGCACATGTACACACATATGCACAAACACACTCTCACACATACACATACACACACTCACACAAGGTCCCTTTGAAAAGAATGACCATTAGTCCTAGTCTTGTGGCAGACTGGCCATCGGATAAAATGGTAGTCTCAGCTTCATGGGGACTGTCTGATGTTTTCTTACAAAGCTTGTAAAGTATTTTTTACCTGGTGCAGATTACCAAAGCATGGCTGGCTTTTATTACTCCAACAGTAGATGAAATTGTGACTCCTAACTGTTACGAATCTTTAAAAAAAATACCTCTTCTGCAGCCTGAAAGATTAAAAAAAAAACAAAAACAAAAAAACAACACTTGAAACTAATATTCCTTGGCTTAGCTCTTGGGAATTTTACTGGGGAATTTTTTTTTTTTATCAGTTACATTTTATTAACTCTGTATCCCAGCCATGTCCCGATCCCTCATTCCCTCCCAGTCCCTCCCTCCCTCCCTCATCTCCACCGTGCCCCTTTCCAAGTCCACTGATAGGGGGGACCTCCTCCCCATTCATCTGATCCTGTTTTATCAGGTATCTTCAGGACTGGCTGCAAAGCCCTCCTCTGTGGCCTAACAGGACTGCTCCTCCCTTCGGGGGTGGGGAGACCAAAGAGCTAGTCATTGAGTTCCTGTTAGAAATAGTCCCTGTTCCCCTCACTTTGGGAAACCAATTGGTTACTGAGCTACCACAGGCTACATCTGAGTGGAGGTTCTAGGTTATATCCATACATGGTCCTTGGTTGAACATATGACAGGAGTCTACTGAGCGCATCTGAAAGACTCTAACTAGCAGTGTTTTCAAAGCAAAGATTCATGACCAAACCTTTGGCAGAGTACAGGGAATCATAAGAAAGAAAGGGAGTTAGTCTGATGGGGAAAGGATAGGAGCTCCACAAGGACCAAATATATCTGGGCACAGGGTCTTTTCTGAGATTGGGGAATTTTTTTACACAGAGAATTCTTTTTTTTTTTTTTTCACTAGAAAAATACAAACCCAAGGCCAAAGTTTTTCACTCTTTTTCTCTTTTTGTATTACCCCATTTTTTAAAAAGCCAAAACAGAATAGCTGTTCCTGTGTAATTATCAGAAAAGAAGTTTGTTTAGGTGACAGCTTTGAGGTATGGACTTCTGAGACAGCTTTGATGAGTGCCTGGCAGAGAGAGAGTGAAATATAACTCACATTGTGAGACAGGAATTCGGAGAGTGGGCAGGGCTAGCCTGGAGCTTCGTAGGAGCTTCTTGTAGGAGCTCCATCACCCCCTTCTGAGGGTGACACCCCAGTAGCCATCCACATGCCCTCTGGCTGTGTCTCAGATAGTCTGCTACATCCCAGCATGGCAACAGTAAAACCTTTCCCACACATGACCCCGTAGAACATTCCTTTAAACTATATTCAGTAATATTGTTCTTCCTTTTCCACCTTAGTTTGTAGTCAGGAGGAGAGAGAAGATTGCTTTTGAAGTCGCCACTCAAAAGTCTGTGCTATTCAGAAAGCATAGCATCTAGACTCAATCGATGTTTACATATTTTCCCTAAATCAATGTTTATCTTGCTTTTATCTGCTTTCTCCCAAGCCTTTGATGCTCTCAAGGCCACAGCAGATCCTGACCCCTGCTCAGTGTTATCTGTTCTAGGGGAAAGTGCTATCCACAGCTACAAGTTTCTCCAAACAATGTGAATGAGCCCCTTTGGGGTGGAAACATGGCTCCACAAAATCCTGTTTCTGTCTGACTCCCCACACTGACACATGCCATTGTGCATGTGTCAAAGGTGTGCGAAGGTGTGGTCTTGCGTCCTCAGACTTTAATTGAAGAGTATGTTCCATCTGTTTCTCTCTCACACACTCCTGCCATGAGTCGTCTGCACAGCCATTCATCTGCTCAAGAGTGACCGTCCATCTAACCCCATGTGAGCTGTTTGATCTGAGCACATCACTCAGACTTCTGAACACACGCTCCTCATCTATGAAGACGGGAATAAAATTATCCAGTCTCACCCAGTTTTTTACAAAAACTAGGTAAAATAATATACAGTGCCCAACAGAGATTTTTTTTACATCTGCTCTGCCTCTACTTATCCTTCTGTCCCTCTTTGTCTGTTTGCTTAACTCGGTTCTTTTTTTCTCTAAAATTTTATTTTGAAAAGTTTTTGAACTTTCAACAAATAGGAGTAATGAAGTACACATCCATACATCTTTCACCTAGCACCAGTTATTGTTCACACTTCTCTGTTTTCCTCACCATCTCTCTCTGCAGAACACAAGCAGGATGGAGCTGTCACACTGTGGTACACACACAAACACCACAGTACAATAATCACACGCAGGAAATTAAAATTAATCCTCTTTCTGATACTTATACTCATTTTCCCCACTATCTTAATAACATCTTTTTTTTTTTTTTTGAAGTTGAGACATTTTTCTCCAACACTCAGGAGGATGAAGTAAAAAGATTGTAAGTTCAAAGCCAACTCAGGCTACATAATGAAATTACATCTAAAAAGGAAAATTAGAAGTCCAGACCAAATGTTTTGTTTGGCAGAATGCCTCTCAAACTGGATTTGTCTGGCTGATTGCTCTGATTGGATGTAGAGCAAGATCAATGCTTCCAAGGAGTTCTATAGAGCAGATGTTGTGTCCTCAAAATATCAACTGGCAGGGAACACATCACATAGTCCATCACCCATGATCCTAAGTTGAACATCGGGTTAAAGAAGACTCTCTCAGATGTTTCTCTTTTAAAGTACCCCCTTTGTAGGTGTTAAGTGACATGTGTCACATAGTTTTACTTCTGAATCTGCTGAGCTTTGAAGAGTCTCATTCAACCATTTCAATTCTCAGCTCTCCTAGAGTGTGATCTGGGAAGAGATAGTAATTTCAGCAAATGTCACATTGCATCATCATCCCAGTGATGGAAATAGCCACTGTCTATTCCTACACCACCCATACCCTGATTGTGGAGTGATTCTCTGTTTTATACATCTCCCCAATAGCCATGAATAGTAGCACAGGTCCACAATCCCAGTGCCCAGGAGGCAAAAGCAAAAGGATCATGAATTCAAAACCAGCCTGGCTGCAGGGTAGAAACTTTTCTCAAATAACACAACACAATAGAATTTATCTTCTTCTCTTTTTCCTCTCCTACCTTCTCCCTTAAGTTGTTAACTTCTCTAACATGGATGTGTAAGTCATTCCTTGACCAAAATGATCCATTTGTGTCGCCATAGGAACACACTAATGAGGAAGGCAGCCTGACCTCTGCCCTCAGGGAGCTCCCTCATTTCACAACTATTCGCTTGATGTCTATCAAAGTCTACATTTTTCTATTCACTAGGACTATAACAAGAACTATAACAAACAGTCAACCCCACATTGGGATTATGCTGGATGGGGGAACACAGATTGTAAAAAGGGGTGGGAGAAAAGAGCGGATTTGAGCTTGGTCTCTGTAATGAAGGACTGCTTGATGGTTTGAGCAAAGGCCTAGAGCAGTGAGAAGATTATTATGTGAGTGTGAAACAGATGTTCCAGACACATAGCAAAGCACACATACAGCATAGCTACACACTGGCAAACATTAAAAGAGATAAAAATCTGTGAGGTAGAGGGCCAGGGTGGTGCTGACTAGACCTCTGAAGATGTGGAAGAAAGACTGTAGGCTAACACCAGCTTGGGAGCTGACAGAAGTTACCACAGCAGGAGTCAGCAGGAGACCCTGGCGGTGGGGATGCAGGGGAGGGGAGTGTACCCTGAGGCCGGAGAAACTAGGAAGCCTGGGAGGATGAGAGACCTGTAGAGCAGGTTGGAGAAGAAGCTGCTGAGGTTAGCAGGAATGGCTTTCTGGAGTGTGGCTCCTATACAATGTTAGAGGCTGACTTCTGAAAAACATAAAGCAAAAGTTATGGATGAGAAATGAAGAATCAAAGTAAATAGAGCCTATGGTTGTGTTTCACTGATATTTAGCATATGCAAGGTCCTGGGTCCTATCCTCAGCACACACACACACAGACACACACACACATACAAAGACACACACAGAGAAAGAGAGAGACAGGCACACACAGAGACACACAGAAAGACACAGACACACACAAAGAGACATGCTCACAAAGATACACACACAGAGACACATGCACAGAGACACACATAAAGGCATAAAGACACACATACCACACACATACATAAAGGCACAAAGACACACACACTACACACCCACACAAAGACACACACACATACAACACACACAAATATACACACAAGCACACTTACCACACACATACACACAAGCATACATATATGAAGACACACACATGCCATACACATAAATATTTATTTTGAGCAGGAAGGAAATCATAACACATAATCAATTTTACATGAAAAACACTATCAAATAATTTTTAAAACTATCAAATAAATTTTAATTTTTTATTTTCACACATTTCCTGCTGTCTTAGCTTCATGACCTCTTCCTAAGAGGATGGGCTTGAATTTGGTCTTCAGTAGAGGTGCTAAATGTTTTAATTGTTCTTTAATATAGCTGCTCAAAATTCTTTTGTTTTGGAGAGCTTTGTTGTTGTTGTTGGCTTGTTTTTGTTTTTGTTTTTAAAAAGATCATGTATTATGATCCAGCCTGGTCTCAAATTCCTTATGTTCCTCAGGCTGGCTTCAAACTCACTCTACCTGCCTCAGCCTTTTAAGTCTTAAGATTAATAGCATATGTCACATGCCTGGTGTACATTTAGTTTTGATGACTGATCGTTCGCAAGAGGATTGCTTTAGCCCTACAGCGCTCTGCAGTGAGGCCCCATTTGTTGCTTCCTGTTTGGTTTCTTCTTCTGCAAAGCCTTCTTGCCAAGGAGTAAGACTTGAGAAAACCACAGCCTTTGCTCTCACTACACATGGCAGAGTACACACCACTCCCAGTGCCCAGGGCAACTGGGCAGCTGGGCTGGAGCCACAAAGCCATCGGTTCCTAGCCTTCCCCTTCTGGGAACAAGATGAGATGGTTATGAAGCCTGGATCAAGATGACTCCACACAGTATTTGTTACCTGAATTCTCCTTGGCGCAGAAGATAGGGTCTAAAGCCCATGGGATTCGTCACAAAGAGGCTCCTGCCCAAGTCTGAGGAGATACAAGAGATACAGAAGGGGAAGGCCGTCTCTCAATGTTTAAGTTACTGACAGAAGTCATGCAATTCGAGGATTACTTTCTTTTGACAAATGTTTTATTGTCTCATTGTCCCATGACATCGTTGTAGAAATGGGCTGTTGTATTGGATGTTATTGGTACATGAGCCCACACAGAAGTACAAATACATTCTCCACACGCTCCCCCTGTGACTAGTGTGGTCAGTCTATATTTTCTCATGACCACAGTGACTGTCCAGCAATCTCAGTAGCTGGTTTTCACTGATCTCAAGTATGCTGTGCAAAGCGGGTCAAATAGCCCCCCTAAATTCCTTGGTCTTAGTTCTTTGTCAAGATGACTTAGTTTGTCTTCTCGTTGCGTTGGAGGTCCCTCTGCTTCCTGTTTTCTGTTACCTTGGCTTCCTCCTGCTCCTGTAAACATTGCTGCAACCTTAAACCACCACGTACTCTGCTGTGCTGTTCTGTGAACCACTTCCTCTTCAGGAGACACTATCATTACATTTTGAAAAGAAAAAAAGAAATTCTACTGAAGAAAGTAGGTCAAATTCAACAGTCCAAGTTGTTTTCTAAGCACATTATAAAGCAACAACTGCATAGCTTCTTCCAGCATGTGTGTTTGGCTGGATTCTACACTTTGTCTTACACATCAAATGTAACACCAACCAAGTATGACACCAGCCGTGAATTTTTATTTTTTTTTTTTTTTGCGAATGGGTGTCACTGTATAGCTGAGACTGGTTGCTCAGGCTGCCCTCAAACTCATAAATCATCTGTCCTCATTTCCCAAGTGCCAGCATTACAGGCGTGTGACATCATACTGAATTGCATGGAAGTAGTTTCAAAAAGCATTTTTTTTTCTTGGTAACCTGTCCTTATAATATGTTTAGATGTTCCTTGAAGAGTTGCTACCAGCTAGCTAGTTTCAACTTTTTTTAAATTATAAAATCAGGAAAAAAAATGTTGCTAAGAGATCCTCAGATCTTTAAATCTGTTTCTCTTTAATTTTATTTCCTCTCTGACAAGCAAATTATAGACGCAAAATACTGCTCACCTGTAATGTAAAAAACAAATATAGTCATTTTCTATGTAAATGTGCTGTAAATACTTAGTCTTTGGCATAGACCCAGGATAGTTTCAGAAACCCACATGGGAAGCCCCTGACCATGTAACATCGATTCGTCTACTGGCAAAGTGGGCAAACCTTGCTTAAACACTGGGGACCTAAGTGTTGTAAAGTGAAGATTTATTTATTTTTACTTTTGTTATGAGTTTTTGGCTTACATGTGTAATTTTGTACCATATGTGTGCTTGGTGTCTAAGGAAGTCCAATCAGGGCTCCAGACCCCCTGGAGTGGAGGTATAGACAGTCATGAGTTACCATGCGGATCAAGCCTGGGGCTTCTGAAGAGCAGAGATGCTCTAAACCACTGAGGAATCCCTTTTAACCCAAAGCTACTTCATTTTTGTTTTGTTTTGTTTGTCGTTGTTATTTGTTTAAGAAATGTCTGTTTCTTTTTCTTTTCTTTTTCATTTTTTTGAAAATTTTTGTTGGTTTGTTTTGTTACTGTTGTTGTTGGCTTGTACTTTCAAGACAAGATCTCACTAAGTAGACCCAGACCAGCTTTGAATTTTGTTCCTGCTTCCTGAGTCCTGTGATTTGAGATTCAAACCTCCATGCCCAGCCTGCTTGTCTGTTTGTTTTGCCTGCCATGGCCTTCTGAATGCTGAGTGACAGTAGCCTGTTTCAGGTATTACATGACAGTTAAGTAACCTATTACTTGTAAAACTGATTGGCTTGGGGTTGGTTTAGAAGAGAAGAAAGTCTATTGGCAGTGCCAGTCAAGTTGCTTGTGGGCTGATAGAGCTCTTCTCAAAGCAACTCTGCTTCAAAGCAAGCCTGGAGCTGTCACCGCAGCTAAAACCAGGCATTGTGGGCTTGGAGAGAAGGCTCAGTGACTGAGTGCTTCCTGCTCTTCCCGAGACCCCACCCCCAGTGCCCACAGCGGGTGGCCCACAACCACCTGTAACTGCCGCAGGGGATCCTCTTCCTGCACCTGCACATATGCAACACACGTCCACACAAACACAGACAAATACATCTTTTAAAAATACACAGGTTTTACTTCTACTTGGTTAAAGCTGACTTTCTGTTTAATTGCCTGCCAGTCAGAGGAAGGATGGGATCTGGTGACCTCTGAGGACCATCCAGCCCTGCTGTGTCACATGTCTGAGGTGGCACCACAGGTGTGTAGGCAGTCAAGGAGCTTGGTGTAGCTTATGAACTGGACACTAGCTCGTTTTCCTCTTTGGGATGGTAGTTAATCAGCAAGACATTTTGGAAGACAGAAATTATCAGCTCTGACCCTTAGTAACTACTCCCTAGTATTTTCAGTTCCCAGTAATCTGAAGAGTTCTAAGATGGTAACAAGCAGTCCCTGGTGCTGTTCTGGCTGTGACTAAGGGCTCGTGACAGTACAATACGTAGTCTTACACAAATGCCGCAGCAACATTATGAGATATATACTACTATTCTCTCCGTTTGCAGACAAGGAACTGGAAGCACAGGGAGGTTAAATACCATCTCAAGGTAGTCGCTGAGGGCAGAATTAACAGTATGCCCAGGACAATGGAGAACAAATGTCTAGTAGTTATGTTGATGCCACTGAATAGTTGACATGAAAGCAGAATTTTGAATAACTAGAATTTCATGAAGGAGGCATAAACAGAGGATATTATTTATAGGGAGTGTATATACAGGAACAAAAAGAGTGTACAAAGCCCCAAGACAACAAGGACCCTAAATAGCAAGAACTAAGCCTTAAGAGGTGGGTAGGAGAAACTCCTGAGAGAGTCTGAAGACATGCTGGCCTTTCCTCCACAGTCAGCCACGCAGGGTGTTTAAGCAGGAAACTGACGAGTCCACGACTGTATGCAGTTCCTATGCTGTCAGTAAGAACAAGAAGGCATGGGGACTGGAAGCTGGAGGGGCAGGTAGACAAAGCTTTCAGGTATGGCCAAGCAGTAAGAACAAAGGAAAGGAGAAATCCTCCACAGGAAATCCAGTGGGGCTTTCTGACTCACTGGGTGGGAAAATGGAGAAGGAAAAGACCACACCACCTTCTAACTCAGACTGATGGCTGACGCATGGTCACTTGCCAAACCTGGGGTGTGAGCTTGCAGAAGGAGAAGTAGTGAGTGGGAGCTGTTTGTTTGGAAATGCCCAAGGACCTTTAAATTGGCTTTTATCAGCAGGTAGAATAATGGCTGCTCTGATTTGGCTCAAAATTATGGCATGATTTGGATAATTTACTAAGTAAAAGACAATGAAGACTGCATTCAAACTGAATTAAATTTGTGAAGTTAATCTAAGTATATAATCTGTTGGACATATATAACACAGTACTTAGATTTTCAAATATAAATGATTTAAGTTCGGTTATGTGGAAATGAGAAAATATTTGGGGTGAAAACCTGAAGCTTGAATTTGAACCCTAGGAAATATTTGAGCAGGAGGAAAAGGCCAGTGCCCAGAAGTGCTTCTCCTCCAGCATGGCCTTCTTTCTCCAGGAAAGAAAAAGATCATAATAATTCTGAGAAAAGACTATCCAGTTTTCTTCTGACAAACAATGTGATATTCTTCCCAAGGCACAAAAAGAACCCAGAAATTACATACTTGTGAAAAGATTTTGCCTCCACCCAGTCATGGTATGAACATGGCTTGTTTTGCAATGCTGTGCCTCATTGCAACAGCACCTCCACCCCAATAACACTTTCAGCCTCGTGGACGGGCATTCTCTCTCTTGACCTTTGGAAAGTGTCACATATGCACAGCCTTCTGTCCTTATGCTTGTGTGTGTGTGTAATACACGAACTATCTGTGGCTCTTATCCATCCATACCAGAAATAAGGCTCTCTTGAAGGGAAGGATAATCATGTAAGTTAATTGAACTTACAGATTAACAAAATTTGCTCTTAAAGTTATAAATGGTCTCCCACACCTAAAATCTTAGTTCTCAGTTGACTGAGGCAGAAGGATCCCAAGTTCCATGCTAGACAGACAACACAAAAATGATTTTGTGTCAAATGCCTGATTTACCAAGAGTGCAAAAGGTTTTAAGTGCAACTTGTTAAACATTATTTTGTGATTATACATTTGCAGCAGAATTTTGATGGTGAAATCTTCTGAGAAATCAGAGACAGTAGTGTGTAGACAGGGTGAGAGCAAGGAAAAAGCAGGAACAGGGGAAATTTTGCCAGATGAACTTAGTGAGAGTTTCAAGGGTCCCATAGATGTGCTGTTGGTGTGAGTTATCTCCATCGTGGGTGAGTAACTCATTCTGTCTCATCCTTTACCCACTGCATGTCAGTAGCCAACTAAAGTCTCAGGGCTCGACGGGTTTTGCTGACTCAGCTGTCACATTTCTCCATTTAGTGCTTTTTCCAGCCACTGGTTTAAGAGAACACATGGGTGGCAGGTCCTTACTATTCATATCATCTTTGCTTCATATGAGTTAATTGTAACACAGACTGGTAGCTTATAATGACAGCCAATAAGTGTATTTTAACACTCTGAATAGATTTGTCTCATTAAAACACTATTTTACTGTTAATAATAATTTGTCTGAAGGATTCCTTTATTTTTCACATTGATATACCACATAAGACTAATAAAATAAACTTACATGAGCAATTTCATAATATTGTTATTATTTAATAAACAATATTATTTAATATTGTTAAAGTAATATATGAAAACCCCATTCTAAGATTTTGAATAGCATTTAAATTACCTTTGCAATCTATCAAAATATAAATATTTTATTCACTTACACATTTTCTTCCATTTTGTAGAAAAATTGAAAAGTCGAGCATATTAGTGTATTTTTGTTGCTATAGCAAAATATCTGAGTCTGGGTACTTCATGAAGAAATAGCATGACAGTTGTAGGCATTCAAGATCATGGCACTGACATCTGCTTGGCTCTGGTAAGAGCCTCACAGTTTATGGCATCATGATGATAGGAATACATGCAGAATATATCATTTGGTAAGACAGGAAACCAGAGAAGTTCTCAAAACAGCTGATCTGGCTTTATAACAACTCATTCTTGAGAAAACTAAATCTAAAGAAACATTCATTGGAAACTTAGGCCCAGACTCTTGAAAGCAGACAGATAAGCACTCAAATACAGAACTGACAGCTAAGGCAGAATCCATGTACCTTGTCTACATGTGTACTACTAAGAGACAAGTATTAATCCCTACCGAGGGCAGTGCATCATCACCTAAGCATCTTCTGCAAAGCCTCACCTCTTAAAAGTTCTAGCCACTCGGCATCTCTACCGCAGAGAATAAGCCACATCCAGACCAGGGCAGGGAAAGGTGATTTGAACATATTTTCAGGGTGAGACAAAACTCTGTGTAAATAAACTCTCACATATACTCACTTCTTTAATCAGAGTGGGGTCCACCCATTGCTCTCTTCCCTGCTTTAATATCTGCACAAAATAGCAAACGTTTCCCATCATCTTTCAGTGACAAGCCCGATCCCTTCTTAATCTTAGACCTACAACTGCAGCAAGGTCCATCCAATCTGCCTCACCTGTCAATGCTGTACTTGAGTGCTAGTCTGCCTGTTTTCAGGAACCTGGCCCTAAGTTTCCAGTGAAGGCTTCCTTGGATTAAACGTGTATCAGCCTGTCCCTGCGGCGTGAATGTCAGAGTCTCTGGGGTATGTCTGCCTCTCTTGTACTTGTGTCATGTATCCGTACTGTTCTTACTTAACAAAAGCTCTTTCTGGCTGATGCTGACCAAAGTGGCTTCATGACTCTGATGCTTTTACATGACATGTCCTCCCCTGGGAAGCAGAAAGGCAATCTAACACAACTTATCTTATAGTAGGTTACAAGTCACTTGTCTATCCCATAATGGAAAACATACAAAGCTTAAAACTTGAAATGATTATTGAACATAGTCAGTGACTATATTCAAGGAGCTTTGTCATAAGAGAAGGGAAACATTACTTTTCCCTCTTAAAATTGGGGAGGGGGTTGTACTTTTACCAGTTGAATGTCTGTGTTGACTGCTGTCTGCTGTGCAAAGAAACTTCTCTGATGTGTTGTGAGAATTGTACTATCGTATGGGCCTAATGATACGGATTTAGAGGGCAGTTTGAGGCTCAGTCCAGTTAGCAGAATCGTAGAGGCAGAATCACCTCCGAGGCCGAGGAGCTCCCAAACTATGGTTCTTACTCAGATTTGCACTTCTAGGTATGTGCTTCCTCGCATGTCATGGGCCTTCGGTCCAAGCTGAAGCTGGCTCCCATTGCATTCACACCACTGTTCCGCCTGTGGCTTATCTCGCTGCTGCAGTCAAGATCAAACCAGTCAGCATTCCAGCGTGGAGTAAGGAAGGGGCTTATGAGCACGCACCTCTGGCTGAGGAACTGTTGACAGAGGATGGCTTCTGGGAGAGGGAGATTCATTTTCATGGAAGGGGAAGCCCCTGACAGGTTGATCACTCTCTGCTGGGTGGCTCCCTACTCATAAGTACACAAGCAGTACAAATTAGACTTGGTAAGTTATTTTTTAAAAAGGAGAAAGAGAAAACTTTGGAGAGCTGGGAGTTAAGGTATGGATCTGAAAGAAATTGGGGGAGGAGAGGAGAACAGTTAAGATAAAATCACATTGTATGAATGTATGAAATTCTCAAAGACTTAATAAACTATTATATTAGAACTGGAAGAAGGAAGGGTGTGGTAAGGAAAATAAGTAAGAATGCCAAAGCCCAACATTACTGCTGAGAATAATTTGAAAAAAAAAAAAAATTAGACGCTAGCTCTTCAGGGTGGCTATTTGGAAAATATTCAGATTTAGCCAGTGCTACATAGTGAGACTTTGTCACAAATGTTTTAGTCTTGATATTTTAGACCTACATTATAGAAACTAACTATAGAAACAGAAAGACATTAGGAAATTTGATATGCTATAAGCTAATCAAAAAATAATTTTTAGAAGAGTTTGGATGCAGGTACCCTGTGTGGATAGAGAATGCTGTTACAAAAAGCCACTGTTTTCTTTAAAGGATTTGTTTTATTTCTAAGTCTGTGTATATGTTGGGGGATGGGGAGGTGGGCTATGTCACCCGAGTCAGGTGCCCAGGGAGGTCAAAGCCAGAGTTGTGAGCATATTGATATGAGTGATTAGAAGAAAACTCAGGTCCCTTGCAAGAGTAGTGTGTGCTCTTAACTACTGAGCCATTTCTCCACTGCTGAAGCCATAGATTACTAAACAAAAAAGTGCCAGGGTCTAGATAGACTACCTTCCTCGGAGTTGTTGGTCAGGGCGGCTCGTGAGGCCAAAACAATACAAGGAATTGCTGCTGCTCTTGGTGGCCCAGCAAGTATTTATGACAAGACCCCAGTGCTGACTATGCCACATACTGTAGTCACAAGGTATAGAAAAAGCAAGCTAGAACTTGCTGCCTACTTGCTGGCTAACTATTACAGTGCCAGAAGTGTGGTCCAGGCTGGCAGGAATGGATGGTCCTGCTCAGCTGTGGACCCTGTGTGCCTACTGGGCTAGGCAAGATAAGCCTATCCATGCAATAATGGCAAGTCTGCTACAGGATAACCAACTGTTACTTCTCTGTTGCTGTGAAGAGACACCATTTCTTTTCTAAGACAACTTAGAAAAGAAAGCATTTAATGGATGGGGGTGGGGCTTGCTGTTTCAGAGAGTGAGTCTATGGCCAGCATGACAGGGAGCAAGCACAGGACTGGAGCAGTAGCTGAGATCTCACTTGTTGAAACAGCCACAAAGAAGACAGAGACAGAGACAGAGAGAAAAAAAAAGCAGACAAACACATACACAGATAAAGAGCCGGACAGAGAACACTAATTAAAGTGACAGAACAGCAGGGTCTTTTGCTCCTAATCCTTTACAGTTTCACCAGCTGGGGACCAAGTATTCAAACATAAAAGTCTATGGGGGCCATTCTTATTAAAACCTCCACACAACCGTTTTCTGACTGGATTTGATGCCTACTCCACAGAAGGGATTCACATCTGCTAACACAAATTTGAGCAAAAACTTATGGCTGGGAAGGTTATAAGTCCTTCTGTGGTTGTTTTGCCAAATGGACAGGATATACCCATCAAATCAGAATAGCCATGATTATGCCCATAAATTAATGCTGTTGTCAGCTTTGGTCAAACATATTTCTTTATGTGGTGGTCAACAGTTACACTGAAAATTCACAGCAGGTCAAGATACTGAGAAAAAATGACTATGGAATGTCCACCCGTAAGTGAGATATGTACATCACCTTCTCCAAGACTCAGGGAACTAGTGGAGTAAGAATCAGAAAGAATGTAAGAGCTGGAAGAGAGTGTGGAGACCAGTAGGACGTCCAGGCATTTCATGGCTGATACACTCTTGAACTCATGGCAGTTGTGATTAATTGCACAAGATCTGCACAGAATTGCACCTGTCAATATGTTGTAGTAGAACAACATATTGTGGAAGGGTTCAGGGGACCCGCTCTTCCGTAAGGACACACAGTTAATGCTTGATGAGGAGGGAAGTTTTCTTCAGTGGTGTGGGTACTGGTGAAGTACCCGTGTTTCCATAAACAAACAAGGCAAACTCACTGGGTCACACACGCACACACACACACACACACACATACAAAAGTAGAAAGGGGGCTATTTATGAAGAAGAAAGGGATCAGTGGAGTGGGAGGGGAACTTGAGAGTATAATGGGGGGTGGGAATGATAAAAAATACAGTGAGGAGGACACGAATGAAATGAGACCTACTATTATGTGTAATTCATATATGCTAATGAAAGCATTAAAAAACACTTACTTTTTTAGACCTGACATGTATATTAATGTATGTCTGGGAAAAATAATGATTTTTAAAAATAATCTATGAAAGAAAATATAGATATGTGTGTGCACATATAAAACAGAAGCACATATGTATCCATGCTCAAATAATCATTGTTGGCTGAAATACAGCATCCTTTATACTTCCATGTACATCCTCCTGTATTCTTAGTTAATTTTAGGTCACTTATGATGCTGTTTAGTGACAGCTCCCTCTCGGTCAGCAATGGAAATATGTTCTGAACAATGCATGTTTAGGCTTTTTTATTGTTGTGAGCTCATAGAGTAGACCTACACAAACTAAGATGGCTGCACCACTACCAACCAATATGATTCCAGGTCCATAGTGGTTAATGCACTTTGTTCATGACAAAATCATCATGAGTTGTTGAGCAGTATATGACTATAGTTGCTATAAGGGAATGTTACCAAGAAAAGATGTTGATGTGTTCAGTGAAGAATTGTTTTCAAATATGTTTCCCTAATAAGGAAAAAATGGATTCACAGGTCTGACTGTGCTACATACTGATCCTCTACCCTCACCAGACTACTGATACTGCAATTGACATTAGTCTTGTGGTATCTTATGGTGTTTAGAACCCTTGGGAATCTTGGTGAACTCTTCATTTTACATGTAACACATTTTATTCCCTTTGCCAAGCTGCACCCTCCAAGCCCTCAGGGAGGATGAGTGTTCTTATCTCTTCATTTCCCAATCCAGCCTTGCCTAAAAGTGCTAGGAAGGAGAGCAGTTGCCCACTCCTTCCAATGTGCTCTGCTATATTTTGTCATAACCTAGCACTTCTCCTTTCTTGCACAATTGTTTCATTTTCTCTAGAAGGAAAAAAAAAGCTGTAATGAAAAGTATATTTCATTTGCATTCTTTTTACTCTGGAGCTTCTGAGTACTTACTAATAAACATACCTAAGCTGTTATTATTGCACAGATATCTGTATGAAGCATAGAAATAATTGGCAAATACATTTAATCACAGGCATTTTAAAATGCAGTCACATTTTCATGTGTTTTTAAATGGAGGTAAAATTCTACAATCCTCTGACATGGGATCTTAGTAGCTAGCTCATCTCTGTGACCAAATATGTGATTAAACAAATTCAAAAAAAGGGGAATATTATTTTGACCCATGATTTCTGAAACGTTAGTGAAGTTTCTTCACTCCATACATTCAGGCAGATTGTCATGATGGCAGAAATATGAAAGCAGCTGTTTACTCCTTGGACAGGAAGCGGAGAAAGGGGACGTAGGGAGAGGCCAGGACAAGCTGTAGCTGCCCCCAGCATGGACACACCCATGATGACTTACATCTTTCAACGAGGCCCACTTCCTACTTTCCATCACTTCCCTAAAGTGTTACTATATTATAAATAAATCAAGGAATTAATCTGTTCATCTCTGGAAACATCATAGACACATTCAGAAATGTGCTTCATGTATCTTCTTGGTCTCTCTCAACCCAATCAAAAGTAACCATCAAGAGTGTCATGAGACTCACTCTCTTATAAAAGAATCCTGTGGCAAGGTGAGTCCCACAACAATGACCACTTTTCTCACCTGGCCCTAAGGATGGTAGTTTAAGCTAGAAAAACAAGTTCAGGTTTTGCTCTGCAGCAGGTCCCAAGATGTAGCTCAACCTTGAACATCAAATTAGATGACAACCAGACATGGAATTTCAGGATATGCAGAACTTTCTTCTCTGTGTAGTTTTTTTCATGGCTTGCCTGATCATGGAGGAAAGAATGAAAACACATGTATCTCCTGATAAGCTTTAGAGACTACTGATGTCTGTGTCTCTTCCTGTTTCAGATGGGCGACTCCAATGAAGACATAGACCAGATGTTCAGCACGTTGCTGGGGGAGATGGATCTCTTGACCCAGGTAAAACATACAAACCATGGGGGACAGGGATTATAGAATTTGATGTGAGTGTTGCCTTTAAAAAACGTCAGAAATTGACAACATCATATGCCCTGATGTAGTTGTAACAGTGCTGGGAGAAAACAGTAAAGTTTTTATTGGTTCTGCTCCACAGACCACATGGTTTACTATAACAGACATACACATGGTTATGTCAGTGTTGATGGTTATTTCCATTGGAAGAATTACCATGTTTCCTTCAACAAACACCTCTGAGCCAAATCCCTGCACTTACCTTGTAGAGACTAACTGAGAAAATGGCACCCAGAAGGATGTTTTTGTGTTGTCCTTTAAGGAAATACTGTGTTTCAAAGGACTACAGCGGAATTCTGAACTCAGTACTCTCTGAGAAGAATGAAAGCTGCTCACCTGGGCGCTACCTAGCTGAGAAAAGCAGCCAACCAGACTAGATTGCTCTCTCTGTGTCAGGTCAGGCAGAGCCCAGCAGTCAGGGGCTCAAGGACTGCTGACTCATGTCACAAAGGCCTGTGAGCTTTCCTGTGTCTTTAATGTTCTTACAAATGTTTCTTAGTTTATGGGGCCACTAAACCGATCACTTCTACACACAATGTGAACATACAGATAATACAATAATCTAAAGAAGATGAGAACATTAGGTCTCTACAAAAAAGAGGAAGACAAACTGCTCTAGGAAAAATCAACCATTTTTAGTTAGCATCTGTTTTCTATTCCCAAAAAAAATTCATGGAAATTTGGATTCTATGAAGGAAGAGACAAGGGTTGTGGAGGTGGCATAGTGGATAAAGGCACTTGCTATCACATCTGAGAGCCCGGGTTCACTCTTAGGACCCATGGAGCAGGCGGGAACTGATCTCTGCACGTTGGCTTTGAGCTTCTCACAAGTGCCATGCACAGCTTGTGCACATCCACGCACAGAAACAAATAGAATGTGTTTTGATTGTCTGTTTGTGTGTTTGTTTCCAGACAGGGTTTCTTTATGTAGCCTTGGTTGTCTTGGACTTTCCTATGTAGATCAGGCTGGCTTTGAACTCACAGAGATCTGCCTGCCTCTGCCTCCTGAGTGCTGGGATTATAGGCAAGTGCCACCGTGCCTAGCTAATGTTTTTAATTTTTAAAAGCAGACAAAATGTGAGGCTTTGAGGAAATCGTGTTGTTTGAGGGTGGGATTTATGACATCACATTTCTGTGGATGCAGATTTTTGTTTCTCCTTTCATGAAGGGGAGTTTCAGTGAGCATCACTCTCTTTCTCTGTGCATTTACTCATGTTTTTGGCTAATGGAAGAAATGACCATCCTGACTGGTCAGAGTCTAGGATTTTCACTGTCACTCAAGAGTAGGAAAGGGGCCTCATCTCATCTCTTGGATCTGCCACACACAAGATCATTTGTGGTCTTGTCTTTGTTGTGCCCAAGCTGATGTAGTCCTGACTTTCCTTGGTTTGTGGGAGTCTCCCAGCTGGGTCCTAAGGTTTGAGCTTGGACAAGGAAGTCTTCTAGTTGTCTAAGATCTGGCCTGTAATATGAACTTGTCCACTTTTCTTCTGAGATGGTTGGGTATTTCTCCAGTCATTCAAAGAACTGCTGTTATGATCTCCCTGTCTGGATTTTGTGCCTGGCCTTCCCCTTGAGATTAGAGGTATGATTAGAAGTGATGGATAAACTGTGGTATTTGCTTTATTTATCCTAAAATAAGCAAAAATTAAAGTGGGTGGGAATGCAATAATGTTATTGTAATACTGAAAAAAATACAATTTCAAGCTTACAAAGAAGTTGAAACAAGAGTATGAAGAATCCCAATTTACTTTCCTCCCAAATTTTGTTGTTCTGTGTTCCCTACCCTCTCCCACACATCCTGTTAAGGTGCCCTTCCAGGTAAAAAAAAAAAAAAAAGTCATGATTTAGTAAATGATGTTTGGATGACACATCTGGTGGAGAGCTCTAGCTTAGCTCATGCTTTGCAACTTAATGAGTTCCATGAATCAAAGTTCTAAATATATGAAAGGAGAGCGAACACAGAGAAAAGGGTGCTTATAATCTTAAAATTCAAGTCACATCTATGTAAGATAGAAGCTCTAAAACATAAAATGGCAAGAAGATAAATAATGAGATTATCATATCAAAAATCAACAAAAGTAAAACCTGTGGGCTGGGAATGCAGCTCAATGGTAGAGCAGTAGCTTGGCATAGCCAGGGCCCTCCTGGAATAAGCTTGTTTGTCAGTCACTGTTGGAGTTATCAGAACATTAACTCCGTTGGGGTAAGCAAATAATTGAAAGGTTTGGTTGATGTTGAAGAATTTCTCTTCTGGATGACCGAACATTTTTTTTTCTTTGATGCCACTAGGTAAGTCCTTATAAAGTTATATATGGTGAGAGCCTTTGTCATGACGTTTTGCTGCTGCTTAGACAAATTAACTATTTCATTCTTGTTATTCTCAGCTAACACAGCTGTTTCAAACTGTTTTTATAGAATAGTTTTTAAGCTGAAATATTCTATAATAAAAAAATATCAAAACATTTTCCAAGTAAAAACACTTTGCCTGGGAGCATGTTCGGAGAGAAAAATGCATACATCATGAGTGGTTCTGCTCAGGACAGTTGGTTTTCTGAGTACTCATTGTGGGCTCTGTGTTCACAGAGTTTGGGAGTGGACACTCTTCCTCCTCCGGACCCCAAGCCCCCGGGAGAAGAGTTTAACTTCAGTGTGGGGTTTAAGGATTTAAACGGTAAGCACAGAAACTTGTGTCGTAAGCAATCTGAAGCCATAATGGTGAGGGATGTCTCCATGGACTTGTACTGTGACCACGAAACTAAGAAAATATTGGTAAATAGTGTGTGAGTCCAGGGCTGGGGATTGTATTTTATTGGGTTTACAGTGAATTAAGAAAAGTCTATTAAATATTTTTGCCTAAATGAAAGGGAAGACCATCTTCCGTTTATGAAAAGTGTCAGGATAGGCTCACCTTTTAAAACAAATGAGTAAAGTTTCTTCTTATTACTAAGGTATCAAAAAATGTTAGTAAGGGACTGTCTCTTCAGATAAAAAGTAAGTGTTTAATACAACTGATAATATATAAATGGGAACTGACTCAAACTGCATTTTGTCCAGGTATAGTATTTTAATTGATCCATATAACTTATTGTTTGAAACTTTCAGTGTCCCTGAGACCAAAGCTTTACTTTATAGAAGAAAGATCCTCTTTTCCATTTATTCCAGAGAACTGTGAGATTGGATGTCACTGAAATGATAATAAATATTGATATAACCGCTTCCTAGTTAGTAAGAATTCTCTGGAACCCTTGGAGTCAGACATGCTATCATTTGGCCACAAGGGTAGCCTCACTGGAACTCTTGAAAAAGAATAGCTGATGACCTTCAATGCCCCCCAAAATGTAACAATTAAAGTTGCAAAGAAGCTCAGTACAGAACCCAAAGTCCTGGCTTCTCATTTAGCTTCATTGTTTCTGTCCTTTGCAGCATTTTCTTCATAAGAGCACCTGTGACTCTTTCTTGGTCAATTATAATTCACCTCTAGAATTCTCTTTTTTCTATACTCTTCTGTTCACCACACAATTCATGCCATTCATTTCCACCAAGATAACAGCATTCATGACATTTTTTTAAAAGGTAGTCCACTTTCGTGGAATTATGACAGCCATGATTAACAGATACCTACACATGGGGCTCCAGTGGGTGTTTTGTTTGGGGTTTTTCTACTTTTACTTGTTTTGTTGACTTGGTCTCACTATGTAGTCCTCACTAACCTGGAGCTTCCTATGTAGACTATGGTGGCTGTGAACTCTCAAAGATCTGCCTGCATCTGGGTCTGAAAGTGTTACAAATGTGTGCTTTATCATTAGTTCCACTAAAATTTAAGTTTAGTCCCTCTTTCTGTTGCTGTCGTTAACTCTCTGTTTTCTAAACACTTGGTGCTTAGTATCAAAAAAGTAGCAAAGATGATAGAGTAAACCCTTAAACCTTCAAACATAGTCAGTGCTAGGATGTGACAACAAGAAACAAGATGCTCATTAGTGGATGACTTCAGGAGAGGATACAGCCACCAACTTCCTAATGTGTGTAGAAAAATAAATTTGATGAGGATACAATTTTATTGACCTCAGTTTAAGTGTTATTAAAATGAGTTAAAAATATTTCCCAAACTTATTTAGAGGATAATGGAGAATAGAATCCATCTCTCTTTCCCTATTTCTCACTGCGTAATTCTATAATGTTTAATAAACTTACTCTATTAATATTAACACATTTAAACTTTATCAAAAATGTGGGGTTCTTTGAAATATTAATAAGATATTAAAGAGCATTTTAATGTAAAATGAACTTTTCTTTAGACAGTAATATAAGTATCATTATAGGGATTTTATTACTAAAGTATTTATAATTATGTATAATTTAGCTATAATAATTTACAATAATATTTGTTTAAAAGTTTTACATTAACAGTTGTGAGCAGCCATATGAGGAAATTATGAACAGGCTTCAATTGTTGTTATTTCTCTGAAAACATATTTTTAATTTTTGTATTGTTTATTGCAAATGTGTACAAATATAATTGATTTTTGAGTATTGATCTTGTATCCTATACAATCTTGCTGAGCACACTTATTAGTTTTAATGGTGTCTTAGTATCCTTAAGATTTTCTTTATAAAGCTCATGTCATCTTTGAATAAAAATAGTTTTTTTTCTTCTCTAATTTGCATGCATTTTAAAATGTTTTATTAAACATCTTCACATGTTACAGAAAGAGTCCCCTATCTATTGCTTTACTCTCTAACTCTCCCTGCTTCCTCCTTCCTTCCTCCTTCCCTCCCTTCTTTCTCTCTCTATCTCTTTCTCTCTCTCTCTCTCTCTCTCTCTCTCTCTCTCTTTTCTTTACTTCATTGATGGGATTTTTTTACTCTGTAGCCTGGTTGTCTTGGAACTGGCTATAAACCAGACTGGGATTAAAGGCCTGTCAGCACGCTGTTTCTTATTCTATCTTCTTGTAACTGTTTTGTGTCTCTCTCATTGTATCTATGTTGTTTCTTGTTGTATCTTTTTCTTATTATATCTGTTAGACATTGTTCTCATGGTTTGTTTTGTGCTTCCTTAATGTATCTCTTTCTTGTACTGTGGTCAAATCTCTCTTACATTACATTTTTGAAAGAAAAGGGGGTAGCTACAGAAACAAGGCAGATAACTTACTTAAAAGCTAAGGATAAACTATAGAATGCAAAAGTTCTGTCTTCATGTCACTAAACTCCAGAGTCAAACTTAGCAGTGTCTACTCTCCAAGTTTAGATCACATGATCTCTTGAGGGCACTAAGGGGATGAAATGAAGGGTCTGGTGGATGCTTTATCTTCAGGAACCGTTTATAAGAGACATGTACTTTCTACCAAGGTGCACCGTTCACTTGAAAATCTTAAACAATCAGGGGTCCCACTAAAAAGGAGTGTCGATCCTACGTGAGTAACAGTGTTAAACATCCACTGTGGATCTTTTCTAACAAAACTCTGAAATTACATCTATGCTTTGCACCCCTTAGGCTCTCAGTGCCCACAGAACCAAGTGCTACATCCTGCCTATGGCAATATCATGTCCCCAGTTCCAGCTCCACGTGAACGTGACTCAACATTAGTCAAATATGTAAATGCTTATTGATCATTCTACTTTATTAAATGTTGCAATATTTCTCAAGTTCCTTCCCAGGGGGAGACATAAGCAACATCTGCCCCTCCTCTTAAAGTCCAGAGACAAACTGGGACACCATGCAACCAAAGTTCCCTCTGGAAGCCAGTGAGTGTATTGGGCTTCCTTCTAGCATAGGTGAAAGGTTACCTACTGGAGGGTAGCATTCCCTTTCTAGAGGCCACACGGAAAACTGCCATCACCCAGCGTGGATGAGGGATTTCTTAGAGTTATGTGGATGGGTCCCCTTCCACCTAGGCTTCCCAGCCTCTTCTAGTCTTCCTGGAGGACAAGTGCAGAGAAAAGGTGGTAGCGGGAGGCTGGATACTCAGTGAGGATCTCCTCTAGGAGGGATAGAAACAGTCAGTAAGTACAACGGGGACGATTGGTTGAAACAGGCACAACTGAATGCCCCAAGATGGCAGTTGTTTGGCTCAAATGATAGTCCCTATACAACATGTACATTGTGTGCTAGAAGTCAAAGGACAAAAGCACATTCTTGAGTTCAGAGTCTATTGAGAGATATCTATTACTATGACACCCTCTCAACTGTCTAGTTTATCTGCAGCAATGGCTGGAGTACCAGTAAGTCATAGTTCCTGGCCATTGTCATCTAAAGTTGTATATAGCACCAGCCTCGCTCGTCACTCTTAAAAGTTAAAAAAAAAAAAAAAGATTTATGCCTGCATTCTGGAAGAGGCCATCAGATGCAGTCACCGGGAACTGAACTCAGGACAGTGCTCTTAACTGCTGAGCCATCTCTCCAGCCGCTAATGCTAAAAGGTTTAAGTTTGGATGAGAAATTATATACAATCTTCTTATCCACCCTCTCTGATATCCCTTCTCAACCAAAGAACAAGATAGCATAGGCATCAGATTAGAGCCACAGGGGGAAGGAATTCGTGGGTTTGAGAGCCCTTGCACAGCACTCACATGACATCTTACAGCCTTGACAGGGTTTTGCTTACTGTGTGTTGGCATAAGTGACATTCCCGTTCCCAAAAGACTTGGTATCTATAGAACAGAAAGTGTTCAAAACAGAAGTTAATGCTGTTCAAATCTGAGGGAGGCAGAATCAGGCTTTATGTCAAAGCCCCTCACTCTTCCTTCAGCACACTCTTCCCTAGGTTCCACCGCCAAGGGTGGGACTCACTCCTGGAGGCCTCTAGCTTCTCAGTCACCTACCAGAACAGCCAAGCATCGGATCAGCCAGAGCTGCAGGGCCACTTATCCTCAGCCAAAGGCTGGGCAGGGCACTGCAAGGCTTGGTGTCCAAATCCTTAGGGCCACAGTGGCTGGGACAGGAGAGGCACACTACAGGCCTGCAGAAACTTGGATGTTTGAAGTCTCAGGTCAGACTCTGAGGTGCCCAGTTCCCCTGAGGGTGTGTTCACATGGGCTGAATACAGCCCTTCAGCGCCTCTTTCCCTGTTCCTCAACTCGGTCACGAGGTCGTGGGTCCTCCATGGGTAGACACCTATAGCCGTGACACCCCTCACTGTTCAGCCTTTGTCAGATGTATCTACCATCTCGCCTGCCACTCACACAGAGTAATGCCCCAATATCTGCTGGAAAAATCCTTCCTGGTAGTGGAAGAGCTCCGAGCCCCACACTTGTCATCCTCGTAGCGCCTTCACGGAGCTCCACACCCTGCAGCCAGCGTTGAGCCTGCATGCCCCGGGCTCCTGGGTCCTCCAGTCTGTCTCAGAGGATCCAGTGATGCCCACTGACCTCTCTGCACCAGTGACCTCTCCAGTGACACTGTGGGAAACTCTCTGGAGCAAGCCCACAAAGGGACACAGGGTTGTTCTCTTCTGTCTCTAGCAGTCGGTGGTTGGGTCATCTACTGCACCTATTACTATGGCCTCCTCCTCTCCAAAAGCGGTCCCCAACCCGGCTGCACTCCACAGCGACAGCTTCCAGCAGCTGGTTTAGGCCCCTTTCGGATGGGAAGTCCAGCAGACAGGCAGTTCTTCCCTAGTGGGCAGTTGTTCCCTAGGGCACCCATCGCGCACCTTCTAAGCAGGTTCCTCCGGGTGGGGGTTGTCCCCAGGGCAACTTTATGAGATGCAGCCTCCCCGCACCAGCCCAAAGCAGCTCCAGGTGCCACCTCTGTCTCTGAAAACATTTTAAAATAATATTTTTATGCAAAAATGGTTTACAAAAAAAAAAAAAAAAAAAACCTGCTTCACACATTTGATGATCAAATCTTGAAATGAGCGCTGTGCCAGAACCACTATTCTGATGTTCTGTGCTGTGTGGCTTTCTGCTTTCTGCTTGGCTCCATTTCTGACACTCTCACTTCCTCATTCTGGGCCCACCCCTTCTTCACTGCATCATCATGTGGCGAGTGCCTGATCTCCAGTGCACTCTGCTGATGCCCCACTCCCTCTTTGCCAGGCAATCTAGTCAACTTGCTGAGCATGTGTGTGGCTTATACAGCAGCTCACTCAGAGCAGGTCCTAACAAATTCACCTACTTCCCCACCTCCCTGAAATGCATTGTTCATTTTTTCTTATAAAAGCTTACCCAGCCCACTGTCTTCATAAAATCTATACTACTTAGTCTCATTTTTATTTATTCTTTAATACATTTGCTGCATTAATCCTACACTTAAAAATGGAAGGTTTCCTGTGGAGCTTATAGAGGTTTGCTCTGTACATCCATGCTCTCCCCTCCAAATGCTTCAAGAGAATTCCCCTTCCGCCATGTCCACTTTCCTCCTCCTCTACTTTTTCAAAGCCCAAGGCTCTTGCATTAAAATATCTAACAGTTCTCTACCCTAGGCATCTGCTCATGTGCTCTACCTGACCCTGTAGCTGGAGTGTGACACCCCCATGCAGAACACATTCCTACCCTTTGTTTTTGATAGGAACTCACTCACATTAGGCACTAAATAAAATTATGTCAGGAGTCCCAATCTGTGGGTATGTGCCACATACCCACAGATGAAAATACTTTCAACCTTTCTTATTGTACCATAAACATTTAAAGAATGACACTCCCCCCCCATGTACATATTGATCTTTAAAAACTGCTTTCATTTTTTTCCAGGTACAAATAGTTGAGGGTTCCTCCCCTCCCCATTAATGTTACTTTTTCTCTTAGAGTCCTTAAATGCACTGGAAGACCAAGATTTAGATGCCCTCATGGCAGATCTGGTGGCAGATATAAGTGAGGCTGAGCAGAGAACCATCCAGGCTCAGAAACAGTCCTCTCAGAACCAGCATCACTCAGCCCTTGTGTCAGCCTCAGATGGACAGGATGCAGCCTTGCCTGCATATGGAGCAAGTGCTGCTGCAGTTGGTGTTAGCCACTACGAGGACGTGTTGCCACCCCCACCAGCAGACCCTGGGTTCGACCTTCCACCCCCGCCACCGCCACCGCCTCCTCCTCCTGAACCTCTCTCTAAGGTAAGTATGTAAGACCCAGGATGGCAGAACCATTGCTGTTCACCTACAGCGTACCACCCTGGACTTTCTTTGAAGTGATAATTCCATCCGTAAGCTTGCCTAGACCTCTGGTGTACTGAAACACAAAAGTGTGTGTTTATTGCAAGTCTGAAGAGGCTTCCTGAGCAGTGTTGTCTTCATCTGTTCTCTAGTCCCCAAACTGAATACTGCAGATGAGAAATGTAGAAAGGAATAATTTTGTTTAGCTCACAGTAATGAAGGTTGGAGAGTATTAAGTTGTGTTTCTGGCAGCTTCCCAGTTTTGAGTAAGGGCTTCTGCTCATGACCCACTTGGTTTTTAAAGATAGTACTTGGTCCCACCTTTTAATTCTTCACAAGGGAAACTAAACTTCAAAACATCTGTTTTAGTGAGGACATTTAAAGTATAACAGATGTGTTTGAAGAATACATTAAGGCCAAATATAGTATTTATCATAGTTTGGCTAAAAGTAATATTTTCATGTGCATATTCTTCAATAATACTCAAACTTTGGAGGACATGTTTTATTAACTTTGCGTGTATTAAGAGATTGATTTATATGTTTCATTGTCTCTGTTCCTAGCCCAGAATGCAGAAAATAAGAGATTTTAAGTTGAGCTAATAAATTATTGCCTCTGGCAGCCCTGTTCAGTGGGATGAAGGCTATGTGTCCTTGGAATGCCTTTACTGGGTGCGTAAAGGATGCTTAGTATTCATAAATTTCTGATTTTTGTAAAATAACTACAAAGCTTACATTGTCCTTACTTGGCATGTTAATTACAACATGTCTCTCAAAAAAAGTTAAAAAGAACATTCTGAATTCTTAAGTGAGCCCCTTTAAAAGAGTTTCAGGTGAGAACCTGGTTCCGTGTTCCGTAGCTTCCACACTGGCTGTGCCGAATGATGGTGGGCAGTATCGTCAGTGTGACCCTCGTGATCCTGGGACATTCTGCAGTTCTAAGTGTAAATCAAATGTTAAGCCACACTCTATCACACTCATTGCCTCACCATATTTATTCTAGAAAAATCACTTTAAAATTGCTGACTAAGATAGAACAGAAGCTCCAAGCAGAGGTTTCCTATGGTGTCAGAGGGAATCATGAATTTTTTGAAAGTAAATACAAAATTGAATGCACAAGTAGAGATTCACAAAGTTCCTCACTTTTGCATATTTTGAGTGTCAAGCATCTTGACACTCAAAATATTTTAAGAACCAGTGGTATGAGAAGAGGTTCTTCTTTCAAACAATGGGAATGTAACCAGAATACTTCATTTCCTTATTATGATAGATAGATAGATAGATAGATAGATAGATAGATAGATAGATAGATAGATAGACAGACAGACAGACAAATGAACAAATGAGACAGCCTTAATAGTCCTACTCTCTGGATTTTAACTTATAAAATCAGAGGAGTTTTGGCTCATAAGAATATCTCACACTCTTCTGTTGTTCATGTGTGTTCATTAGTAGAGTTTTTCATTTATTTTGTTTTGTTTACTTTGTTTTGCTTTGGTGGTTTTGTAATTTATAATGTTAGGTTTTGGCTTTAGTATTAAAACATAGGCTGTTAAGGACCTTTTAAAGCTTCTAATAAAAACTAAAAATCTTCCTCTAAATAGATACCATACTCCAAGAGGATACGTATGATTGTTTGACATGATCAGCTCCCTTAGGATAAGTGCATTAATAGTTTCTGTAGGTTAGTGTCAGTATTAGTTACTTTTCTGTTGCTGTGATAAAATACTACAAGCAAAGCAACCTATGAAAGTCTATTTTAGCTTTTAGTTCTATAGAAAAAGTCCATTATGTCAGTGGAGCCAGGGCAGGAAGCACACTGATCAGTGGTCACAGGATAGAAGCAGAAAGCAAACCAGAAGTGGGATAAGACCACAGACTCTCAGAGCCCACTCCCACTGATGCATTTCCTCCATATCCTAAAAGTTCTATTACTTCCCCAAACAGCACTACCAGTTGGGGACCCAATGTTCAGGCACATGAGTTTATGAGGCATATTGTTCACTTAAACTACCACAGCACCCCATGTCGTGAGCTGAACACAGAGTAGCATGCTCTAAGTATATGATACAGTAGTGGAGGTCATAATTTCATCTTTTAGGATGAAATTCTCAAGCCTATAAACAACAGTTGCTTTCTGTATCTTTGAGTGGAACATTTTAGTCATAGGCATTTATTTAAATTCTGAAAATGGAGGATGTGAAATTTGTTAATTTTGTTACTAAAAATGAACTAGACCTCAGAATCAATAAGGAATTACTCTCTGGTATGATGTACTAGACTCTTTTGAATGTCTTGCCCCTTTACAGGAAGAAGAAGAAGCTCAAGCAAAGGCTGATAAGATTAAGTTAGCACTGGAAAAGCTGAAGGAAGCCAAGGTTAAGAAGGTAAACTATCAATCACATTTGCATAGGGAGAGTTAAATTAATGATGTCATGTTATAGTTACTGATAAACAGTAAACTAAAATTTTTTATGTGTCTCTGAGAATAGAGGTCAGTAGAAGGTCACCTGGTTAGCATGCACAGGACCACTGCTTTAACAGTGTCATTGAAGGAAAGCTCAAGTGGCACTTTCCAAATAATGATCATTTTAAAGAATTCTCTGAACAAAGCAAAATGACACCATTTTTCTCTGTATAACCTCATTTAGCTAATTTGTGATTTCTAGGTTAAAAAAAGCTGCCTACATGCATTTCTTGTAAGGGCTTTCTGTGCATGGTGTGACAAAGCGCTCCCCATGGTGAGACAGAACAAAAGTGCCTAACAGGGCAGGCCTTCCTTAGCCCGTACATGACTTCTTGTTGGTTTTCACGTAGATTTTCCTGTGAACCAGGACAGTGGGAGTAGAAATTCCGTTTAGCAAGAAAGAAAGGGGTCTTTGGTTTTGCTACTACCTAGGCCAGGGCCTTCGCACATCCATTTTGAGAATTTAAAATATGTCCATCCTGGACTCCCTTCTGATGGTACCATAGCTGTCTGCTTATGGCAGGTGGCACACCCTCTGAGCATGCTCTAATTGGGTCAGACCTCGGTGTCCACTGTCCTCCCATTTACACAATTTCTTCTGTGAATTTCCTTCTCCTTGGGCAGCCTCTAGACCTTATAGCTTCCTGGTTGTCTACCCATGGATCAAACATTGGTTTTGTTGTTAATCTAGTCTCTAATCTGTGTAAACTTTGAACGATCTGCTCCTAACCCTACTTCACCAGTTAGAGTTAGCCTGTGATTTTTTTTTTGAACATTTTTGTAGAGCATAGAGGGGTTTTGTTGTTGTTGTTGTTTTGGAACATATGTATTGTATTATAGTATAAAAACTTACATCTAACATGATTAGAAGACTATACTTACTTTTAAAATGTTAGTTAATTTGTTTAGTTAATGGGAAGAGTATTCAGTCTGCATCTTATTTCAGTTAAAGCATCTGTCATCTCTCACTGGTGAATTTTCCTTGTCCCATCAATACTTGAATGAAGGAGTTATTTACATAGTGAATAATTCAATAACTATCCCCTGACCATCCCCGTATCCAGACTGTCAAGGCTCATATATGATGCTGTTTTTGCAGATAGAACTCAACTTCTGGTTTTGTTACTGTCTTATTTTCTGCATATATATGTCAGCTTTTCCTCACTGCGACAAGTACCTAAGAAAGCAAACTGGATTAGTTATTTTCTTGATGCTGTGATGAATGTCCAACAATAGCAGTCTTAGAGAGGAAGTATTGATTTTGGCTTTCAGTTTGAGGTTGCAGCCTGTCGTAGAAAGGAAGGAATGCAAGACAATCAGGATTTTTTCTGTCCCTCCCGTACATATTCAGTCCCCTTCCAAGTGAGATTGTCCACACTACTCCCCATTCTCTTCAGTGTTTTGATCACCACCATGTGTACTACCCACTAATTTATTGCCTGTATTCCCTTTGAACCTCCGTAGAAGCTTCTTTAATGGTGCACCCCCATGCTTTAGAGTAGTTACCAGGTGTGTGCAAAGTCAAACAAGTCCAGTGAGATCATTACTTGTGTTGAGCTAAATTCCAGCAAGGGAGACAAGTGCAGTAAACAAACAAACAAACAAATAAGCCAGACTCTGCATGGTGTCCCATATCTCTGATTCCAGAGCTCAGGGTCCAAAGGCAGGCTGATTGCAAAGTCAAGGCTAGCCTGGACTACAACAGTAAGTCCAGACCCACCTAGGACTGCACAACGAGATCTATTATTATTATCATTATTCACACTTTTTTAAGAAACGAAAGGGTGAACTAGAAAAGAGAAAAATGGAAAGCATAAGAAGTGATAGATAGTGCCCAAGCCACTCTTCATGTGCACTGTGATGACAAAGCCTCCCTAGAAGGTAGCTTCTGAGAAAAGGCCTCAGCAGCAAGAAACAGCTAGGGACATGGGGCAGTGGTAAAGGGCTCCCCAAACATAGATGAGCATTGATGAAGCAATGAGCATCTTATGCTCGAGTAAAACCTAGGTTGAGGAGATAGAACAAAATAAAAGACTGTTGATCAGAATTCAGTGACCTACTGAGTAAAAGCAAAGGAAGAACTTGACATTAAAGTAACAGGTGGGAGCCCCGAGAGCCCACAGGTATCAGGGGAAGTTTGAACTGTATCTTAAGTACAATTTGAGAGCTCCATTTTGGAAGACGACACATGGAAAATAAATTGTAGAGATATGTGGGTGACATGGCAGCATAAGTGATCTGACTGTGACTATGACTATAGTTAATGTGGCTGATGTGGCCAACTAAGCAGGTGTCCTCTTCCTTCTTCAGTATCCCATGTGTGTTCCCCTACATACGGGAGCTGTGCGCTGGGTCAGAGAGGACGATGTTCCCCATAAACAAGAACAGTTCTTCTGTCATGAGTATACAAGAGGCTACCCTACCATGATAGAACCACCAAAAAAGCTCTTAAGGAAAATAAATTATAGCAGCAGAGAATGGCAGCAGAGTAGCTTGTTCTAATCTCGTCTAGCATACACGAGCATTCATTGAGCTACAAATAAGTGGTGGGTGCAGATAGGCCACATGGAGTGGCTGGCTTTGCCCATGGCTGCAGATAAAAGAGAGTAAGAGCAGGGAGGCTGAAGCAGGAGGATTACAGGTTCAAGAGAAGCCTGAACATACCGTGAGAGAAACCCTGTCCCATTCAATCCCAAGGACTTGTAGCTCAGTGGTAAACATTTGCCCAGCATGAGCAAATCCCTAGGCTTGATCTTCATCGCTTAAAGAGAGGGACAAAGGAATGGAAGGAAGATGAATATGTTTTTTAAAAATCATAATTACACACTTTCAAACCACCGAACCACTTATAAATGAAGGCCATATTGTGTATTTCTTGAAGAGAAATGAAAAGAGGAATGTCTTTTACAGGAGAAGGTGGGATAAGGAGCAAGTGTGTTCGCTCCAGCTGGCCTGTGGAAACAGGTGTCTTGCAGGCCTCCCTGCCACCTACCAGAAACAGGTAGCTTTTTTCCATTAGTCACAATGACTTAGGACAGGAAACACAAGGTATAATCTGCCTGGATCCAAGGAAGATGCAGAGCAAGCACTCGTCAGTGGGGAAGGAAGTTTCCTGACTCTCAGACTAAATTTTTTTAAAAATCAGACTCTGTATGTGACACAGCACATTAAGAAAATAATAGAAATGCTCCATGTTTAGGAAAAATAACTGTGAGGATCTCACACACGTTTTAGAGGTTGAAAGTGAGTTAGTGAAAGAAGGCTGAGGTGAAAGCATAAGTTCAAGGGGAGCCTGAGTTACACCAAGAGGTCCTGTCTCATAAAAGCACAAGGGTTTAGTTTTTTCCCATCAGCAGTATTTGCTTTTAAGAATGTGCTGGGATGTTGACATTCTTTTGAATTACAAATGATGTACATTGCTTATACTACCAAGCTTTTAAAGCTAGAAACACAATCGGATTTAATTTATTCTAAAGCTCTGTGGCAGAAGAGCAATTCCATTTGTAATCTCATTATAGAAGCCAAAAAAGGAATTTTCATGATTTAGAACTAAAATATTTTTCATTTAACAACTTGCAAATGAAAAGGTCTCATTACCAATTCATTTTGCCCCCTAGAAGATAATGTGATGAATTATGTAACATCACTGGATGCGGTGCTGTTCCATGTCAGTATAGAACCCCTCTGCAGCTTGCAAATATAGTAGAAACTGTGAAGAATCATAAATATGATTTCTTCTTATTCAATCACTTGTTTTTTTTTAAACTCTACAACTCGGATATTCATAAATCCATATGGATTAAATTTAGTTTGCCACTTCTGCCAAAAAGAAGCCTCTTCCATCATTGTGAAACTCTGTGATTTAGCAGTGTCACGATTTCTATAAAAAATGGAAGGAAAACGCAGCATACGATTTCATTTCTAAAGCATCTCTAAGCAAAAATGCAATGTGATCAAATGTCATTACTTTTCCTTATCACAAATACTGCTTTTAAAGCCCTGACAGCAGTGCTGTTTCCTAGTGCTTGCAGCTATTCTACTGCAGTAATTCTCCACAAAGAACAACATGTATGTCTTCCATAGAAAAATACAAAAATGACCCAACTCTAGTTAAGCTAAAGAGGCTCTACTCATCATGACAGGAGAGGAGGCAACTCTAAAAGGACACTTGTCCTCTTCCTGTGCCACCAGACTATTGAAATAATGAACTCCAAAGAATTAAAGTTTCAGCAGCTACCTCATGCAGAAGAAAGGCTTAAACTCTGCGTCACCAGACTCTTCTAGTTTCCTTCTGTTGATGTGATTTAAAAAACTCTGACCAAAAGCAACTTGGGAGGGAAAGTTGGGAAGGAAAGGTTTTATTTGACTTGCACCTCCAGATCAGGGAACATCATAGAGAGAAGCCAGGTTGGAATTCAAGACAGGAACCTGGAGGCAGGATCTCTGGAGGGAATGCTGCTTGCTAGCCTGCTCATTTGCTGGTTCACAGGTGTATTCATGCTTAGCCAGCATTTTTTAAATAGTCCAGGACCACCTCCCCAAGGAATGATGTTACCCACCATAGACTAGGCCAACCTGTATCAATTAATGATCAAGACAGTCTCTTACAGATATGTACACAAATCAACCTGATAAAGACAGTTGCTGTATTAAGATTTTTTTTTTCATGTATTTTTAGACTGTCTCAAGTTGACAGTAAATGGACACAACCAAAGGAAGAATTTTCCTCAGGAAGAGATTTCACACAATTATGACACTTTATGAGACCACCTTGTAGGTCAGACAGAAGTCAACACAATAGCAAGTCAATGATGGCAAGGCCACAGCATAACCAGGACTGTTTAATTATGAAAAATCTCTTGCCCACTATTTAAGTCTTAAACCCCTTGCCAACACACTAAACAACGACTGCCAGTGTAGCCTTATTTAATAAATGCCCCCTCTCTGCTCTTCACTTTAACTAGTCTCTTTAAATGGCACACTGGAACAGTGGCAAAGCCTACCTTACTGGAGGCTGCTATGCCTAGGATTTTTACCCTAAAATTTCCTTTAACAATGGGACTTCTATCACAAAGATACAGGGAGATCTTTTAATCAAGAAATGCTGCTAGCTCTAAAAACAAAATGGGAACAAAAAAGCAGAAAAATGTTGGAAAAGTGAGAAGTGGGTACTTCTTCATTTCTGTTTACTTTCTGTCTCCCCACCAGAATGCAGTGGCTTGAAATTGGGCCAAGGGCTTTGTTTATTGCCTGTTTTGTGTTTTGTGAATTTATTTCTCCATCTCTGTGTTTCTGATATATAAAGGAGTTCACAATGAGGTCAAAGGGTGCATTCCACTTTTTAAGTATACTTTTATTTGATCTCTGAGAATTTCAGACATGTATACAATGTATTTGGGTTGTATTCACCCACCACAATTCCATCGCCAACTCTTCCAAAAACCCCTTCCCTGGTCCATGTCAAGTTCATATCCTTTTTTTTCTACTCACTGAATTTAGTCAGTGCTGTCAGTATGTGTCCATCCATTAGAAAATGGGCGATCTACCATAGCCCATGTCCCCGAAGAAAACAACTCTTCCTCTCCCAAGTGCCATCAACTGAGAATAGCTTCTTAGGTAAGGGTAGGGCTTTATCAATTCCTCTCCAATGCTGGAATTTGGCTGGAATGCTGGTCCTGATTCTGAACATGTTTTTTGCATGCAACTGCAGCTGCTGGGAGTTCATGAGTACAGCAATCCTGTCATGTCCAGAAGACACCTCTTTACAATAGACAGCATCAACATTCAGCTCTCACAGTCTTTCCACCTCCTCTTCCCTGAGCCTTGCAGGGAGTGATATAGATGTCCCATTTAGTGCTTAAGCACTCCACAGTCACTTATTCAATCACTTTGACCAACTGAGTCATAACCTCTGATGAGAGTCAAGAGCTGCATTAATCTATGGATAAAAAGATAAGTATGTAGAAGGCAATTTGATGCTATATCCATTTGGCAAAATAATAAATGTAGGTTCTCCTATGGGCCCATGATCTCCTTTACCTTGGGTTCTTGGCACAATTCCCAGTACCGGGCATGGGCTCTGTCCAGTGGAGCAGGCTGTAAATCAAATTAGAAAGTGGTTGGTTATCCCCATTACAATCATGCCACTACTGCTGGAGGAAAGTCATCAACAGCATTACCCAACCGTGAACCCTATGAGCTACAGTAGCAACAGCCTATCAAGATATCCACAAGATGCATTTCTAATGTACAGTGTCAGAAACAGTAGCAATGTTGACACCTTAAGCTGAGCAGCCTGCCCCCGTTGCTAGAACTGACTGTTTGGTGGCTTCATCTTCAGCTTGTGGTTAAGGTGTACATGGATGATAACAGCACCAAGTCACTGATGGTGGATGAGCGACAGTTGGCTCGAGATGTTCTAGACAATCTTTTTGAAAAAACCCACTGTGACTGCAATGTGGACTGGTGTCTTTATGAAATATACCCCGAATTGCAAATTGGTAAGTCTCCCCCCCATATCTGGGCTGTACTTTGAAAGCCTGGCAGATTTGTTTTATTATGGGCTTTAGTCTGTTTAACCTTTGTTTTATAGTATTACTGCCCTCCCTCATCTGAGTTAAGTGCTTGCTTCTTTGTTTCTTTCCGGGGAAACAAGGGAAGGAAAAGCTTGCTTTGCCTTCAAGCTGGGTGTTTCAGAGAAATGGGTTACCAGTTTCACAGTTTCGTTCCAAAGCTTAAGTACGTGGGATCTTTTGCCACGGTATTTACTTCTGCTAAGAATGATTTAAAATGAAAAACAAAATGCTAACTTTTAAAAGCATGATACAATTGCCCAAAATACTGTAATTTCCATCATTTGTCATGTCAAAATAAATTTTAAACTTGACACTGACATATAAAAGTAGTGCTATTGTGCACTATTGTCACAGGCGGGGATATTAGTTCACCGAGCAGGCACTGGAGCGCCCCAGTTCTCCTGCCTCTTTCTGTCGACTGCACAGAGAGTGCAAATGGCTGGTTCAGGAAAGGAAATAAATTAGGGACAAGTACACAGTGGGCCTGAGCTGTACCGTGCAGGAGGGAGAAAAGGAAATGAGCAGGGCCAGTGACCATTTACGTGTCATTAACATAGTACCTACCTTCCCAACTTCAGGTACCCACCCTTTTTGTAGTACAGGAGCCTTTGGCTGAATAAATTCAAACATGGTTTAGTAAGGCTGCCAGTCTTCAGAAACTTTGTGAGCCACTGTGCATAACTCAGTAATAGACTCTTACCTGAAATATCTTTTATTTCATCAGAGAGAATTTTTGAAGACCATGAAAATGTTGTTGAAGTTTTATCACACTGGACGAGAGACACAGAAAACAAAGTACTGTTTTTAGAGAAAGAGGAAAAATATGCTGTGTTTAAAAACCCTCAGGTAAGATGGCCCACATTTCATTAAACTATATAACAAAAGAAGTTTTTGTCACCTGTGTACTGACCAAACCATAATCTCAGGAAATCTCACAAATGTGTTTTTTTTTTTCAAATAAACACAAACTTAGAAATTTTGAAAAATCTATTTTTTTCATTCAAAATTGAAAGCATACCTATTTGTTATTATCTAACCCTCATCTTTGGTCTGAATCTCTATTAGGCTCCACCCGCCTAATAGAGATATACTTGATATACTATATAGAGATATGCTTGATATATTCTAGATTATTGCAGAGATTTCCACCTATATATTTGATATACTATAGTTTATTTTTTTTCTGTTGCAAAGCACCATATTTCTGTAGTTCATATGTGTTGTTTATTGATATTTTGATAACTAAGGAAAGTGGTACTAGGGGGTCTGAGATCCATAACCAGCCACCATACTTTCAAAAATAATGAAGAAAGGGAGATTTAGTTACAGTTTGGGGCAGAGCCTGTGAAAGACATATACTTTATAGAAAAATAAAGGCCAGTGGATTTACATGTATAGATTTAGTCAGAATGGTATGAACTCTGTTCCCTGGAGCTCTGCCGATGTGGTAGCTCATTCCTTCTGTCAGCATAGGCCCCCTGCAAGTTTTTAGAAACCACCCCAAACATTGTCATTCACAGGGTCCCTGCCACACTGTGTAAGGAGCAGCTGGAAAATATAAAATTTATTGTGATTTCCATTGGCAGTTGACACAAACACAAAAGCATTGTTCTTATATTTGAAAGTGCATCCCTCAAGTCGCATATCAGGAGGCCACCAAAAAATCTAAGCCTTTCTAGGAACAGCCTCAAGCAGCTGGAATCATATGAGAGACCTCACATAACCAGAATACCAGTCTGTGCTGCCTGTCACCACACACCAGTGAACAGAGACAGCGACTGAATCTTTAGTCTAAGCTGAGTTACTCACAGAGGCAGCAACCTGGAAAGGTAGATAGCAATACCCTAAAAGGTCTGCCTTTCTCACCCCATCCCATACTTCGTAGAGAACCCTGAAAGGCAATTAAACATTCCAAAGTGTAGCCTTGCCCCTGTGGTCAGGGGCCACCATTTTTTCTGATTCAACATAATTGGGCTTCTCTCCTGGCCTTCTCTACACTGTCCTTTGCTACATGTTTCTCTGTGGAGCTGAGCTCATAGCCACACAAAGCTACTTAGTCTCAGATTCCTTCTGGGCACCACTTAGACCAAAGACTCACTCAGTAGTGTGTGCATGCTGAGCTCTTGTTCACAATATCAGGTACCAATGTGTCCTTATGTAAAGGGACCCTATCTTTCCTCTTATCCCAATAACATTTAAAAAATTCTAAGAATGTTACTGATGGGAGTGATATCCAAGATCATTCAGATATCTTTCCATTTTGCAAAAGAGGGGACTGAATCTCGAATCACGAACAGAATTAGAGTTTGAGGCAGGCTACTTATGGGAAAATAGTCTTCCGCCTTGCATTAGTTTTATCATTGCTGTGGCCAAATACCTGGTGGAAACAAGTTAAGGGAGGGGAGGCTTATTTGGCTCACAGGTACAGAGGTTTCCACCATTGTGGAAAGGAGGATATGGCAGAGCCTTCATGATGTGGTAGACAGGAAGCAGGATAGGGCAGTTTGTTGGTCTACTCTGTCCCCGCTGGGGTGTCTGGGCTCTTCGAGAACAGAGCCCAGCCAGGAAGAATGAAGCAGAATCTGAAATGGGTGGGGTCTGCAGGATTCCAGTCCAGCTGGGGTGGGGAGGAGGAGTTACAGCTTTCAGTCGCTAAAAGCACTTTGTCACAGTGGAGCAGTCGGGTGGCCAGTGTCCCAGGGGTGCCTGACTGCTGCAGCAAGGGCTCGGGTCCCACCAGCAAGGCCATCAGGTAGGCAGGTCCTCTGAGGATGCAGAGGTGTCCTCCGAGGATGCAGAGGTTAATGTCCAAGATTAAAAAAAAAAAAAAAAAAGCTGTCTCCGAACCAGCCCCTCAAGTGTTACAGCTCAAGTGAATCAACAGCTGTTAGACAATCTTCTGAAAATGAGCTTGTACCCGTTTATTAGTGAAGCAGCTTCTGTCCTGTTATTCCATGGTGAACAAGTACGTTATAAACCTTGGGGTGTAGGGAGGGGGTTTGGGGTTGGTTGTGGCTGGCATGCTGGTGGTACTCTAGATACATCAGGGGTCAGATATGTGACAACCTGAAGAGCTGGGATTTGCCAGGTTACATGTGCCAGGCCATGCAGGCTCAGAACAGGGAAAGAGTGGTTCTTACTCCTACTGATCTCAAGTTTGAGATTTCTGAGGTTTGAACATGTTCCACCTTACCAGTTCCATGCCAGTTCTCCTGGTGGCCTGGTCCACATGCCCCACAGAGTAGTAACAGAAAAAGACTAATGTAAGACAAATCCTCAAAGACATACCTCCAGCCAGCACCCCAATACACACAAACAACGTTCCACACCTTTCTCAACCTCATATACCACTCCACCCCTTCCCAAGACTCTATTCAGACTGTGAACCATCAGAGGGTTGATCCATTAATTTAATTGGCTCTAGTAATGCCCTCATGGACATCATCAGAGAGTGCTTTAATAATACCTTAAGTGCCCCTCAATCCGGTCAAACTGGCAAAGTCAAGCACCAAATAAATGCCCTGTGCTGTTTTCTGAGGGAGGTCCTCCCTGAGATACATGGTAGGAACGGACAACAAAGTCATTAAGACATGCCAAACGCTAAAAATGTCTATTTTTCAGCCTTGGCTGATCATTCCATTTTAAATGCTTGTACTAGTAAGAGTGCCAAATCGGGAGATGTAACAAAGAACTATAATTCCATGCCAAAACCAAGCTGGACTCTTATTTCTTTCTCCTATAAAAGTAAACAAATTTAGTAGAATGTCTCTGCCACCCTCAATATCTGAAGTCTATCTACGCGTCCAACAGAGCTCTGTCTAACAGCCCCTCTAATCTATAGAGAAAGTGGAAAGAGCCAGGGGAATTTATATCCAGGCTTCTTTCTCTTAGACACCTTAGCCATAAAGGAGCTACAAAAGAGCCTGAGGATGTGATTTCTATATAACAACCATATGCACTATATTCAAGGCCACCATTTTGCAAAACTTCTTCATGAAACACCCTTTATATTGAGTCTATGAAAGCACTACCCAGAAATTCTGCAGTGCGCCCACGGTTAAGAGGAGGAAGGAGGCGTACAGCTGGCTGTAGTGTCTGATTAAGCACTCTCATGCCCTAACGGTACAGCCTATAGACTTCACAAAATGAATACATTCCTTCAACTCATACCTTCAAGAGGCAGGACATAAATGAGGCTCTTAGTGTCTTTTCCCAGTATTTAACCCCCATTATAGTGGCAGTCAGTATTTAGATCTTTGTCTCCTTAATTTTTCTTTATTTTGGACTTTATGTGAGATGGAGTCATATTTTCACTGTTGTAGTAAATATATAATGATGAGTGTTGGGCTATCAGTTATTATTAGCTGTAAGATTATCATGGCAGTGTTATTTAATCCACTATCACAAATAATAGAGACACAGACACCTGTTAGATTTATAATTGCCGTATTTACCTTGGGCCAGACAGATATTTCACTTACACTGTCTCAATATCCTCACCATCTATGCCCCAGCCCCCATCCAATGCCATCCACTTTAGTCCTCCTAATCTGGTCTACCTTCCATCCATAATCCCAAGGTACTTGCTTATATTCTTCATGTGGGCCTTTTCGAGCCATTATTGGAGCCCCTCCTCTCAGCTCACATGGTTTTTTCTCCACACTAACCCACCATGGTGTCCTCCTTCCTCCTCTCCATCTGTTTTTCATGATTCTCTCTTGGACCCAAAAGCCCTGGAACCCTAGTCATGCCTACCCCATTCTGCCCTGCCCAGGTACAGGCCATTTAATGAACAATCAGGTAGGTTTACACAACACGGATAGGCATACCCAGATCTTGAGGGCTAGTAACATGCATCAGACCAACTTCCAACAGTTCACATTTATGTTTAGATTTTACTCTCACTGATACCCAGAGCATCAGTTTACTTTTCCTGCCATTTAGTATTCTATTGGGTGACTAAACCAAACTCCATGTGTTCATTGTGCTGCTGCAGACATGTGATGTGTTCCTAGTGTGGCGTTTGAGTAGTAATGCTGAACGTAATCATAAGGAAGAATCACGGATTAGGTGTTACAGAGCGCGTCTGCCGCATCCTGGTTAACTCCTTCGGCCTGTTAATGTAGAAACAAACAAAGCATGGAAACAATGTAGAACTGTCATGGTCACTATTGGGAACAGTCCTTTCCTTTTACACAATACTTATGTGAAATCTGCTTTGTAAATAAACTAAGTCATGTTGAGGCAAAAATATAAAAAAATTATTGAGAAAAGAAAGTAGTAATGCTGGTGTGAATGACTCATATATATATTTAGCTTAACATATGCAGACATTTCTTTTGCACATATATTTATGAATGAAATTACTGGGATGTAGATTACGTTTCTATTTAGCTATGCCAAATGCTGATAGGGAATTTTATGAATATGTTTTAGGTTGGCTCTCCCTTTATCATGGTATAAAAACCCCTATTGTTCTAGAGTCTCAGAGCATTGATGTTGCTTTTTCTGGCTAGCTTGAGTAAATTAATAATAAACTCTAAGTCACCAAGAAGCTCCACCTCAAGACCCAGCTATACTGCTCCTGGGCATATGCCTGAAAGATGCTCCACCACACAACAAGGACATTTGCTCAACCATGTTCATAGTGGCTTTATTCATAATACCAGAATCTGGAAACAATACCAGAATCTGTCCCTCAACTGAAGAATAGATACAGAAATTGTGGTACATCTACACAATGGAATACTACTTAGCTATTAAAAACAAGAAAACCATGAAATTTGTAGGCAAATGGATAGAACTAGAAAAGGTCATCCTGAAGGTCATCTGAGGTAACCCAGAACCAGAAAAAAAAAAAAAAACATAGTTTACACTCACTTAATAAGGATATTAGCCATATAATACAGGCTAAACATACTAAAGTCCACAGACCTAAAGAAGCTAAATAACAAGGAGGACCCTAGGGAGGATGCTTAATTCTCATTCAGAAGGGCAAACAGGATAGACACGGGAAGCAGTTGAAGAGAGGGAACAGGAAGGAAGCCTACAATAGATGTTCTCTGAAAGACTCTACCCAGCAGGGGATGGAAGTAGATGCTGAGACTCACAGCCAAACTTTGGGCAGAGTGCAGTGAGTCTTATGGAAGAATGGGGAAATAGAAGGACCCAGAGGGGACAGGAGCTTCATAAGAATACCAACAGAGCCAACAAATCTGGGCCCAAGGGTGGCCTGCAGAGACCAATGAATCAACCAAAGACCATGCATGGAGAGGACCTAGACCCCCTCCTCAGATGTAGCCCATGGCAGCTCAGTCTCCATGTGGGTCCCCTAGTATGAGTTGTCTCTGTCATGGACTCTGTTGCCCGCTCTTTTATCATTTCCCCCTGGCAGGCCACAGAAGAAGAGGAAGCAGGTAGTCCTGATGAGACTTGATAGGCTGGGGTCAGTAAGTAGGGGAAGAGGGCCCTCCTTTCTGAGAACTAGCAGAGGGTGATGGGGTAAAGAGAGAGGGAGGATGGGACTGGGGGGAGACAAGGGCGAGGGCTACAATTGGATGTAACGTGAATAAATTTGAAAAAATGAATTAAAAAAAAAAAGAAATCAAAACACTTCCTTTTAGTATCATTTAATCAAGGTAATGCCAGATCTGAATTCTCTACTTCACTGTGTCTTTCATCTTCTGTCTGTTGTATGGGTCTGAATCTGTGCTTACCTGTCCTGGCTCTGTATCTGTCTTTCCCTGGTGTCTATGTTTGTCTATCTCTGCTGTGTCTGTCCCTATCAAAGTGATTTGCTCTATCTTTACTGAACAGCAAAGAAAGCTTCACATGCGGAAGTCATGAGGGATAATTACAGAAATTTTTAACAGGATTATTTACAATTTACAGTAGTTATTCCAACTAACCCAGATAACAAACAATATTACTAACATCTGTTTACCAATCAATATTAAATGTTGTATATTGTGTTCAACATTTATGGTATAATTTATTTTATAAGATTGCTTTCAACCTTTATTGCTCTCAGCAAATAATGCACATGCATTACTCCAGGGTTCAGGGCATGGAAGACAAGACATGACTTTTAAGATTGCAGCTGTGCATTATCTTTGGATATAAAAACTGTCCACAGCCAGGAAGCAGAAGAAGATGAATACTGGCACTTCATTCACTTTCTGAGTCCAGTTTTAACAATGAAGATTAAGCTTCTATAACACAGGTGGCATGGAAACAGAAAGGAAGACTACCTGAGGGGGGGAAGAGCCAAGCAGGAAGAGATGGGGACGGTGGGGCAGGGCAGTGGGAAGGGGCTGAATGACCACAGAGGAAAATGACCTACATGAGTGAAAGTGTCCTGGTGAGTCCCATTACTTCACATATGTGCTTAAATTCTTAGTTAGAAAAAGAAAATGAGGAAGGAGAGAGGAAGAGAAGGAAGAAAAAAAGAAAAGGGAGGGAAAGGGAAGGGAGGAGAGGGGCGGAGAGGCAATCAAGATAATCAGGTACCTCTTCTCAGACCTGATAATGCAATTCGATCCCTGATTCCCATAAGACAGCGATGTGACCTGAACTCACACACACACAATAAAATAAATAATAACTTTAAAAAAATGCAAGCCAGGTGGTGATGGCACATGCCTTTAATCGCAGCAAAGGCAGAGGCAGATGGATCTTTGTGAGTTAGAGGGCAGCCTGATCTACAGAGTAAGTTCCAGGAAAGCCAGGACTGCACAGAGAAACCTTGTCTACAAACAAACAAAAAACCAGTACATATGTCCCAGAATATCAGTTCTGGAAAAAAAAAAAAAAAAAACCTATTAATCTATACAAAACTATAAAAGTGGGTCATTAGAATCCTGAAACTGAAATCTTCTATATTTGATGGACTCTTTTTATTAATAGTGTATCTGGGAATAGGCATTAAAATTAATATAAGGGGAAACTTTGTGCTCAATATGAGATTCAACAGCCAAGAAAGATTCTCCAGCACTTGTGGTGTGCTTACCCAGGCATAACTGCAAGGTTGCTTGTGTTGTTACTTCAGTGTGTTCTCTGACCAAGTTTACATCCCACTTCTCAATTTGTGATGGTGCCACTGCAGCGCTTCCTGTCCTAAGGAACCCACTGCAGCATGAAATCCATCAGTTACACTTTTAAAGTAATCTATGACAGGAAAGTGGTTTGATCTCAACCAAAACACAGAACTCATTTCCCATAAAGTCAGCCATGATAAAATATAAGTTTGTGGAGAGAAATCAGGATCTGCAAACTTGTAGGACAAACATGCTTAACTGGGGAATGGAGAGAATTTGAAAAGGATGACTTGTCTTGACTGGAAGTGATAACAAATCACCCCCATTTAAAAACGGAGAAAAACCAGAGTGTGTGCTAATGTCCCTGCTAATTGTCATCGTTGCATCCTATTTCACTTAAGAGCATTTCAGATCTCTTCAGAGGCCAAGGTTCTAGCCTCATGGGAGGTATAAGCAGCCTGTGAGCTAGCCAACTGCAATTTGATCCCTAATTTGATCCCTGTACTTGGGTGCAAGGTTACTGGGTGTGTCTTAGTTAGGATTTCTATCATTGTAAAGACACACCATGACCATAGCAACTCTATTGTTATTATTATTATTATTATTATTATATTTTAATTTTTTTAATTACAGTTTATTCCCTCTGCATCCTACCTGTAGCTCCCTCCTTCCTCCCCTCCCAATCCCACCCTCTTTCACTCTCCTCCTCCCATGCCCTTCCCCCAGTCCACTGATAGGGGAGGTCCTCCTCCCCTTCCCTCTGACCCTAAGCTATCAGGTCTCATCAGGACTGGCTGCATTGTCTTCCTCCCACAGCAACTCTTATAAAGGAACTTTAGTTAGGGCTGACTTACATCAAGGCAGGAAGCATGGCCACATGCTGGCAGGCCTGGTGCCGGAGGAGCTGAGAGCTCTACATCTTGATCTGCAGGAAGCAGAAGTGAATGCCACAGTAGGAATGGCTTGAGCATCTGAGACCTCAAAGTCTACCCTCTAATAAAAGACTTCCTCAAACAAAGTCACACCTACTGTGGCAAGGCCATGTCTCCTAACTGTGCCACTCCCTATGACCCTACGGAGGCCATTTTCTTTCAAACCACCACAGAGTGTTACAAGACCACACAAGTATCTTGTTCCCAGATCTCCCTTGGGTTTCTATCTCCATCCATAGCTATGATGTTTCCATTTTGTAGGCCTCCTTCATCTATTCTCATGTGGCCATTTATGGCCAACCTCAGATGACAGCTGCATATATTACTTGTATGCCTGTATAACTACTGGAAATTTGAAAAACTGTATAGCACCTCACACACTTATCTGTTGACGCCCTTTCCAATTTCCACCCCCTCATGAGTCAAGATTTTGCTCTGGGGCACAGGCTGGCTTTGAACTCACATAGTTCCTCATGCCTCAGCATCTCTACTGCAAGGATTACAGACATACACCACCACACCTAGCTCCAAATTTTTCATACATACTTTAAGTATCTATAAAGAATGCAAAGTATCATGTATTTTAAATATTTTAAATCTTAACTTTTAAAATGACCCTACAGATTCTAAGTACTGACCCATGGCAGTCTGACTCCCCTCGTTATACATTGAAGAAGCACACAAGTATGTTTTTAGAAAAGCTACTTTGCAGTAAAAGTGAGCAGGGGAAGCAGAAGTATCCACGATGTTCCCACACCTGCACAGCCTTGCCACCACTACCATCCTGAACCATTTGCTGTAGTCAGTGAGTCTTGTCGATTTCCTTTTCATAGATCAATTCAACACATTATGTTCACAAATTTAAGTTTCCAAATTTTTTCATTGTCAGCCGCCACACATTTTTTAAAATCACATAATTGATTAAAATACCAAAACATTTAAGATTTGGTATTTGGTGGGGGAACATTTTTTCTTTTATGAAAATGGTTTTTCTTCACACAATATTTTCTAATTATGGTTTTCCCTCCCTTTACTCCTCCTAGCACTTGCCCACTCCGCTCTCATCTGGGTCCACACCCTTTCGTCTTTCACTAGAAAACAAACAGGCACCTAAGGAACAATAATAAAATAAGATAAATAAATTTAGAAAACAAATCGAAATATAACAAACCAACCAACAAGAAAAAGAGCCAAAGAAAAAGCTCAAGAATTAGATGCTGAGACATACTCGTTCACACCTGTGGAAATCCCATTAAAGAAAAAAGCAAAACTGGAAGCCATCTCACACACACACACACACACACACACACACACAGAGAGAGAGAGAGAGAGAGAGAGGGAGAGAGAGAGAGAGAGAGGACCTGTAAGGTAGATGGGGTTGGGAGAGTGCTGATTTATCATGAGACAAAGGACTTGCAGACATGCTGTAGAGAGTTTTGTGTTAGCTGGGAGTAGGCTGCCCTTAAGAGTGGTTCGTTTTCTCAGCAAGACTCCCTTAGAGAGAACTAATTCTTCATTGCAAGTGGCCGTCAATTGGGAATAGCTTTTGGGTTAGAGATGGGAGGTATCCACTTCTCATTCAGCAATAAGACCCCATCTGGTGCAGACCTTTGCAGGCCCTCTAACTGCTGCCACAGTCTTCTGTGAGTCCATGTGTGTGCCATCTCGTGGTGTCTAGAAGAACTTGATTCCTGGTCTCCTCCACCCACTGTGGCTCTTACACACTTTTCACCTCCTTTTCCACATTATTCCCTGAACCATGAGGGGATGGATTTGATGGAAACATCTCTTTTAGGGCTGAATGTACCATGGGCTCTCATTCTCTGAATATTTCCTGGCTGTGGGTCTGTTTCCATCTGCTGCAGAAGGAAGCTTCTTTAATGATGACTGAGCAAGACAATGATCTATGAGTATAGTGGAATGTCATCAGGAGTCATTTTGTTCCTTTAGCAGAATATTTGGTTTTCCCCTAGGTTCTTAGGCTATTTAGTCTCAGGTTCTTGGCTACCCAAGAAGCATTGGGTATGGGTTTCATCTCCTGGAGTGGGCCTTAACTCAAATCACATACTGGTTGGTTACTCCTACAAGTTTTGTACCATGATTGCACGGCATATCTTGCAGACAGGTTACTCCTAATTAATTCCAAAATTAATCAATGAATGTTCTGAATCAATTATTCTTCTGTTTTTTTGTTTTTATGGATGTTGTCTTAGTTCATTTTCTATTGCTGTGATTAACACCATGACCAAAAGGGGAGGAAAGGGTTTATTTGGTTTATGTACCTGATCACAATCTGTCAGGGAAGGAACTCGAGCTGAGAATCTGGAGGCAGAAGCTGAAGCGGAGACCATGGAGAACTGGTGCTTGCTGGCTTGTTCTTCATGGTTTGTTCTGCTTGCTCTCTTATACCACCCCAGACACCTGCCAAGGGGTGGTGCCACCCACAGTGGGCTGGACCCTTGGCATCAGTCATAATCAAGAAATCACCCTACAGTCTTGCTTGCAGGCAAACTAAAAGTAACATTTTTCTCAGTTGAGTGTCCTCTTCCCAGATAACCCTAGCTTATACCAAGTTGACAAAAAAACATACCAGTACAGGTGTTAACTACTTTTTACAGATAAAAAGCTTTGAGAAAGTATATTCCAGTTAAATGGATGGGAATAGGAAAACACCATTCAGGCCTGTGAACTCTTTCCAAGTTGTCAGCTAAAAGTCACTGAAGGCTCAATGATTATTCTTTTCATCCATTGACTGGCAAAATAATTAAGTACTTTCCATTGTGAGGGAAGCAAAGCATTAGAAATCACTTGATTTTCAAAGGGATTTGTTATGAGTCTTCTGCCTTTTCATACCAGTGTTTCAAGTGATTCCTTTGTTTGGGCCTTTGAGCAATTAGGTTCTTGTGGTGTGCAGGGTGCCTTTTCTTTCTAAGGAGTGGAGAAGCAATTGTGAAAGAAGTTATCCATTATCTGGCAGGTCAGATTTAGAAATAAGGTTAAAGATGTAGAAGTTGATGCCAGTGTACCCTTGAAGAGGCTTACCATGTGCAGCAGAAGTCTTAGGTGTGCGAGCGGCTCCGACTTCCCGATTGCTAATTCCCTCAGTTTATAAAGCTGTTGCATCTGTTATAAAATAATAGTGTTTTGTCATTATAATCTTCAACAGTGAAGATTCCATGAAAGTGGGTGCTAGTAAAATCCCTGCCTGCAGTGAAGGGATTTAGCAAGTAATAACCAGTCAAGGGTTAAAGACAAAATTATAACAAACGTGGTTTCATAGATCTTAAGATTTTAGATTCAAACCAGTCTAGGCCAAAAATCATTTGTAATGCTCTACTACCCCCTACCTGATAGCTTATATTAAAGTCAAGAAAATGATATATAAAAAACAAGAGTATAAGCACAGCTCTACCTGTGTGTTGTTTGAACTTGGTTTCACCAGTTGGCCATTTACATGTATCTGAGATAAATCTTGCTCTGTTCTGACAGTGACAATAGTTTTACCAATGTTTAAAGTAAATATGAGGCCTTATAATCTCTAATAGGTCTTGAGGTGGCATTCCTTAACTTTGTGAAAAGTTGAAGTTTACTGATTAAATCAAATAATATCTCTTTAAATGAAAAGCAATAACAGTATTCAGTGAACTGGAACTATTATTTTTGAAAAGGATTATATTGACTTCATTACAAGCCAGTTTTACTTAAATCAGCGTTGTCCAACAAAATATTGTGTCCTGCTGTGTAAGTTAGATAATTGTACCCTGGCTTTGACCATTTGACCAGCAAGCAGGCCATTCTTCAGTGACAGGTTATTGAAAGGGGGAACCAGGGAGTCAGCAGAGTAAGAAAATAGAAAGTTTGGGGGTCAGGAGATGTTGTACAAGCTATGTTTTGTGCCAAGCAACTTTTATTAAGAAGCACAGCAACTTATCTACAATTTCTAAGGGGAAAATGGGAATCAGTGTGAAGTTATCATACAATGGGCCAAAGTCAATAGGAGACTAATGAAGAGGTGAATGTTGCACAAAAGGAACACAGGACATCCCAAGCACACACAATGGCCTGGAAACTGATAACTTCAGTCTCTTCAGGGGAAAAAAGCCAGTTTGCCAGGAACCAAAACCTTAATCCCTTGACTGGACCTTGCCAGGTCTGCCTCTGGGCAGGGATACAGAGCTAGGTTTTCTTTGTCCTTTCATCGGGACCCTGAGAAAGCCCGGGATTGGCCTGACTCCCCTCAGCACACATTAAAGGCCATGAGATGTTTTAGCTTGTAACAAATGAGGCAGTATTTATTTCTCTTTAGTAGCCTCTTAAATGTTTTTTGTTTTTGATAATTTCATACAATATACCTTAATAATATTCACACTCTCCCCAACTACTTCCAGAGTATACCTCAACTCCCTACCTACCCAGGTTTATGTTCTCTCTCTTCCCCACCACCCATTCCTTTCTCTCTCTTACAAGAAAATATAGAGTCCAATTGTGTTAGCTGACTGTTCCTGAAGTCTGGTTGGTATGTCAGGTGTCACTCTCCTGAGAAAAAAATCGACTTTCTCTATTATCACAGCAGTAGAAAGCAAACTAAGATACCGTCTCAACAGCAATCAAATGCTTAGATAGATAAGATGCCAACCTCAATGCCAAACTTAATGCCAACCTTCCCTCTACCATGCTGAAACTTTGTCTGGCTTGACCTTGTGAACAATGATGCCACAGTCTCTGTGAGCTCAGGTGTGAAGCCCTGTTATGTCTGGAAAGCACTTAGTTATTCACTAACTCTGGCTCTACCTCTTTCTGCTCTCTCTTCCACGTAGATCCCTGAACATTTAAGAGGAGGGACATTAAATAAATATCCCTTTTAGAGCTGAACATTCCAAAGTCCCCTATCCTCTATGCATTGACCAGTTGTACATTTCTGTGTTAATTACTATTTACTGCAAGAAGAAGCTTATCTGATGAGGTTTGAGTGTTGCATTGATCTATGAGTATAGCAATATGTCATAGGAGTCATTTTGTTGTTATGTCCATTTAGCAAAATAATAGTAGTAGCTTTTCCCATAGGATCTAAAACTTGTCCAACCCCAAGTTCTTGGCCTTATTGACAGTGTCGAGTATGGGTTCCATCTTGTGAAGCAGACCTTAAATCCAACCAAAAGTAATTGGTTGCTCCCATCACATTCATGCCACTATGGGATCAGTGAGCATATCTTGTCAGATAATTCCTATAGCTCACAGGGTTCACTGTCGAGTGGAATTGATGGTTACTCTTCTCTTCCAGTAGTGTGTCTAGCACCTGCCAGAACTATGAATTCTAGTCAGTAGGGAGGAAGCTTATGGTTAGATAGATTTCTCCATGTTCTATGACTCAGTTATGTGATGTCTTCAGCAGCAGAGTTTTACTGCCAACTTCTAGAATGTAACAATTAGCACTAGCAACCAACCATACTATCTAGGGATAGTATGTGAGAGTCTGTACCATTCTTGGTGCTGGGTGTTTTATTTGGTCTGGTTGGGGGTATTGCCCACCCCCACCTGCAGTATATAGCGACTTCATTCAAGCTCCTTTTATATGTACATATATATGTACATATTATACATATGTATGTATCTATAAGTACGCTTCTACAATAGTAGGTTTCCAAATGCTTTTTTCAAAAGGACTTCACTGTTAATTATCCTGCCCCCCTTAGATCCCTCCTCCAGCCTGTCCTCACATCCCCCACTCCATTTAATCCCCTCTCTTCCAGTTTTCTATAACACTGTATTCTATTTCCCCTTCCTTGAAAGACTCCCTCCAGCCCATGGTCCCTTATTATTTACCTAACATCTGTTGGTATTCTGAACAAAACACATATCTAAAACCTGAAGGCTAAATAACATTTATAAATGACAGAAAACATATAATATTTGTATCTTTTGGTCTGTGTTACCTCACTCAGGACAACTGTTTCCAGTTCCACTCATTTTCCCAAAAATCATACTTTTTAACAGCTGAATGATAGCCCATTGTGCAAAAGTAACCCATTTTGTTATCCTTTCACAGTTAATGCACATGTAAATTGATCCTGGTTGTTGGTTCTTATGAACATGACGAGCAAGTATCTCTGCAGTGAGGTACAGAAACCATTAGATATTTGCCCAAGAATGGTATAGCCACCGGATCTTGTGGTAGATCTATTCTCAGCTTTTTGAGGAACTAATTTCCTCCGATGATTTCCATAATGGCCACATTCCCAGCAGCACTGAAAAAAAAACTTCCTCTTTCTCTGAATCCTTATCAACATCTGCTTTCATTTGTTTTTGTTGTTGTTTGGGCTTTTGGTTTTGTTGTTGTTGGGGATTTTGTTAGTTTGGGGTTTTTTTTTTCCACTTTTTTTTTTTTTAAACCTTAGCCATTCTGACGAAGAAGAAATCTCAAAGTAGTTTTAATTTGCATTCCCAAGATTGCAAAAACAATTTGTTAACAATTTTTTATTATTTCTTGGCTGTTTGTATTTTATCTTCTGAGAACTCTGTTTTGTTTCAAGTTCTGTTTTATAATTGGGTTGTTTGTTTTCTTTATGTTTAGTTTTTTGAGTTCTTAATATGTTCTAGTCCAGATACTAGCCCTCTGCCAGATGCACAATTGTTAAAGATTTTTTTCCACTTGTAGACTGCTTCTTTTCTTGAACACTTGCTATCCAGAAATGTTTTTGCTTTATGCAGTCCTATTTGTCAATTGTTGGTCTTGAGGCTTTTTAAGATAAGCTGTTAAGTCGACTCTTTTTTTTCTTATTTGTTTTTAAATATTATTATTTTTTTTTTTTTTACTTTTGAGTGTGTGTCAGGAGTTTGTGTGTGCCATGTACATTAGGTACCCTCCTGTACCGAGACCTGAGGGCATCAGATCCTCCAGAACTGTAGTTACATGCAGTTGTAAACTGCCTGTTGTAGGTGCTGTGAACTGAATCTGAGGCTTCTGCAAGAACAGTAAACACTCAAGTGCTGAGCCGTCTCTCCTTAACATATATATCCACTTCATTTCAATTTTGAGAAAACACCAGCTTAATAGAACACGCCTCAAAAAAAAATACCATTCCAAACACCATAAGGGCAATAAACAAACAAAAAAAATGTACTAATATAACATCATGCATCCGCAGCCAAACCGCCCTCATTCCACTGGGCTAGGCAGTGGGGTACTGAGGTCAGCAGAAGACATTCTAACCTTATCGGTACGCCGTGCTTGTTCGCCCACGTAGGCTTCCTGGTGTTCATTGTTTGACAGTGAGGTTCTTGGCCTGTGGAATTTAACAATGAAATGGTGTCATACCCTTTCCTGATAATTTTGCTCTGCTGCCTGGGCAGGAATGAAGACCACGATTGAGCTGGGATGGTGCAGCAGTGGCTCACTAAGGGAGCTTCACCAGAGTCACTGCAGTTCTGCTCTGTTTGTCTTCTCTCCAGCGAGACTGGGAGCTCCGTGTAGTAATGAATACTTGCTGATATGATCTTTTAATGTTTTATCTAGAATTTCTACTTGGATAATAAGGGGAAAAGAGAAAACAAGGAAATCAATGAGAAAATGAATGCTAAAAACAAAGAATCCTTACTTGAGGTAAGCTTCACTTTGCAGAGTACAATAAACACAAAAGGCTTTGCTGGATCTGTTAAATTATTTGCTCACACACAGTGGAAAATTCTGAAACACACTATGAAATTTTCACTTAGGGTTTTAAATGCTAATTATTATCAAATGAGAGCAATGTAGATAATTCAGTGGCTTTCTGAGTCAGTTGTAATAAAGTATGACTTTAGACAAAATAGGTTGATTTCAAGAAATTCAATAAATGATTCTTTCCCTAAAATGAATCCACATGATATGAATCCACAATATTCACTGTGTCATATATGTTCTACTTCATGACACTCACTGTGACATGTATGCTCTACTTCATGACACTCACTGTGACATGTATGCTCTACTTCATGACACTCACTGTGACATGTATGTTCCACTTCATGACACTCATTGTGAGATGCATGTTTCACTTCATGACACTCACTGTGACATGTATCACTTTATGATATGTGGCACACATATGTTTCACTTCAGAAGGGCTCTATGGAATCAGATACAAGGATTTCCAAATCTTTGTCTTCAGTGAGGCTCTTCTAGCAGCCCCAAGTAGAAGTGTGAAGTCTAGAGACAGAAATGACTTAGGGATGTGACTGCATTGGTTATTCATGTGCGAATGGCAAGAACACACTTCTGTGAGCCTCAGTAGGAATCATATGTGACCATCAGGGAGATTCAGAGAAGAGATGAATGCCCAGCCCTTTTGATGCTCACCACTGGCGTACACACCACAAGTTCCTCTTATTGGAAGCTATTAAGGCAACTGTGCTAAAAAATGAGGCCCTCCTGGTCTCTCACTTGGGCATCCCAGAGTCCCAGGCAAGTTGGCTTTATTTGCTCCCAGCATAATAGACGTTTCTCTTGAAAGTTTAGATTTTGTGATCCTGGGGTGAAAGAAGTCTTCACATAGAACCCATGATCCTGTGACACTTTGTCCTTCCTTCTTCCCCACTGGCAAACAGCACATAAAGAAAATGTGTTCAATCCATTTCCATCAGAATTGACTTAACTGGGACTGTTCTTTAAATGTGAACTGAGTGTGTATTTTATGCCTCTGTATTCCAATTTCAGGAAAGTTTCTGTGGCACATCCATCATAGTTCCAGAACTTGAAGGAGCTCTTTATTTGAAAGAAGATGGAAAGAAATCCTGGAAACGGCGCTACTTTCTGCTGAGAGCTTCTGGAATTTATTATGTTCCCAAAGGAAAGACTAAGGTCAGTCATCTTTCAGTTAGTACAACAAAATATCTGAGACCATCAATTTCTCAAAAAATACAGGTTTATCCCTTAGGTTCGGTAGTGTGTTGGGGGGGGGGTCATTGCAGGAGATGGGGTAGAAAGATTGGAAGAGCAGAGGAACAGGGAGTTTGCTGTAAGATTGTGTCTCCTAGGAATATCAAAAGCTACACCCATAAAGTTTCACCAGCACAGCTGCCTAAACTGGAGCTGAACAAAGAGAACAATAGAGATGCTAATGCAGATGGGGAAAGCCATTGAGGCTTCAGCCCTCTACAAAGAATTATGAGCAACTAGGAATGCTGACCATGAGAGAAATAGTCTTCTCCCGGGAAGAAAACACCAACTGGTTATCCAGTACCAAAGGGTCAGCCCTGAAAACATACAGTGTTGTATTTAGAAATGTATGTTTATACACATAAATATGTGTATATACATGTTCACGTATGAACAATTAATGAAAAAGAGGCCATGAATTTGAAAAGCAAGGATGGGTAGATGGGGGGGGGGGGCGGAGTGAGGAAAGAGGAATGGGGAAATTATGTAATTATAAATCTCAAAACTTAAAATGAATATTTTTAAGACAAAATTGGCTTTGTTCTGGAGATCAGCCTTTTGTTTGTGCCTGTTGGCAGGCAGCCCCTCACAGGGCGGGACAGGACAGAAAAGCCATTACCTCAGCATTTGCTGCTTTGTGGGTTCTTCTTTCTGCCCTTCTCCACCCCTTTCCTTCCTCCCTTTCAACCCCCTAACTCCAGATAAGGAAGGAAAAAAGGATAGAAAGAAAAGGAAAGAGATCCCAGAATAAAGACAGGGGTTGGAAAGGGGGTGACATTATCCTTAGAGCACTTCCTGCTGATTAGGGGTGCTGAGCTCCCTGAGGCAAGATTTTTGCCCATCAGATGTCTAATTTCTAATTGTTGTTTCTTCTTTGCACGTGACTACCTAACAAACCACAACCAACAGCAACCAACAACCAACCACTGGTCAACCAACAACCCACCCTGCCTCTCAGGGCCCTAGCATTTATATGATCTCTGAAAAGTCTCCAGAATTCCAAACATCACACAATTGCAGAAACTATCTGCAGCTGGCAAAATTACACGCCTTCCAGAGGCAAATCATAGTCAGCTGTTGTGAAGCTGGCCCATATCCCCACATCTGGGATTAAACAAAAACATACTCTTATACCAAAATTCCAAAATTCTCACTACACCTCAGGGTCAGAAGCAAAAGTGAGGAGAAGCCAGAGTCCCACAACCCCTTCTGGGAACACCTCACCAGCCCACTCTCTTCTGCTGTCTCTACCACCTCCCCAGCATGCCACAGGCCTTAATATATGACCCTTTTGGGGCGGTTCCAGATCGAAACTACCACAATCACACAGAAAATGATAACAAAGTACAAAGTAAAAATGGCACTTATATGAGAAAGCATCTGATGAGGGCGAGACACATCTATGAGGAGGAAATCGATAATCTAAGCTACCAGGTTAGCTATGGTGGTTCCATGGGTTCTGTGGTACTACAAAATCTACACAATATATGCTGTACAGTACAAAATCATTGCGGCACACTTGAGTTTTCTGTAGCTTTCTCTTGAACATGAAAATAAAATTACGTGTTTTAAAGTCAGGGGTCATCCTACCAAGCCTGGCTTACTCTAGTCTGAAAAAGTTTTTCCCTCATATTAGCCCCCTTGTTCCGTGGTCACTATGATCAAACATATTTTATCTAAAATCTTAGAATTCTTAAGATCTTCATTAAATTTACATCTCATGTTTTAAACAGTCAGTGTTCTCAGAGGTGTACTTATTTCATTATGTTTCTAACTTATCAGAGTGTTTTAGACATCATTTAAGTTTTGCGTGGCATTCTGGGATTATTGGCTCACATCTACAAGCATGTAATAAACTGTTGTTCTAAGTCTGATTTTAACACTGGCTCTGATCTTTAACCTTTGCTGAGGTCTTTTTTTGCAGAGTTGGGACAGTCTGTTTTTGTTCACCTATAAAAAGCTTTAGAATATATCTCCTAGGGTAAGCAGAATACAGCTTCACAAGATGACATGTTTATGGACTACAGATTTCCTTAATCAGAATTATCCCACATACCCAAGCAGGTGACGTCACTACTGAAGCGACCTTGCTGTCTCTGTGGCTTATGGGTAACTCTTGATGCGAGGCTGATGCTGCCCACTTAACCTTTTACTCTGGTGTGACTCTTAGACCTGATACTTCCTAACTCCGCCACCTTATTCCAGTCTCACACTGGACATGCATCATTGCCTCAAAAAAGATTTGTTTTATTTTACAACAGATATGCCCTAAGCAGTTTAATATGTCATATAAATAAGCCTAGAACAAACACTTCACAAGTAAAACATCCCTTGTTCATCTTGAAGTTGGGCGATTTCTCTCATTGTTGCCACGAACATTGGGGAAGAGGTTAGGGAACAAAGTCAGAAGGACAGTCATTGAGAAAAGTCGCAAACCACATTGTTCACAACTGGCTGTTTTCACAAGAGAAGACACTTGCCTAGAAAATCATCGTGACCAAACAAACTGGCAAGTCACAAATCATTTTTACTTTATATAAGCAACATACAAATAAAACGTAATTCAAGATTCTGTGCAGAACAGGAGTGACAAGTGTAGAATAAATACTAGTAAAATAAATAAAAATGTTCAAAGTATATATTACATACAATAAAACACTTTATAAAGAAAGTGGTTCTATAAGTCTATGAAAATTCTAGTTATATTTCTTTTACTTAAGATTCAAGGACTGACTGCAAAATTAATAAAAAAGAAATGCTGTCCCCAAACAGAGCCCATGAAACTGTGGAGAACATTGATCTAAAATTTCATTTATCAGAGGTTAAACATTAGATTACAATAAAAGAAAGCAGTTATAAATGAACAGATCAACGAAGAGCCAACTAACATTCCACAGAATTCTACAGAATTCTATAGCAGTGGAAAAACAATGTAGAATTCAAGAGAATAAATAGTATTGAAATAATTGTACACCCATTTTCAAAAGTTTTCTACTTCAGCACATGAACCAAATCAAATCCTAGTTTAATTAAAATGTCTTTAAAATCTACCCTAAAGTCAGAAAAGAAAAAGAAAAAGAAAGAAAATATTGAATTGATATCTTTGTAATTCTGGGGCACAAAGACAAGTCAAGAATAAAATTCAAAATTACGAAGAGAAAGGTGACAGCTTTGAACACATAAAGTTGTTTTAAATTTCTTATGGATAATGATACCAAACAAGACTTTAAGGATTAGCTACATGGTCAGACATTTGTAACATATATTACCAACTGTAAATATCCATCATGTGTAAAGACTTCACCAAATCAACAAGAAAAAAATAACATGCTCACAAACAGCAAAAATTATTTAGTAAGAATTCCCGGGAAAAATATAGAAATTAGCTTAGTGAAAGCTATTCCACCTTACCAGTAAATGTGTTAACAGACTGACAAAATCAGTAACATTGACAATGTTGGTGGGAAGAGGGTAAGAAAGCAAGACGTTCTTGGGAATGAAGAACCTGACCATAAAATGGTACAGTCAGGTTGAGACTAGCTGGTGAGTCCTGTGTGATGTAAGGGTTGCATAGGCAGGCCCTTTTGGACAGAGGTTGCACCTTTGGTCACCTATCCGTGGAAATACTCACATACACAACGTTTTTATAGCGGCAAAAGCTGTATTAATCTCTGATCAACTACAGTACAGTAGTTAGTTTTATTTATACAGCAGAATGCTGTGCAGACATCAAGTGTCAAATATCTTCTCATGCGTTGTGGGTATACGCATGCAACTGTGTCCTAACAAGGAATGTGAACAAGTAAGGAAACAGTGTTTGTAGTGAAAGCTCATGTGTGATTTAAATTTTCAGAGTTTCATACAATGTATTTTGATCATATTCACCTCCCTTCCCTCAACTTATCTCGTATCTGTTTCCTTTCCCTACCCAGCCAGCTTTCTGTCTTTTGTTTGTTTTAACTCATTGAGTCTAATTTCTGTTACCCGAATCCTCTTGGGTGTTTGGCTATCCTCTGAAGGATGGTTGGCCTATCAGGAGTCACGCCCTTAAAAAATCCTGGCTCTCCCTCCCGCAGCAGCTTTTTGCCCATTTCTCCACCCTATGCTGGGATTTTGTTTGGCCTCTGTGAGTTCCTTATGTGCAACTGCCCTGCTGAGTCCAGAAAACAGCCTTTCGTCACCCACTGCCTTGAGTAGAGAACTACCCTGGCTGCACAAGCCTTGGGTTCCATCCCCACTGAGAAACAATTATATACATAAATATGTGAGTAGGTATATATGTGTATATATGTATAATATGTTTATACAATTATATATGTATATATATAAGAGGGTCTATGCCTAACCTAAAGAGAAACAAATAATTGTTAGATAGATAGATAATAGATAGATAGATAGATAGATAGATAGATAGATAGATAGATAGATAGATGATTAATAAATAAATGCAAGAAAAACTATACTACAGAACATTTAGGATTCTATCGATCTATTTTACCTGTGGTACCTCTAAAGAGGAATAAAAACAGGAAGAAGGAGGAGCTGATAAAAGAAAATGTGTATGATATAAATTTAACTGTGGTGAGTGTATGTTGTTTTGTAATTAAAAATCAGAAAAGAAAAATAATCCTGCTTTTCCTACAGGAGTAAGTTATCATGTATGGTATAGAGTTCCTGGTCTGTATTCTTTGTTCAGTAACTAGGTGGGGTTCTAGAACATGCAGGAAAAGGCAACAAATAGCAGAACAAATGTGTAATCGAGGTGGAACCAAATATGTAGATTAGGGGCTGCCATTTTCACAACACATTTTATCCACAGAGAAGAGGTCTCTGTTTCCATGGCAACCCTGGCAGCCTAAAGAGAAGGCATGAAAGAGCACGGAGCGCATGCTGATTTCCTAAATATCAAATTTACTGCTCATTGTGCATTCTGAGGGGACTTGCTTTTTATTTTTCTGATGCTTAGTCACAAATCCCACTACTGACTTCAAATAGCAAAAGTCACAGTAAAGTTCCCGACAGTGGTCATCACCTTGTTGTGATTTTATCAGTAACAGCAGTGCGTGGTCAGTTGATTCTCAGTCCAAGCGTCCAGGAGAGATGCTCAGACAGCCATGTCATCTTTCCTTCCCTTGCAGGACCCGCACTGAGTGTCATCTTTTATGCTGGCTTGGCTTAAAGAAAACTGTGCACAGAAGATGTTCATATAAATTATCTAAAAATTCAATATTTTATCTACTAAAAGAACGTTTGTTGCAGTATCCAAAAAAAAAAAAAAAAAAAAAAAAAAAAAAACTGGGGAAATTAGTAACTGCCATATCAGCGATTTTTTTTTTCCTGTCTTCTTAGACATCCCGAGATCTGGCATGTTTTATACAGTTTGAAAATGTTAACATTTACTATGGGATTCAGTGTAAAATGAAATACAAAGCACCCACTGAGCACTGCTTCGTTTTAAAGGTATGTCATGAATTACTGATTTAAACTTCTAAGCCATTTCAATTATTATTTGCTTTTAAGGAAAAATGTTAAGTATTATTTCATAAAATTTAAGTATGGTATTCTAAAATGTGTAGCTTTAAACCAAAATAACAAAGTACGGTATATCTATCAAGTTACGTCCCCCAAAGAGTTCACCTGGTCCTAAAATTTTAAATCTGTCCAGGCCTTTATCAATTCTGGAAATATAAGTTTCATATTTTGAACAAATTAATTTAAAATTCCACTAATAAAACAGACCAGTTTTCAATTCTTTACTAATTGTATTTTTGTTCCACTGTATGAAGTTTTTTATATGATCTTGCCAATGTTTTATAGAAAAATAATACAGAGAAGAAAAACTTAAAAAGGCTGTAAACCTTTTTTTTTTTTTTTTTAAGTCTCATGTATCCCAGGCTGGCCTCAAGGTGGCTATATAGCTGACGCTGTCCTAGGCCCCTTGATCCTTTTACTTTCACCTTCCAAGTCCTGGAGCTACAGGTGGGTGGCACCATGCCAGGCCTGGGTTGTAAAACTCTTCAAGGTGTGTGTTGTCAGAAGACGATGTGCATTACAGAGGTTTGATGTAGCTTACACATTTTAAAATTAGAATCTCAGACCATGATGGGTTATTGTTATAAGTACACTTGATGTACTGAGTGTCTTTTGACCTACAGAGCTCTGGACTTAAGACTAAGGTAAATTTGTTTGCATTTGTTCTTGTCTTTATATAATAATTCAGCCAAGCCATTCAATAATTTGTCTCTATCAACAATTACTATTGCTTATTGTAATAAAATATTTTCTGGAATTCCTGGCTTCGTTAAGGACTCAATATTATATAGCTTTTGTTTAAACATACTGTTCTTTCCATTACTGTGTATCCAACGTTTCGTAATTTATCACTAATTTTAACAATGATGAACACCGTACCAACCTAGTCATCACAACACTTTCCTAGTGGTTCTCATCCAGACTTTTGATTCTTGGTTATGTCTAGAGGCATTCTGACATTCATAACTTGAGACAGGTACCAGGCACTGCTTACTGGCATCTAGTCAAAGGCAGAGCCATTAGATATTAATAATGTACAAAACAAGCCCGCACTGGGTGACATGGCCCCAAATGCTGACATGGCTCCTGTAGAGAAATCCTGTGGTCATCAGGTGAGACCCAGAACCATGGCTGTAAAGGGACTGAAGTGACGCAGAGAGCTGGATTCCCTCCCTCCTCACTCACTCACTCACTCAGCAGTTACTGAATGACAGCTATCATCTGAGCACATTCCAGGTGCATAGTAAATGAAGTAAACCAAATGCATAATGATCCCTGTTTTCGAGTTTATGGCCAGTGTGAGGGACTGGCATTGAAGAAAAGCATGTGATGACCAGTAACAAATCATATCGCTGTGAATCTAAACAGAGCAGGATATGGGACAGAGCCCACCAGAGCTAGGGCCAGGATCCCGTGGACCCCATAGTCCGGGGAAGATAGTGACATTTAGCAAAAGACATAAATGAAGTGAAAGGGAGATAGTAACTGAAGAGAAAACACTCCAGGAACAATATCCCTAAGTACAAAGGTCTTGGGGTCCCACTGTTGGGATCAGGAGGAGCTGGGAGAGCACCCTGCCTCCTTCTGAGTTTTGCACATCTGTACCCACTGCTTGTGTTGTAAGGATGGTGATGATAATGGCAGTTTTAAGGCATTCCGTTCATGGATATAGAACTTGAGCTCTAAGTGCCCAAGTCCAGATGAGAGCTCAGCAGTGTGGCTCCGGTGCTGTTCTTCCAGACACTTTTTGCTAGGATTCCAGATTATTAGTGATGCTGCAGCCCAGAATGGCTGTCAGTAGCCTGGGACTTGCCTTATTCTCATGGATTTCCACTTAGGTAAAGCTAAGACTTGGCTGCAGAAAAGATTTTAGGATGAGCTTATTTGAGGTAGAGTTGGAGTTTATTTACAAGAAAGATTAGAATACATTTATGCACATGAGTTGATAGAGGATCGGAGTGAAATGAGAAGACATGCTTTGGCATGGCTATGGACTTCTCAAAGAAGAGCGATCTCCATTTTAGTGACCTTCATGTTATGTCTTAAGAGTTGCTAAGAAATGTTTTCTCTCTTCTTCAGTAAGTAAGAGTATAGTGTAGTTCCAAATGTACTTTGATATAGGATTACAATCTGGTAAGGCAAAAACGTCAGCCACGAGAAATGTATAAGGCATTTAAGACATGCCTTTTACTATAAATGGGGTTTCTGCTGAGATTCAGGGAAAACTGTAGGTTTAAAGCTGGGAATGCAGAAAAAGTTATACACACTTGGCTTTGAGTGTGGTTGAGTGTGATTCTTACCTTAACTGCTGCTGCTCTCTCTGAGAATTTATATTCCTTGTCATAGTCCAGCTACTACCTATATGCAAAATATTCCTAACTGTGGTAATGGGCTCACCACTTCTCACCTGTAGTAACTACAAATCCAAGGGGTACCTGAACCATCACCTTCTAGACAATGCCTCCACCTCCTCACCATCCTTACCAATCCCTTCTCTTAGTTTTCTCTCCCCAAATTAATGATCCTGTCACCTCTGTAATACTTTTCCACTCACTCCTTCCCCAACACACTACTTACTAATTGACTTAAAGACAATAGAAATTTAGTGCTCTTGTGTTTTAAAATCAGCGTTGGGGGAAAAGTGCTTGTCATGCAAGCCTTGAGTTCAGTTTCTGGAACCATGGTGATGGAGGGAACTGACTCTCAAAAGTTGTCCTCTTATACACACACACATACACACACAAAAGGCTAGAGCTCAGCATGGTAAGTTCCAACACTATGGAGTCTGAGGCAGAAGAGCCCTAAGTTCAAGGCTACCCTGGGCAGCATGAGATCATGTCTTAAAAAAGAACAAAGGAAAAAGGCCGAGTTACTTCTAAAGAAGTCTCAAGACTTTTGGATTCTTCCCTGGGTTCTGGAAGTTTGCCTCAGCACTTGCATTTCTTTTCTTGCAGCTAGGTGATGCCAGCCCCCTTTGCTTCAGCACTTGATCATCTTCACTGGGCATGTCTGTGTCTATTCTTCTCTTCTTATAAGGAAGGAGCGTGATGGGCACACACTAATTCAATGTAACTTCAACTTAACCTGATGATATCTATCAACACCCATTATGCACAGTAGTGTGACATACCTTTTACCTCAGACATAATTCTGCAATAGGCACCTGTTTTACCAAGCTATGAACTACAGAGAAATCACCCTTAAATCCCTTCACTCTCCCACTTCTCATCCTGAAGGTCCTTCTAATTTTATATCAGTGTCTCCCACTTGCTCCTTTCTCTCTCTCTAGTCATTCATCAAGCTCAGCTTCCATGTCAACTTCAGCATCATCACTGTTTTTTAATTAAATTTTTATTTTTTATATTAATTAGAGTTTATTCACTTTGTATCCCAGCTGTAGCTCCCTCCCTCATTCCCTTCCTATCCTACCCTGCCTCCATCTTCTCCTCCTATGCCCCTCTCCAAGTCCACTGATGGGGAGGACCTCCTCCCCTTCTACCTGACCCTAGCTTATCAGGTCTCATCAGGACTGGCTGCATTGTCTTTGTAGCCTGGTAAGGCTGCTTTCCCCCTCAGGGGGGCGGGGAGTGATCAAAGAACCAGCAACTGAGTTCATGTCAGAGACAGTCCCTCTTCCCATTACTAGGTAACCCTCTTGGATACTGAGCTGCCATGGGCTACATCTGTGCAAGGGTTCTAGGTTATCTCCATGCATGGTCCTTGTTTGGAGTATCAGTCTCAGAAAAGACCCCTGAGCCCAGATTTTTGGTTCTGTTGCTCTCCTTGTGGCACTCCCATCCTCTCCAGGTCTTTCTCTCTCCCCCGTCTTTCATAAGATTCCCTGCACTTTGCCCAAAGTTTGGCTTCATTGCTGCTTTAAAATGTCCAGTAGCCCCCAGAGCCTACAAACAGCCCTGCCCCAGCAGAGGGCCCTGCCTCTCTCCAAACCTTCCTGATATTCCCCAAACATTCGGACACTCACTCAAAATGTCTTTTCAGCCCTTTTTAAACTTTTTACTGTGAAACCAGAGAATAATCACACATTTGATGTCTCCACCATTCCTCAGTTATGGTATGAGCTATCTGTTTACAAACCCAGGATGATATTTGTCAGCTCCCAGAACTTTTATTCTAGTTTGGATTCTGATGTTATCTTTACATGAAGATAAGTTGCCTAACCTTGTCTGTTGTACTCAACCATTTTGTAAGTTTAGAGGATACTAGGGTCTGTTCTTTCAGCAAGAACGCTCTGTAATGGCTGTGACCTCACATGCTCTAGGAGCTTCTCTTTTTCAAGATCAGGAGCAACAGGATGATGAGGGACTTCTGGCTCATGGCACTGATCCAGTGCTTTCTTTAAGCCCTTTTGCAAGTGATTTATCCACCAAAGATTGTGTTATAAGGAAGTGAGCCCTTCCTTATAACACAGGTGAGGTGAGGTGAGGTGAGGTGAGGTGAGGTGAGGTGAGGTGAGGTGAGGTGAGGTGAGGTGACCAAAGCCAGCATTGTGACTTTGTCCCAGAGCCTGTAGAATCTCCAAATTGTGAAATTGGTGTCTACCAACCAGCTCACCTCAGAACCACAAAGTCGGAGGATTGGGAGAAACATAGAGGCCTCTGTTTTATATTAAAGCCATCTGATTTCAGGGTATGATCATATTTTACTTTATTTAGGTGAATAACATTTGAGTATGTTACTGTTAAACATATTAAGTACTGTACTTCTCAAAGGGAGTGGTCCCCGCTACGCGAACACCGGTGCACTGCAGTGTACACAGTTTGCAGACCGCTTCTGAGAACTGGACTCCTATGACCTCACCAAAACCACAGTTACATGAAACAGTTAATAGTAATAGTAAGCCCAAGGTAGCAGCATCATATTTCTAAATGTCTCAGGAGGAAAACTTAGACATTTTTCTATTACTTTACTTATTTCTTTACATGTTTGTGTATCTATGTAAATGTATGTACATACGTGTGTGCAAGTCTACGCAGAGGCCAGAAGAGGCCATCTAGTGTCTTCTTCTTAAAGCTGGGCCTCACTTCTCATGCTGGAAGCCAGTAAACCCCGACAAGCTTCCTGTCTCTGCCCAGCTCGGAGCCAGGATGCCCAGCCTGTTACGGGGCGCTGGGATCCAATGGGTGGTCTTCATGCCTGTGGAGCAAGCCCTATTAATTGTTGAGCCATCACTACTGGTGCTTTCGTAAGAAGAATTTAAATATGAATTGCTGATGAGAGCAATGCTCTTCTGACATGGTAGTCAGAACACAACTTCTGTTGTAAGTCAGGCAGCTGTTGTTCTGATACTGATACCGGTTCAAACGCTTTGGTTTGGTTCTGTGAATATAGTTGCTGAGAATGCTGCGGGCATTTATGGAATGCCACATTCCAGCTGCCAATATGACCTTGAGGTTAATAAATCCTTTTTGCTATTGGACAGAGCTGCTTGATTTGATTGATGTTTCCGATTTTAAGGTCCTCCCAAGAACGTGATTGTTGCAGTAAGGTTTACAGTACTAACGGGAACATTGAGAATTTCTGAGCAAGCTTTGAACAAAAGAACAATACAGGGTGCAGCAGCCATCCAAAAGTATTTGCCGCCATCTGCTGGGTGGACTGGAGAACTACAGCAATAGTCTGCGTACCCGTGGAGTTGTCTGGAATGAGGAATCTGACTTCTAGGGCAGGCTGAACTGGCTTCTAACCCAGGCTCATACAATTCTGAGGGCTGAAGTCGCCTCAGTAAAGGAAGTAATCTGATTAAAAGGGTCAGCTTTTCTCAGTTCCAAGAAAAACCGTGGACAGAAAATCTTTACATTTTCTGGGTTTGGGGTTTGTTGTTATTGTTGTTTCCTTTTGGTTTCATTTGTTTTTTCCCTGTAGTATCTATACTGGTGTTTGTATTCAGTGGCTCAGTATAAGTTCAGAAATTATATAGGGTCAAAAGACATATAGTGGGCTCGCCAAACACCAGTTTTATAATTTTGAAACCAGAACTAGGCCAGGTGATGGTAGCACACACCTTTAATCCCAGCACTCAGGAAGCAGAGGCAGGCAGATCTCTGTGAGTTCCAGGACAGCCAGGCCTACACAGAAAAACCCTATATCAGAAAAACCAAGAAAGAGAGAGACAGGCACACACACAGAGAGAGACACACACAGAGAGAGAGAGAGAGAGAGAGAGAGAGAGAGAGAGCCTGAATTAACTGGAGCTGTTATAGTCTATGTGTCTTGCAGGGTTGGGCATGTCAAACATAATGCTATGTCCTGTACTCAGATCGCTTTTGAAGATTAGCTTCTTCCCTGAAGGTCAGTGAGTGTGCTGAATGCAAGAGTAGAAAAGTCTACGCAGCACCTTAGAGGGGAATTGCTGTTTCACTCCTTCTCTCCCGTGGAAGCCAAAAGTAGATGCTCCCAGGTCTGGCACCTCTTTGGTCATTTAGTAGCACTGGTCCATGCAGATCCAGGCAAGACTAGCAAGTGACTCTGAGGAAGCCACACACTCATACATTCACACATGCTCACATTTAGTTGGTACTTTTTCTACAATAAAATAGAATAGAAGCTATAATGACCCATAAAGATTGTCAAGACACATACTTCAGACTCTAGGTTTAGTTGCCAGCCTCTTACCCTATGGCTGCAATATTTCTGATGCAATAGTGAATGCTATGCTTATTTATTTCTTAAACAATTATTTTTGGCATCTGGGCTGCAGTTCTGCCATGTGCCAGGCATGTACTAAGCACCAAGGATCTTCCAAAACAAACAAGGCAGGAAAGTTCCCATCCAATAGAGTTCACTATGTCAGAGCAGATAGAAACAGGGGCTGCACGGAAAGAGAACCAAGAAAGAGACACATCTTCTGTATGCCACATAGCTCTTCCGTGAACTCCTGGGAACTATATAAGGCCTGCACACATGCACGCTTACACACACAGGCACATGTGTGCACACACATTGTTTATGACCACTTAAGGACAGACAGAAACACTCTGCATGCCATCCTCCCACAGAGGATATGCCCGTGTGGGGGGGGGGGGAGATCATTCTTTGTAAAAGAAATGACCTGTGGGCTAGATTTGGGGGAGGGGTAAAAGACCATGATTTTTATAAGCATTAGTGCTGTGACGTAAACTGCCAAGTAAGTCCCTTTATCTGATAGAGAAGCAACTTGGTTTCAGTGAGGGACAGATGTGAAAGATCCCAGCATTTAAAAGTGAGAAATAAAATTATTACTGACATGCACTGTAAGAAGTGTTTAGGATTGGAGCATATAACAGGCTTCTTAAATCTGTTCAAAGTTTGACCTTTTTCTTAATAGTGCTGGGTGTTGGACCAGGGCCTCACACAGCCTAACCAGCGTGCTGTGACTAAACTACACCCCCAGTCTTTTTGGTACCTTTTATTTTTGGGACAAGGTCTCATGAAGTTCCTCAAGCAGATCTCAACCTAGCAGTCCTCTTTCCTCAGTCTCCCTGGTAGCTGAGGTGGCAGGCCTGTGCCACCAGGCTGCCAGTTTAGCAGTTTTTAAAAGTTCCTATAGCTGGGTGTACTAATCTGTAATCTCAACTTCGGGGAAAACTGAGATGGGAGGATCATGAGTTCAAGGCCAGCCTGGGGTTCACGATGACGCCTTTGTCCTGATGATAAAACTATAACCAGATACTTTTGCCTCCATCTCAGTAAATATATATTGTCTTAGTTTCTCTTTAAGTGTTTTTTATTTCGAAAGGTACTTTGGGCTTTTAATAAGCTGAGTCTGTTAATTGTCTTCAACACTGTTTCTGTGTAGCACCCTCAAATTCAGAAGGAATCTCAGTATATCAAGTATCTCTGCTGCGATGACGCAAGAACTCTCAAACAATGGATTATGGGAATAAGAATCGCCAAGGTGAGTGTGAGTTCAGCTTCACCTGTTCTTGGGTAAGCCAACAAGGTCACTTACCAGCACCAGAATTTCGCCACTCCTGAGTACAGATGTTGTCTTGTCTGTTTGTCGGGTACCCCCCTTAGGTGGAGTCACTCACTTACTATGGTATAGTATTAACTACACAAGAACACACCCATCCAGGGGCTTGAGAATCAGAGTTGACTTTTCAGATTCACAGAGAGAATTGCAAACATATGTGCAATTAAGAAACTCAAGATTGGGCTAAGGGTGTGTACTTTAGTGGTAGAGCACTTGCCTGGCAAGTGTGAGTCCCTGGGGTTGATCCCACCATAAAAGGGAGAGAGAGCAAAGGAGGGCGTTTAACTCTACTGAACAGTTACATGAAGACTTGTGATCAAAATTTTGTGGCTAGCCCTATCCTCTGATGTGTAGATGGGAGAATTCAGCGATTGTGCTAATCTAAAAAATTGTTAACATTTGAAAGAGCAATCTGTGAAATATAGTCCCCCAAACCAACTTGGACCAGAAGAATTATGGCACTTTTTTCTCTCTCAAGATTTGTATTGCAGTGGAATACAAAATTTGAAATAAATGGATTCCTTTCCTTCTTCTCTTTCCTCCCTAGTATGGAAAGACCCTGTATGAGAACTATCAGCGGGCTGTGGAGAGAGCTGGGCTGGCCAGTAGGTGGACAAACCTGGGGACTGTTGGTACAGCGGTGTCAGCTCAGCCTTCTACAGGTAAAGCAGAGAAGAGATTCACATGCCGTCACCACGCTTGGGGTTCATGCCCATACACTGAAAATGCAAACTCTAGGAAACTAGGGAGCTGGCTCAGTGGGGAAAGTTTTGCTGTGTGAGTATGAGAACCGAGTTCCAATCCTTAGCACCCTGAAAGCCAGATGAATGCACATTTGTAATCCTAGCACCCCTCGGAGGAGATGGAAAAATCCATGCAAAAATGACCCAGTTTGCTCTTAACCTGTAGATAAATGTAGCCTTTAACACTAAGCCATTTCAGCCTGCGGATTGACAATAGCTTTGTATTACCCGGAACCAGCAGGATCAATGTGTTGTTTATCTCCTTTTAGAGTACTTTCATTTTAGTCTCATTCCCAGCTACATGACTTCAAGTCTGTGGCTCCAGGCAGCAGAGGGCAGAGCTAGGTGGCCTTGCATAATGAAAGACTCTGTCTAAAAAAACTAATAATAATAATGATGTGAAGAAGTAATTAAGGAAGGGATCCTGCTGTCAACCTCTGGTCACCACACATGCATGAGCACATCTGTCCACATACATATGCACACATACAAAGAACAGAGAGAAAGAGGGGAAGGAGATAAAATAGAATAAAATAAAATGAAAGCAAACTTTGTAGACAGTGTTTGGAATGCAGTCCCCTGTGTCTAGTTACAAGTGACTTTTCACAAAGCTTTGGCTACTTTTCCAAAATAGGCCCATAAATAAACTGTTGCCCATGATTTTAGGGTGGGCGGCAAGATGTGTCTTATCAAAACACACATCAAAGTATCATGCAGTTCAAGGCTCATCAGTACCTAGCAGAACCCTCAGAGCAGATATGGGACCATGCCTGCTGCTTTTCCTCAGTGACCTCACGGCTGGAGCCTCACGCTCAGTGCTGGGCATCACGTTTGAGGTAACAGCCTTGATCTGTGTTCGTCAAGGCTGGTATAGTTAACTAAGGTACCTAACGAGTTTGCTGCTCTACAGAGAGCTCCGGGCTTTGGTATCTGTGACAGACTCTAGGACCCCTTGAGCACTGTGCAAGTCCATAGTTGTTATGCTATCTTGTTTAGAAATAGTGACAAAGAAAAACCTGCAAATGTTCAGTAAAAGTCATTCATTTTCAAATGCTTTTGGTCAGTGGTCGATTTGGATCATGGGTATAGAATTTACATATTTAATTGCTCCACAGCATGTAGATTATAACCCCATTTCATAGCTGAGGGAACTGTGTAGTATAGATAGAAGCCAGTGTCCAGTATAAAGCAAGTATACAAATCAAACATTTGCTGATAATGAATCATAAAGAGTGGTATCTTAAAGACAATTTTCTATGGATGTAATTTTACCATTTATTAAAGATGAAATAAAATTTATATACTAATGAAATGTGGATGCTTTATTTAATTTTTACATGGAGAACTAAATCTTGGCTGAATATTTGAACTGCAAGGCATAGAACATCTTAAGTGTTTTTTAGAGTTGATCCTTATTCTGATTTTATAACCATCAATGCTGAGAATGCCACTTTGCTCAAATACATAGTGCAAAAAAATGGCAAGAGTATGTTTAGGGCTATTTCAGAAATCATTGGAAATTCTGTCCTAATGTCAAGTTAAAATTATTTTAATAGTCATTTCATGAAACATCAGCATCTCAAACAGCAATTTTTTAATATTTTTTTTTATTCCTGAGAATTTCATGCATGCTTGCAATGAAGCCTGGTCAGATCTCTGCCTGCCACCCTCCAGTCCTCCCAGTAAGGCCCTCTTTCAGGTCATATCCTCTTTCTTTTTAAAAATAAGACACTAAACCCAATTAGTACTGCCTTTATGTGCTTGGATGTAGGAATATCCATGGTATCTTGGGAAATCTACCAGTGACCACATATTTTAAACAAATTTTCCCTTCTCCAGCAGCTACTAGCTGCCAGTAGCTCATCAGTGAGGCACAGGAATTGAAAGCGCCTGAGTTTCGGCTGGACTGCTCTTGTGCAGGTCAGCACAGCTGGTATGAGTTTGTGAGTGCCATAGCCATGTGATATCTGGACAGCATTTCACAGCCCTCCTCCTGTCATCTAGCTCTGATATTCTTTGCTCCTCCTTTTCAAGGGCACTCCCTGAACCTTGGTGGATGGAGGGCAACAAAGATTTGCCCATTTTAGGGCTAAGCACTGTCTCTAATTCTCTGCCTTGATCAGTTATGTGTTTGTCCATTGACTGCTGCCCACTGCAAAATCTTAGTGTTTACTAGAAGCCTTGTGATTTTTAACTAAACACAAGTCTCTACACATGCCAAGGACATTCTTAACCTCAGAGGCATACCCCACACGGGACCTAAGATTTTTCATAAGGCATTGTGAAATATTTGTGAGTGTTGCCTTTTGCGTTATGATGTAAAGTGCTTTGTACTTGCAGATTCTCCTTGAAGAGTACTGAAAATGCCTTCTCACTCTATTTTCTCTTCTGCTCCCTCAGGACTTAAAACAGGCACCAGCCAGCCCAATGGTCAGGTGCCCCAGGCTGCACCTTCTGCAGGTGATATCCTCCAAGAGGCCCAGGCACAAGTGGAAACAACTAAGGTAAACGACAAACCCTTGCAAAGCCTATTGAGCGATACCTAAAGAAAGCCCGCCTTCTGAGCTGGTCCTGGTACCTTTTCTTCTCAAAAACCCAAGTACAGTTCCAAATACAACCGGGAAGACACTGTACTATAATTTCATTTAGGAGATGGGGTCATATTTTACCCTAAAGCTCCCAAGGCTGGAGGTGAACGTTAGAATCAGGTATTAATCACACTGCTTTGTCACGTCCTAGTGTTCGTTAGCTGTGTTTACTGTAACAGAGGAATTTCCTTCAGGTAGTGACTTTCATGTTCCTTAGCCCTTGAGATTTTTGATTTTTTAATTAATTAGAGCAATTGAAAATTAGTCGGAAGCCCTATATGAAGTGAGCCCCCAAACTGGATCAGAAGACTCCTAAAAAGAGTCCACGTATGAAATGCGCATTTTATATTTTCTGGCTACTGACTTGAACGCATGCTCAGAATGATGGAGAGAAAAAAAACATTTAGATACTAACCAAGATCAGGCGTGAGGGTGTGAGGCCCTGGGTTCCATCACCTGCACTACGAAGATCGATAGACAGATAGAAAGAATGAAGGATAGATAGACAGACAGACAGATAGACAGATAGATAGATAGGCTGTGTAAAATAACATCCTCCATAACTTTTTTCTATAAAAGAGACTAATAAAGGTTAATTTCAATGTATATAAAGCCAATAGTTGATTGTAATTCAGTTATTAATCCAATTCGGATATCTCAGAAGACTGTAATTTCTACTGAGTATTTCATGGGGTTCGGAACAGCTTTAAATAGTTGTGGCTGTCTCCACGTATTACAGTCCTTGTGCACAGCTTCAATACTTTACTTCATTCGCCGCTTCAGTGGTAGAAAGTAAATGTTGCTGTTTCCTGAAAGCCTTATAGTTTTTGAAAGCCGTTTTAGGCTTTTAAAAGCTGCTTCTCCGCTCTATCCACGCCTGACAGTCTCACCATGCAATTTTCTTTCTGTCATATTTTCATTATTTCTGTAACATTAGTCAAAAAGAAGTGTTTTTAAGAGCCAAAGAGATAAATGAACACCAGAATAGAAATGATTTCTGTTAATACCAATACTCAAGCTGCCTGAGCCAAAATTTTTAAGAAATATATCACAAGCTTAGCATGCCAAGTAAATAAGTGAAAAAAACTGAAACTCATCAAAAAGTACTTTATTAGAAAAATCTAAATTTAATATTCTGTAGTTCAGGCTGTTAAGGGAAAAAAATAAATAAAACAGAAGCTGATAAAATGTAAACTAAAATGATGATGGTTTGCACAAGAAGATAGCCATTCAATTCAGCTGCCTGAAATTGCCGGGACGCTGCCTTTATATAAATACACTGCTACAGAAATACACTGCTGTTATTATTGTCGTCAAGTTCTCTCTTGACTTTAGAGTCTAGAGCCAGGCCAGGTGTTCTGTCCTCCACACATGCATGATTTTATGTTAGGAACTCATCAATGGCTTATCTCACTTGGTCTCATTATTACATGAAGCATATCATATTCAATTTATGCTTGACTTTCATCACACACATACAGGAAAAGAAAGGAAAGGTAGACGAAGAGTTTAGACCAGGTGTCCTGCTTCCAGCTGCTTCCTTCTGGGAGCCTCTGTAGTAGAGGGGCAAAGTATGATTGGCTCCTCCTTTGAAGTCTGAAATCTGGGAACTGGAACCTTTGTTCCGGGAACAATAGTGCATAGACAATCAAGGGAACAGTGGAACATGCACTCCAGCAGGGAGAGTGAAACGGCCATCACCCAGCCAGGGTTGTTTCTCTTGGTTTCCTCCCTTCTGCACTCTTAATCCTAACCACGCAGAGTATCCAAGCGAAGGGTTTTAGTATAATATTCTGTATCTGCTGAGAATTTCATACACGCACACAAGGTATTTCAGTCCCCACTCCAACTCCTCTCAGGAACTTCTTACTTCCACACACTCTTCCTTCCCAACTCCATGTTCTCTTTTTTCTTATAACCCACCGAGGCCAATGTTGCCTGTGTACGCATGGGTATAGGGCGGTCCACTGGGTCATGGTAAACCTGCCAGGGACCACATTCCTAAAGAAAACTGACGCGCCCTCCCCTCGAAGCCACCAACAGTCAACGAATCCTTAGCTAGGGGGAGAGCCCCTGTACTTCCCCCTCCTGTGCTGAAACGCCAGCTAGCTGGATCCGGCGCAGGCCACGGTCCTGTCCCGTCCAGAGCGCACTTTCACCCTCGTCTTCCCCAACCTTTGGCTCTTACGGTCTTTCTGCTCCTCCTTGCTCAAGGGGACCAGCACCAGGGGGAAGGGTCTATTACACAGATATTCCATTTATGATTGAGCACTCTGCTCATACTTCTTCTCTGCACTGTGAACAGTGTGAGTCTTGGCATTAACTGTTGTCCTCTGCACAAAGACATTTCACTGATGGGGACTGAGCTGCACTAACCTAAGAATATAGAGATAAATGTTTAGGAGGCCTTTAAGAATATGCCCATATAGCAAAAATAATAGTAGTAGGTTCATCCCTAGAGACTGTGACCTCTCCAGCCCCAAGTTCTTGGCCAGATTTTAAGCGAGAAGATTTTTGTGAACACTCTGAGATGCCCCTTGATTACCTCTACGCCACCAAAGGTGTGGCACATACACATACACACAAGCACACATACACAAACACACCACCAAAATTGTGTTCCTTCATATTCCCAGGATATTGATGGCCTGTCTTAGGTTGGGAGTAGGGAGTCTTAGAGAAACATCTGGCTTCGAGTTGCCCCAAGATGAGATCTGCTTGGAAATGAAACTGAGAGAACCCCCACAAGGAGTTAGGATTTATTAATACTTTAGAGAAACATTCAACTTCTGTGTAAGACTTACTGAGGAAGGTCTGTGTGTGACCTAAAGGCAGTAAACACTTCCTAGATGAAATGTGGCTGAGATGGACAGTTACAGAGAGTCCTGACTCAGAGCTCACATACAATGATGTCAAAGGCATCTGGGACCATTCCTTACCTAGAGAAAGGTGAGCTCATGATCACACTTAGTCCCCGTGTGGGAAGGAATGGGGCAATCCCAATCAGCATCACTGTCACATAATGGATGTGTTGTCAAAACCCGTGACAGCTCTGTTGTCACTTTGTTGAAGGATGACAATCGAGGCTTGACTAACCACTGCCCAGGACCAACCCGGGAGAATCATCGCCCTAAGTCCAGCCTGCCACCGCCACCCCCTCCAGTAAGACGATCTTCAGACACCTGTGGCAGCCCCGCCTTGCCACCCAAGGCCAAGGGCAGAGGCAACTGTACCTTCCCTGCCCCTCCGGAGAACCTCCTGCCTCCGCCGCCGCCCCCACCGCCCCAGGAGGACAGCGACTGCGAACTTCCCCCGCCAAACCTGGGCTTCCTAGAGGAGCCACCGGACTTCGTGCCGCCGCCCCCACCGCCCCCCACCACCTGCAGCTGCTGAAGACCCCGAATTGCCACCCCCCGCCACCACCCCCACCCTGTCTCTCCCAGTCATCTCCAATGCCCCCCAAAAGGCCCCCAGTGCCCCCCAAGCGGCAAGAAAACCAAGGACTCCCTGGTACAGCAGGGAGCGGCGAGCAAGATTTCATGTCAGACCTCATGAAAGCCTTGCAAAAGAAAAGAGGCAATGTGCCCTAGGGACCTCTGTTAGTGTCTGCGATGACCCATATTTTGTTTGGTACTCTGTTGTCATGGCATCTTGTACATTTTAGTAAAATGTTTTCCGACGACAACTAATATAAAACTCTCCACTGCTGTGCATACTATGTTCATACATTTTAAGCTAGCAGAATTCAGGGTACGGTGGATTTTATCTTGCATTCCAGGTTCACCGAAATTATATTTGGGGCTCATTTTATTGTGTTGAAAAGGCTCAAATTTTAAAAATTAAAGTTTGTCTGAAAAGAGTGTTTCTTGGAAGTGTGTTTCCAGTGTATAAATTTTATATGGTTTATATTTACCTTTCTAAAGGCTTCAAAGCCCTGTGCCTTCTTAAGCCTTCTTCCATTTTCTTGGTGTCTGTCACCTTCAGAAAAAGCAAAAAAGGAAAAAGAAAGAAGGCAGATGTTCCATTTCTTTTATACATCTTGGTTGATTCCAACTCTGGCCTTAATCATGGTTTTCTGTGTGGGCTGCTTGGTTCTGAAGTGCCAGGGAGAACCCATGGATGCCTACCCCTAGGCCAGCGTGCATCACTGAGCTACCGATAACTACCCTGCTTTTCACTGTTTGGATTTTTGCTTTTTAAAATTTTTTTAATATTATTACTTTTTTCATTTATTTATTAATTTAATCTCTTTGCAGCCTGATCCCATCCCCCTCCCTCCCCTCCCACTCCTGTCCTCATGCCTGCCTCCCCCCCATTTCCTTTCCTTTTTCTCAGAGAAAGGAAAACCCCCACTAGGGTACCAACCCACCCAGGCCTCTCAACTCTCAGCAGGACTAGCCAAATGCCCCCCTGGGGCCTGACAAGGCAGCCCAGCTACGACAGGGATCCAGTGGCAGACGACAGAGTTGGAGACAGCCCTGCTCCCGCTGTTAGGGGACCACGCATTGACCACGCTGCACACACCCCGCATTGGTGTTGTGTGTGATGTGTCTGTGTGAGGGCACGTGTAGACACTTTACGGAATGAGTGCACTCTTTCCTCCTTCATGTGGGTCTGAGGCCTCAGCTCCTTACGCTGATATAGCAAGTGTTCCTACGTTCTGGGCCATCTCACTGGCCCAGGCTCTTCTTCTTAAAACAGATGAAAAGAGCAAGATATAATTGAACATTTTGTTTTGGGGATCTCTCGATGCAGTGGTACAAATGTCCTACAAATGAAGTAGCTGGACATACAGGTCGTGTGTTGCCCGTAGCCTGCTTGTTTCTCTCAGAAATGAACTGCACAAGTTAAGAACCAGAATAATCTGGGCTCAGTGACCCAACTGTCTCTTCTCTAAATGGCTCCTTGTTGGCCTTTTAGAATTTCTAAAGTTTGTTTTATGTCTCTACTTTTGTTTCTAATTGTATAAAAAAAAATTAAATCTTTAGTTTTCTCAAAGTAGTTAGGAGTTTAAAAAATAATATATTATTTTCTAAATTAAAAATAATTAAGTTTAGTTTTCAATATTTGGGCATAAGTAAGCTCTAAATTAATATTTTAAACAAAATCAATTTTAAATTAACTTATTTAGTAATTAAAATTAGTAAAGCAAGAATATAGAGGGAGGGGTGCCTCAAGGAAAGTGATTTCAAATATTATTGTTGCTACTTGAGCAAGTGTTTGAAATTGAAGGTAAACAAACACTGTACTTAACCTTACCCCACATACATTAATTCATGCCTTTTTAAGTTTTATGATTTTATATCAGTGCAGTAAAATCATAATTTTCTGACCTGCAGGCAAAGTCTGACTGTTGTGCAGATTCCTGGAACAATACAGACACACATAGTGGCATAGTTTTATTAGAGACTGGTTCAGAGATTTAGAGTTTGGTAGGGAGTGATGAATGAATAAATGTCTGTGGTCACACGGAGGTCCAGATTGCTTAGATAGGATATAGATTAATAAAGCCATTACAGAGAGCAAAGAGAAAAGATCTTTCGTAAGGTCTGTAATCTGGATATGAATGTGGATCATTCCACAGGTGTGGAAGCAGGCATGGCAGTGCATGCTTGTAACCAAGTTCACAGCCAGTCTCGGCTGTGCAGCAAGACCTTGTCTCAGAATGCAAACAAAACTACTACCATGACTGTACATCAGTAGCATTTGTATAGCTTAGAATTCTGGTCAAAAGAGTAGTGAGTCCCTTAGTTTATTTCAAACTCAGGTAGCTATCCCTAGTCCTGTCTACAGAAGAAAACATAGGTTCCTGCTTGACAGCCATGTAGTCTGAGGATAAAGGCAGCCTGGAAATGATCCACTGTGCCAACTGCAGTTCTGACTTTATATAACAAAATCACCTGGTGCAGCTAAATGCAGCTGAGAGTGCACCTCCACAGTTCACAGCACAGTTCCAGGAAGCCTAGGTAAGGCATGTGTCTAAGCGCTCGGGTCCCAGGGCTAGCTCTGGAAAATTCTTGGCTCCCCGCTCTTTTTCCACCTTCACTGTTGTTTGTTCATTTGCTTCACTGTCTCTTTACAATTCTAACTTTCTATCATCTGTCTAGAGATTTTCACTTCCTCTGGCATCAGTGGCTAGAGGAAGTGAAGAATCATTCCTTACTAAGCTATGTTCAGCCAGAACATGAGGCTAGTGAAAGAGATACTAGAAAGTCATCACTGCGAATCAGGGAAGGGAAAAGACCAGGACCTGAATCCCTTGAGGGTAAAAGGAGAGATGCAGTTGTAATGGGTTTCAAAGGAGACCCCAAAAGCATCACTTCAAATATATTGTTAAGAGATCAAGCTTGCAGGTTCCAAAGAGTTGGTTCACATCCTATCTCCTAAGTTCTACTTGTACCAGACTTTCTTTATAAGAGAAAGGACTATAAAAACTCAAAATGATTCTGATGCTCTCAAATTTTAACCCTTTACACAGATTTTAAGAAAGCTACTGATTTTAGTATGATTATACTAAGATATGTACACCTAAAGAAACTAAGCAAGAAGGAGGACAGCAGGTAAGATGTTCAATCCTCATTCAGAGAGGCAAGCGGGATAGACATTGGAAGAGGGAGAAAACAGGGAACAGGACAGGAGCCTACCACAGAGGGCCTCTGAAAGATTCTACCCAGCAGGGTATTAAAGCAGATGCTGAGACTCATAGCCAAACTTTGGTCAGAGTGTAGGGAATCTTACAAAAGAAGGGGAAGATAGAAAGACCTGGAGGGCACAGGAGCTCCACAAGGAGAGCAGCAGAACCAAAATGATCTTGGTCCAGAGGTCTTTTCTGAGACTGAAACTGTAACCAAGGACCATGTATGGAGATAACCTAGAACCCCTGAACAGATGTAGCCCATGGCAGCTCAGTAAACAAGTAGGTTTCCTAGTAATGGGAACAGGGACTACTTCTGACATGAACTCAGTGGCTGGCTCTTTGATCACCTCCCCCTGAAGAGGGATGAGCAGCCTTACCAAGCCACAGAGGAAGACAATGCAGCCAGTCCTGATGAGACCTGATAGGCTAGGGTTAGATAGAAGGGGAGGAGGACCTCCCCCATCAGTGGACTTGGAGAGGGGCATGGGAGGAGATGAGGAAGGAAGGGCAGGATTGGGAGGGAACATAGGAGGGGGCTACATCTGGGATACAAAGTGAATAAATTGTGATAAACAAAAAAATAAATTTAAAAAATTAAGTAATTTTTTTTAAAAAATAAAGCAACTGAAAAGAATATTGACACAGTTATGGGAGACCAAACAAAGCACTGGTACATTAAGCCTCTCCACCTCTTTCTGCCCTTGTCTACTTCCACTTCTGGTGGAAGTTCAAGTCTAATACTGAGGTCTTATGATCAGAAGCCCTACAAACTTGGGATGCTTTCAGCGAATGTCAAGCAGACGGTTGCCTTTTATAAGTGCAAGCACCACCAGGCAGCAAATGTTGCAATTTCTGTTCAGTGAAGCAGAATTTTTCTGTCTAGCTGAAAGCCCTTTCACAAGCATTCCCTAGACCTGAGTGGGATTGTCTACAACAGCCCTGACAGTTAAAGTTAAATATGTTTCTGTTCAATGAAGATGAGAGAAAAACTTGGATGTGGAAGTGTTCAAAAACCCAGAGATTAAGACAATGGTACTAATCTTGGCTTATAAAATCTATCATCTTGTAAAATGATGTCATCAGGACCAGCTGAAATTTAAAATAAAGCGCTTGAGCCAGGTATGGTGGTGAATATCTTTACTCACAGTTCTCAGAAGGCAGAGGCAGGTGGATCTCAGTGAGTTCTAGGTCAGCCAGGTCTACACAGTGAGTTCTGGAACAGTCAGGGCTATAGAGAGAGACTTTGTCTCAAAATAAATAAATGAAACTCTGCATTTGAAAGTTTTTAAGACACATGATTTAATCTGACTCATGATAAAATCTGAAACAATATTTTTATTCTTTTATTCTCTTGTTGTGGGTTATTAATATTTATTATCGATTTATCTTTTAGTTAAGCAGCAGTTATCCCTAAACCAGCTGTATACCCAAATCACCACATAGAGACTAGGATTTATTTATTTAACCTAGAGCATAATGCTGGGCAATAATTACTCCATCCTATACCTCCAAGCCCACATAGTTTCCTCCCATTCAGATTTCACCCATTATAACTGCTTCTAGTCATATCTTAGGTCCGGTTCATCTCTCCATGTGGTTCCAAGTCCTCTCCTGCAGATTTCTGCTCTCCTCCTACTACTGGCTTCCTTCTCCTCCCCTCTGGATCAGGATGTCCCACCCTATTCTCTCCACTGCTCAGCATTGGGACTGTTTGTTTTATTGACTACAGAGAACAAACAGTGGCCTGTTTACACAAACTTGAGACAGGTGATGCACAGAATAAACATCACAATGAAATGTCCGTATTGAAGCCAGATAGTAGAGAAAATCAGCATTTGAATGAACAAGGGTAAATTGTATACATTCCATAAGAACATTATATCAGCATTTTCTCTCTCTCTCTCTCTCTTTCTCTCTCTCTCTATCTCTCTCTCTCTGTGTGTGTGTGTGTGTGTGTGTGTGTGTGTGTGTGTGTACCCTTAGAAATAAGAAGAGGGTATTGGATTAAGAACCAGGAACAAGAATTAAAGGCAGTCATGACAACCATAGCCAACCAGTGTGAGTGCTGGGAAACAAATTTCTCTGCAAGGACAGCAGTTGTTCTTAACCACTGAGCCATCTTTCCAGCCTGTAGTGGAAGTTTTGGTTATGTTATGTAGATATGCTTTTGTATAATCCAAGTGTGGGATTTGGGAATGCTTTATCTATAGCTGACAACAGGCTTCTGATAGGGTGTGTGATCCTTTCAGCCGGAAACTGCCTCATGCAGTGGGCATGGTTTTTGCCAGCTGAAAAACATCCTGGTGCAGACTCTGAGAAGGCATAAATAGGAGCTCAGAGCAGAGACCACTTAGCTTTGAGATGCTCCTCGAGAGAATGCTACTGGTGGTGGTCCTTGCTGCTGCATTTGCTGGATTGCTGGATTGCTGGATTGCTGATTTGTTCTGCTGCTTTGTTTGCTGCTGCTGCAGCTGCTGTTTTACTAGACTACTGACTACTGACTATCTGAACAATGAAGAGTGGAATCCCTCCAAGGAACTATGTCTAATTAGGTCTACATCCTGTCTTCCTATTAACCATTCCCTTCTACCTAGGGTTGGGGAGTTGGAAGGGAGGGAGAGTCTTTAGGAAACACACAAAAAGTAGATTTTAGAAAAATCAAAGCCTACACCAGCCCCTAAAATCAGATCTTTACAGTATGTCTTCAAAAGAAGAAATACACATTTAAGCCCCACTAAATGTTTCATGTATTTGATTTCATTGGAGGAATTATGGATGCTATGATATTTAAATTATCAAGTTCAATAACTGAGCCACTGAAATATATTGAGAAATTTGATGGCTTATATTTGGTCAATTTTTATATGCAGTTTACATGTACCTTGGGTTTAGATCATTACATATTTGTTCTTTAGAACAAGTTTGTCAAATCTTCTAAACCTAATATATATCATCTTTGAGTTCATCAGTTACTAAGAAGTGGGTATAATGTCTGTCATGGTCTGAATATGTAATGTCCCCATAAGTTCATGTTCTAAACACTTGGTCCCCAGCTTGTGAGGCTATTTTGGTAGGTTCTGGAAATTTGAGAAAATGGCATCTAGCTAATTATGGAAAGTAGGTTATAACAGGCAGACTCATGGGAGTGTCTTTTCCCTGGCATCTTTCTGAATCCCTCCTCCTGCTTCCTGGCTACCCTGACTACTCTGTTCTGCCATGTCATCTCTACCATGATAGCTGACACCCTGGAAACCATTAGCCAAAATGAATTCTTCCCTTAGGTTGACTTTGTCAAGTATTTTGGAAAGACTGTAAGAGCTGGAGGATGTGAGGGAGTACATGTCTTGAGGACATACATGGCCAATGTACCCATGAACTCACCACCAGTTATGGTTATCAGCAAGATATCAAGTCAAGATCATTGACATTCCAAAAGACAGCACTAATGACATTCAATGACTTTTTTTTTGTTTTTTTATTATTATTATTTTAAAGTTTTTCTCTGTGAAGCCGGGGCTGTCCTGGACTCACTTTGTAGACCAGGCTGGCCTCAAGCTCACAGAGGTCCGACTGCCTCTGCCTCCCCAAGTGCTAGGATTACAGGTGTGGGTCACCACGCCCAGCTTCAAAGGGCTCTTAACAGAGAAAGAAAAAAAAAGGGACAGAACAAGTCTGGAAGGGGGCATATTGGGGTGCCTAGGGGAGGGGAAGAGCTAGGAGTATATATAAGATGTGCTGTTTGCATGTATGAAATTATCAAAGAGCACATAGAAGATATTCTATTTTAAAATTCCCCACCAGGAAGGGAGGCTCCTGATGTCCCACCCCTAGGCAAGAAGTTGATGGAAGCTGGTGGTTGTTAAGGACACAGACATTGTCTCTTAAGGGTGGGTGACCACTAGTAGGCCACCCAGGTGCATGACATGACACCGATGTGCATATAGATAGCTGGGTTCAGTGGGTTATTTTAAAAAAAAAAAAAACAGAAGACATTATCTTGAGAGACAGGTACATGTTGGGGGGTGGGAGATGGAAGGCAGAGCTGTTGGAGGAAGGATCTGTCTGTGACATATTGTATACACATATAAAAATTTCAAAGAATGAAAGGGTAAAAGTAAATCGCATGTTGCTTAGAACAAGACTAGTAAAAGATAAATTAACTGTCAAAAGCTGTAATGAGAACCAAAGGTAAAGTAGGCATCTGTGGTCCCATGATGGCCACTAGCTGTGAAATACCAGCACTGAGGGGGCCTGGCCCTTCTCTCAGTTGTGTTTTGAGGGTTCTTATGGATAGTACTTGGCATATCTGTATGTCACAGGAAATGCCTGAAAGAATTGTGCTACAAGGGCATTAAGAGGGAAAACCTTGCAAAATGGGACATGAACGTACTTCTCTGCTCATAATTATTTATCACATTGTGCTTTTATAATTTAAAATCTCTGAATAACTATAGAAAGTTCTAAACATAATATGTACTTCTCCATGTAACAGAACAAATGACTTTAAAAGAATTTTAAGAATATTAAATTTAGCCAGGCATAGTGGCACACACCTTTGATCCCAGCACTCAAGGAGGCAAAAACAGGTGGATCGCTGTGAGTTCAAAGCCAGCCTGGTCTCCAGAGCACATCTAGGACAGCCAAGGCTACACAGAGAAACCCTGTCTTGAAAAAAAAATTAAATTTAAGTTTATTAAGAATACCAGCAGCAGAATTTTCTGTCATTATTTGGGCTTTTTCGAGACAAGGTCTCAACTTCGGAACCCAGGTTAGCTTTGACCTCATAACCTTTGTGCCTCGGCCTCTGCAGTGCTGATAAAATAGGAATGTGCCACCATACCTAGGAAGCATTACTTTAGACACACAAAAAGTTAGGTATTTTGTTTAAACAAATTAACATTTCCTTCTCATCAGAAGAGTGAAAATATCAACAGATAACTTACCCTGGGAAAACCATGAGGTTTTAAGGCAGGAGACTGTGCCACATCAGAGACCACAGCTGAAAAAAATGATAATTTTTTAAATTAGAAATTTGTCAAAATTTCAGCACTATCAACTTTAAAATCCTCTAATATGGAATAGTGTAATTTTTAAGAATATGGGTATTTTTCAAAGGTGAGTGAAGCAGTTGGAGAGATTGCTAAGTACTTAAGACCTTGCTGCCTGCCAGTCTAGAGAACCCAGGTGCAGTTCCCAGCACCGACATCAGACGGCTTACAGCCATTCGTAATTGCAGCTCCAGGAGAGCTAACGCCCTCTGCCAACTTCAGAACATGATTAAAGGAGCATCAATAAGTATATGTAAGAAAAAATGAAAAAAAAAGTAAAATTATTCAACCTAAAACAATACTCAGGTATACTATTATGATGGACATTCTTCATGTCCCATTAAAGAAACTGAAAGAAATAGAATTTATGAGAGAATTACAGCAAAGTGAGTTATTCTCCTTTTTGTTATTCTCTTTTTAAATGGAAGAGAAATGATTCTGAAGATCAAGACCTTTCCACAGAACTGGAAAGAAATGCTTCCCTAGTGTGTGTGTTATATTCACCATTAAACTACTTCTACATAAAAATCTACATGCCTAGCATCTCATCAGAGATTTACCTCTCAGTTTACTGATGCATTTCTGCGTGATTCATCCCTGAAATCAGAAAGATTACCTTGAAGCCCTGCTTGTCAGAATTCCAAGGTAGTGAATAACAGCCTCACCACACAGATATTCTCTCACTGAGAAATGGAGTGTTGCTCTACCATCACCATTTCGACAGGAAATAGAATTTTAAAGATTTCCATCTGTGGGCCAAAAAGAGGGGTCAGATGCTCCCAAACCAACAACACGAGTTCAATCCCCATGTCAGAAAAAGAGAACAGCTCTCCCAGCTGTCCTCTGGCTGCTACTGTCCATACATGTGCACATGATAAAACACATAAGTGTAATACAGAAATGCGTATGATTTTATTTTTAGCTAAAACTACATTAATTATTATTTAGAATATAAAGTATTGCCTTGTTATACCATGGGTCTTTTGACCGAGCTCTTGCTTTCACCCTATCCTCAAAAAATACTTACCTATTAGAAGGTTCAAGCTGATGTATAAAAAGAAAGGTTATTGTATGAGAAAACGTGAGGCTACTGTTCACATACTTTCCAAGAAGCTAGGCTCTTCCATCCCCAAGCTTATCTGCTCAAATTCCAAACTAATACAGAAAAAGGAAAGTTTTATGTCAGCTACTTTTTAAAGATGAAGCCATTTTGTCAAAATTGAGAACATATTATAGTATTTACTATACATTTATTATTATTTAGGACTGTAACAATAAAATAGATTCAATCAATAAGTGAAATTCAGTTTTTGGAAATCAGGCTTGCATGGCACCATTGAAGAGCTTAAGATAGCCTGAATATAACTCCATTTTGAAATAAAGATCTTGACTGGGAACTGAATTCAGGTACCAGGAAATATCACGGAATGTACATCTGGCAGAAAACAAAGTTAACTTTCCCAGCAACAGCCTCCAGGAAATATAACAGAATAAATGCTTCATAGAAAATAGAGACAAACTCCCTGGCAATAATCAATGGGAATCGGTTGAGAATTGGGTGGGAAAATTCTCCCCAATGTTTCAGATATGGTTTAGAAAAATAGCCATTGTGATTATGTGCCTCAGAAAAGGTCACCCCGCCCTGCTAAACTTCACCCAATTCTGTAACACCAAGGCTTGTGCCCCCCTGCTTGCTGCCATGGAAAACCCCTGCTCACAGATTTTCCCTTTAAAAATCCTGTTCACTCAGAGCTCGGGGTCCCACTTCTCTACTGCTGCGCCAGTGAGACTTGGGTCCCGAGTTTGATCACTCTCATAATAAAGCTCTCTTGCAATTGCAGGGAGTCGTCTCCTGGTGGTCTCTGAGGGTCCGGTGAACCTGGCATAACACCATTTCCAATTCTTGTGGCTTGGATCACTTTGTTTCTTTGAAGAAACAAGGAATTTGTTAATCAACAGTCCAGAGCCTGGTGTAATAGTTATTACAACAGCTGACAAAAGTGCTTCTCATACACTTCCTGGCTTAATCCTTACACCAACCCTGTTAAACTCTACTGAGGACCAGCAGTCCCCAGCCAGCATTATCAACACTGTCCCCCCAAACAAGCAGGGCCTTACAGAGGAGTCACAGGAAATACAACAGTGAGACTGTTTGGAAGTTCTCTCTTTTTTTCGACCACATCTTGAACTTGCCGAGGCCTTGCTTCTTCTACAATGTACCTTACCTGCTTACTAACTGCTACATTGCCCACTACCCACAACCTCAATGAATCTTGACTTGCTGCATTTCCATCAGTTTTACAACTTTGAGGTAAAACTATTCTGGTAAAATCATGATCTGTTTGTCGTTCTGAGGTTTTCATATTATGCTACTTGGCTTTGAGCTAAATCTTTTGTTAGATTCTCTAGAAATAATTTACAAAAATCTTACTTTGTGCTATCCCATTCCTTCCTAGTTCCATGTTTAAAAGCTTATTTATGGTGGGGATGGTAGGCCATGCCTGGAATTCAAACACCCAGGAGCCTGAGGGAGAAAAAAAAAAAGAAAAAGAAAACAACAGAAGTTTAAGTTCATTCTTTATATGCTGACTTCAAGGACACACACACACATACACACACACACACACACACAGAGAGAGAGAGAGAGAGAGAGAGAGAGAGAAAGAGGTTTCTCAGCACCGGGGATAAAAACCCTAGGCCTCCCACACCCTTAGCACATGCTCTGTCACTGAGCTACACCCTATCCCACATTTAAAAAAATCAACTCCTACTTTATTGCAACAAAAAATGATGATAGCAAACTATCAACATGTTATGATGTTCTTCTAGACACATCTTGTTGAGGTCTGAATATGCTAATAGCAGAGAAGTTAATGGAAAATAATTTAACAGAGCAGCATGTCCACCAACGTTTTTACCTGCACACAGGGAGCAATGTCACTGATCTCACCTGGAGCTGCCAAATCAGTGAGCCAAACACTGTGGCTTTGACACTTGCAAGCAGGATTAAGTCATCTGTTTCTGAGACAGATAGACCCAAGGCCAAAATAGCTCCCAGAATTTTCCTAAGGGTAGAAAAAAAAGATCTTTGAATAATTTTTAAAAGAGAGTCCTGGTGAAAGAAAGTTGCAAGAATAAACCTCTTCCAAAAAGGCATTGATATTTTCTCGTAAGGAATGTTATGGTTTGAATGCCCCTGCATGCTCACATTTTGAGTAACTGTTTTGTGATCCTTGAGGTAAGTCGCGAGGGGTGGATCTTTGAAGCTTATGTCTCAGCTTGTAGTGCTTTCTACTCTTGGCTTCCTGGTTCTCTGTAGTATGGACCCCATACTCACAACTATCATGAACCATGAACCAAGACAATCTCTTCTTTCCATGAGCTGTTTCTGCTAATTATTTTGGTTACAGTGACATAAAATTAATATAGGGGTATATCATACTTTTCTATGATTAGCTATATTTGGGGAAAATTAATTTAATAGATGGTTCTAAAATATTAATGAATTTGGTTATGATGTGCAGTAAAATAGATTTTTCTGGTACATATTAGATAAAGAAATAGAAAAAGTAAAGTCCTATTTTTTCTCAATCACATTTATTATTTTTTAATATAATCTCTCATAAATTACGTCCTGAACAGAGTTTCCCCTCCCTTCCCTTTCCCCTCAGATACATCAACTAAACAAGGCATTACAAGCTACAATAAGACCAGACTGGACAAGGAAACCCTGTAGAAAGAAAAGAGTCCCACAAGTAGGCAAAAGAATCAAAGGCAGCCACTGTTAGATCCATAAGAATGCCAAGCAACTAAGCTATAAAATATATGCAGAGGACCAAAGTCAGACCCCTACAGTTCCCTGATCTCCGCAAGTTCCCATGAGTACCAGTCAGTTGATTCTGTGGGTATGTTCTGGTGTGTTCCTGACCTCTCTGGTTCCTCCAGTCCTTCCCCCCACTCCTTCACATTAAGACTCCCTGAGCTCTGCTTAATGTTTGGCTGTGGGACTCTGCATCTGTTCCCATCAGTTGCTTCACGAACTCTCTCTGTTCTCCCTGATGACCATTTTGCTAGGCCCAGTCCTTGAACACTGTGCAGGCAGGACAGTCTGTGGGGGAAAGGTTCTGTGACTGGCTTGGTGCCCCAGTCCCTCTACTCAAGGCTTTGCCTGGTTACAGAAGATGGCCAGTTTAGGCCCGATGGCCCCGTAACTAGAGGTCTGCTAGGGTTTCTCTAGTAGATTCCATGAAGTTTCCACTGAACTAGATTTCCATCACACCCCTAAAATGCCTCCCAATTCCAGTGGTTTCTTCTCCTCACCTAAAATGTCTAGAAGCACAGCCAACCCTCCAAAACTAAAATGACAGTTTTGAAAATACTTTTCATTACATACTGCATCCATTTTTACCTATCAGCACTGGTTGTTTCATTTGCACAAGTGTAGTGACAAAGATCAAAGTTTTTTCTAGATTGTGCACCAGCTTCATACTCTTACAAACATAAGGAGTCCATTAGAGATAATGCAAGCACCAAGGAGACTGAAGAAACGTACTGTGTCCCCCAAATGTTGATTCTTAGAAAGAAATAAACCAGCTGCAAATTTGTAACTTATACTTTTCTTGTTCCGTACCACACTTGCATTAAACTGTCAGCCCTAAAGCTGGACACAGTTTCATATTTCATATTGGATTCATATGTTTAGACCCCAATTCAGTTTACAGCACCCATGTCCAACAGCCCCCGAACACCTGCTCCAGGATCTGATGACCTCTCCTGGCTGACCTAGTTGAGTCAAAAGAATCATGTATGAATGGTGTGTGTTATTGGTAGATTACTAGTAGTCAAAGTTTAGCTACACAACAGTGTTGGCAGCCTTAAATGACTCCATCTATATTTCCTAGTTGATCATGCATCTTGCATACTACAGCTTTGAATATTCTGTGTTTGTTTTTGTCAGTGCTGAGGCTCTGGGCCTTGCCCACACTAGGAAAGTGCCCTTTTGCTTATCTCACAACCGACTACTTCTTTTAAGAGCAGGGCTTTTGTTTTAATCTGGCTAAATAATTTCTACATGAAAAATGTCTGTTAGAATTCTGAACTGCAATCCTTAACCCTGTGACTTTATTCCTGTTACACTACCTGCAAAAAAAAAAAAAAAAAGTTGGCTAATAACAATATACCACTGGTCATAGCACTGTCAAAAGAACAATGAAAGTGTTCACTGCTACGGTTATCTATGCAAAATCTCCCTATCGGATCATCTCATTCGCTCTTTCATCATTTTGTGGTGTTGAGTCAAACCAACTTCTTCTTTGCTAGTTTTACACATGTATAACTTCCATTTAAAACATAAAACCAAATATAAAAATAATGTACTCAACTTTAGGGTTAAACTTCTTTAAGTTTGGCAAAAAACAAGAGAAAATATGATTCAGAAAATTGCAACTGTTTTATTTCTTCCCTTAGAGTCGACGTTGGAAGACAGTAAGGTTAGCCTCCCCGGGGCTCTCATCGCCTCTCATTGCCTCCACCTAACATTATGGAAGGTGGTTATGAGTATGTTTAATTATTCCATGAAAGTGTTATAAAAAGGCTGTTTCATGAATAAATCCAACATGAGTCAGTTAAAACAAACAACAAAAACGTTTTCTTGTCCATGGTCTGTATTGTATGCATTAGCAAATTGCGTTGGACATGGCTCAGCTGAGGCAGAAAGACAGTGAATTTGAACCTAACGTGGTCTACACGAAGTCAATCTGGTATACAGGAAGGGAACGTCTAAAAAAATTAATTTCGTGTAATTCATTACACCCAAGAGTGGGTCTCGTATACCTACACGTGAATAAAACTATCAAACTCTAAATCTAAACTCTAATGCTTTCAAAAGCCGAGAGATGAGGCCAACTTGGCCTACCTCACAATAACCCTCAGCATAGACTAATTACAGAAAGTTGGCACTTCCAGGAGGGAGTGCAAAAGTCCTCAACCCGGAGCTTGGCAAACAGCACTGAGGAAACCGTAGCCTCGGGGTTGGTGGGCAGCGGAACCCGACTTCTGCACGCTTTGTCCCGCGTAGGACAACAGTTCGGATGCACACGCCTGGTTAAAAGCGGACGCGGCTACCGGTCAGGGCAAGCGGGTCAGAGGAGGGTCTGCCGGGGCGAGCGACAGCGCTCCGGGACCGGGTTGGAACAGGGTGCGGCCACACGCTTCCGGTGCTCAGCTTCCGGCTCCGGGTCCGGGCCTGGGGCAGAGGCGGAGCCACCGCCCGCCGCGACTTTCAGACTCGCACCATGGCTCTGCGCTGGTGGTGCTGGCGGCGCGGCTGCTCTTGGAGGCAGGTGGCCGGGAGCCCGCGGCTGGGACACCCTAGCTGTGCGGAGCCGCTCGGGATGCGCGCCGCCTCGGACACCCGCGCGCAGGTGAGGCCGCGACGCGCGCGCTGCCTGTGCTGTAGAGGTCACCGTGCCAATGACAGCCGGCGACCGAATGAATGGGAGGACACGCACGTGCGCCGGGGCCTGGCGTGCAGGGTCCCTGGGTGGGAGGCCGGGGAAAGGGAGTAGTCTCGGGGCCCGAAGTGCGGAGCTGCTGCCCGGGCGCCCGGGGGACAGAGGGGCTGATTAGGGGAAGCGGCGGCGCACAGCCCTGTTAATTCAGAGAGAACCTGGGACTGCTAGGGTGTGTCGGGACGACGCAGTTCCTTCTGCAGAAACACCGGAGCCGAAGGGACCTCTGCTCTCACTTTCCTAGCAATTTCGGATTTCCGATCCCGTTAGCCTCAGAATTCGGAAAGGGTGTGTGGCGACGCCGTGGCGGTACCCAGGGGTGGAACCGACTTCAGTGCTGCAGGTGCTTTCGAAGAAATGCACACCTGAAAGGCGCTGGAAGGACACTAGGAGACCAGCCGGAGGGTGTCATGAGAGACCCATGATTTCACTGAAGTAAAATCACTTAACTCAGTAAACGTGATTCCTTGAAACTCTATCCTACTTCGTTTGGCTCCAATTTCATTTTCTCCGGTCAGACTAGCCCTGTAAATGGCTCTCTGCTTTCTGTGTAAGTGGGGTCAGTCCGTGCCGTTGGCATTACCTGGCAACATCCACAGACTGACTTCTGAAGTTAGAGGCTTTTCACTTTGGGTTTTCTAGCCGCACAGTAAATGTTTGAAGGTTCACCTTTCGTCTCAAAAAAGAATCCCCTTAAATTCAGGTGATTTTAGTAAGATTTTATACACTTCCTACGTTAGTTTACTTATCAAACACTATACCAATACGAAATATGTAACAAATTATCCAAAAAAGAATTTGGAGGAAAAATGCAAGCTGATCTAAATAGGAAGAATAATACATAAGAGAAAGAGGTCATGTCGGAAGATAGGCTTTGCAGGATCCATTTCAGTATTGTAAGCTAGACTTCAGAGGCCTTTGGTTTTGGTTTTGGTTTTGATTTCCATGCAGACATGTTTTAGAGAAAGAGATGCATCCACTACAAGATGCACGGGATACTTTTTGTCTTCGCTGTTTCTAAAAAGAAAGGAAGGAAGGAAGAAGGGAAAGAAAGAAAGGGTGCTTTTCTGGAAGACTTCTGTGTCATTGGCTTCCATATCTGTCTCCTTGAGCAAAGAGAGAGTAACTGATGATGCCAGCAGGATGTTTTTCTGGTTAATGTGTTAATATTTTCCACTACAAGTATATTAGAATTCATGTGTCTACTTTAGGCATGAGTGCTTTCATTACTTCTGTTCTCTCAAGGACTACAGACCGTAAGGCCAAAGAGCAAAAATTTGACTCCCTACATGATATCACACTAGCCCAGGGTGGCCTGGAATTTACTATCTAATTGAGCATGACCTCAGATGCATGGTAATAGCCCTGCCTCAGTTCCCACCCCACCCCTAGGGCAACACAGTGTTTTCACACCTGTGTGGCCACACCCACCTTTGTCTTTGATTCATATTGAGCAATTTCTCATATTTTAAAAAGTCAATTCTAAGCTGGTTGTGGTGGTGCATGCTTTTGATCCCAGCACTTGGGAGGCAGAGGCAAGCAGAGACCTGTGAGTCTGAGGCCAGTCTGGTCTACAGAGTGAGTTTCAGGACAGCCAAGGCTGCACAGAGAAACCCTGTCTTGAAAAAAATGGAAAAAAGAAAAAAAAAAAGAAAGTCAATTCTTAGCTAAGTCTGTACAGCACTAGGTAAGTAGGTGGGAGGATCAGGAATTCAAAGTAATCCTTGGCTACTTGGTGAGTTCAGTGTCAAACTGGGCTATCTGGAACCTTTAGGAAAGAAGAAGTACATCTTAATGGGCAGAGTTGACTTTCAATAAATGATATAAAAAGAGGGAATAGAATCACAGTGGAAAATTTGTCTTCACTGCCATCATCAGTGAGCCACCGAACTAGTTGCACAGCTTCATTTTAATAACATGATTCTCTTCCTTTGGAAAACACTGCCCCAAAGGTAGCTCCAAGAATACAGCTTGATTTGAATAGATACTGTCTTTAATCTTTGCTATGGATGGAGCTGAGGATGTAAAAGTAGATACTATCTTTAATTTTTCCTTGGGGCTGAGAGATATAGTTCAGTGGTAGAGAACACTTGTCTGTCATTGGCAACTTTCTGGGTTGAGCTCAGAACTGCAGAGGAAATAAAAAGGAATGTATACTATATGTTGGTGTCTCAGCCAACTACCTTCTATAAGATTCAGCATCTTCTTATGAGTAGTTATGGATAGAAAGGGGTCACAAAGCAGTCCAGCCAGAAATTTTTTATATTTTACCACTTTATCCTCTAAAAACTATGCAATCAATAGTCTTTAAGTTGCTTAGTGGCAAAGGGTACCCTATATTAATCTGCAGTTTTAATATTCCATATCATTTAAGGGAGCATCATCAGGTCTTAGACTGAATAGTTGTAACTCTTCCTCTAAGATGCACTTGATGGGCAGAGTGGTACCTTTAGTGCTAACCCAATGCTTAAGCAGCTGAGGCATCAGGAGCAGTGTTCAGCTTGGGCTGAATAATAAGACTGTTTTTTTTTTTAATTTTTTTCTTTTTTTTAAGATTTATTTATTATTTATACAGCATTCTGCCTGCATGTGTACCTGCACAACAGATCTCCCTACAGATGGTTCTGAGCCACCATGTGGTTGCTGGGAATTGAACTAAGGACCTTACAAGCCCAATATAAGACTGTCTTAAAGTGTTGGTGGGAGGCACAGCCCTGATTCATATGTTCTATAGTAAAGCAATTTATGGTTCAGTTGAGCAAAATCAGAAAATAAATATCAAAAATAAGTAACTAAAGCAAGACCACTCCTACTTGGTTCAAAATAATGATTATAACCACAGACTCACATTTTTCTAAGCCCTGTTCAGTCTCTGTGTTTTAATTTTGTGTGCCTACATAGAGATTTTTAATGAGATGATAGTGCACACAATGCTGAAGGTGTTTTTTGTTTGTATTTGTAATCATGTTTGTAAGTCAGATCTTCAGGCTTGACTTTTCTGGAATCCAAGTTTTCTAACTTTAAAAATAAGTGCACTAATTAGGTAACTCTGGATAAAGGCACCCAGTTTTGAAGCCCGACAACCTGAGTTTGATCCTCATGACCCACGTGGTGGAAGGGAAAAAACCTTCAAATTGTCTTCTGGCCTACACACATGTGCCATGGTATGGATATCTGTGCATACAGATACATACACAAACTAAATAAACTAACTAATGCAATTTAAAGAAAGTAGTTGTGGCCAGATGTGGATATGGTACTACACACCTTTAATCACAGCACTCAGGAGGCAAAGGCAGCAAAGCAAGGTTCAAGGCCAGCCAGGAATACATAGTGGGATATTGTTTCAAAAAAAATAAACAGTAGTTGTGAGGCTCTGGAAAAAAAAATCATGGTTTTAAAGCATAAGACTTTTTACTAAGAAGCATACATTTTATTTTCGAACTCATTCCTTTTAGTCAAGAAGCTTTCTTCACATACTGTATATAAAGTCCTTACCCAATTAGATTAGTAAACTAGTAGTTTTTAAAATGCTTTTATCCTGTCCTTAAGAATAGTAGTATATGAGGCTAGAGAGATGGCTTAGTGGTTAAGAGCACTGACCACTATTCCAAAGGACGTGGGTTTAATTCCCAGCATCCACATGGCCTGTAACTCCAGTTCCAAGGAGTTCTAACACCCTCTTCTGGTCTCCTTGGCACTGCACATATGTGATGCATAGACATTTTGGAAGAAGTTGGCCAAGTTGCTTCCTGATTAATGCCAAGAAAACCGAAGCAGGAAACCAAAGGACTCAAGGCAGTCAAGCACTTGACTATAATATGCACAACAAAGTTTAGTTTTATTATCACAGCTCTTTAGAGAACAGGAGTTTACAGTTCAGTAAGGAAGCCTACCTCACAACCCAATATGTTCAAGGTTATATAGAACACAGCATTATTTATCTTCAGAAAGATGTCTGAGGCGTGGGAACATCATTTATACTAACTATTCTCTAGAATTTGAAGAAGGCCACAGGGATTTGTTGGCATTCCAGATTCCCTTCTTGAGATATACCAACATCAGATGTTTTTATGCCCATGCCATAAATTCATTATATGCATATATATATACATATATGTATATATAGCGCAGGCTAGACACCCTACATACATATAAAAATAAACCTTATTTCTAAAAGAATAGTAATATAAATTGTTAGAATCAGTATTTGTTAATACCTCTGAATTGTTTAGAAGTGGTATACAAAAAAAGAAAAAACGAGATTGTAATTCATTGATATTCTCTCTCAGTCCTTTATGAATTCTAGGCTGACCTTGAACTTGTGGTCCATCTGCTCCCCTGAGCTCCACGTGCTAGGATTCTGAGGTATACCCTACCATGCTCAGATGATTCTTGGGTCTTTGATCATATTATCAAAATGCCCCTGAGGTTGGTGGTAGTTTGTGTCAGGCAAGCACATATTCTACCACTGGGCTATCCTCCTAGTCCATTTGTTTATAAAACATTACTTACTCATAAGCACCATTTCCAAATACATTTAATAACAATAACAGCATAGGCATCATTTATATAAATGTCAATTCTTTCCTTCATGATAGAGTCTTCTCCTAAACATCCCAAATGCTTTTGGTATCTTGTGTGTTTCAAGAATTTAAAAGATACTCTAATCTTCCTGAGTAGCTGGGATTACAAGCCTGCTATACTAGGACTGGCTGCTGTTTTTGTCTGATTCCTATACTAGGACTGGCTGCTGTTTTTGTCTGATTCCTATGTTCTGATCTGATGCATACTGCCTTCACATTCGGGAAAGGCAACTTCTAATTTTTCTTTTTCTCTAAGATTTATAACCTTTTTAAGTGGCTGACTGGAAGATAACATTTGTTATGAGTTATTGGGATACTTGTAATGAGTAAGCTTTCCAGGGATATTCTTACAGGTTTCTTCATACTTTTGTTTTACAGATGCCCTATTTTAGTCTGGTGAAGACTTTAGCATCTGCTTTCCCAAGTGTGAACAGTATATCACAGTAAGTTTATAATCACTGCTAGTAAACTTCTATTTTTTCTTCTGCTAGGCTAACAAATTAATATGTTTGAGTAAAAGTCATGATAGTCTGCTTTATTTCAAAAAATATGAATATAGTAAAATTTGAATACAATGAACATAATGTAGTCTTTCTCTGATTTGGTATTTGAGGTCCTGTTCATGAAAAGACCTATTAATGTATTATTTAGCAAGATCGGAATTCTATATGTGTTTCTAAATTATGAGGACCTTTGCAGATTGATATTTGATTTCTAACGAATCAACTTCGTCTTTCTACGATATAAATTTGTATGTGTGTGTAATTCTTAGAAGTGGAGTCCTGTGCTTTTTCACTCACCAGGTTTCACCAAAGGACACCAGCAGTGTGCTGTTGTAGTCAAACACAGAGTGGTGAGAAGTACACTGATCCTTTTAAACTTGCCTGGAGAGACTTGAAAGGTCTGTATGAAGACATTAGAAAGGTAAGGGTTTTATTGTACTGAAACCTAGGAACATTTTAGAATTACAAGCCAACAGTGCAGACATTTCATGTTGGCTCACTCTTAAAATCCCAGCGCTTGGGAAGCTGAGATATGAGGACCAGTTCAAGGCTAGTAAGTTCCTATCTAGGCCACAATATGAAACCCTATCTCAAATAACAAACAAGTGAATAAACAGCTATGACATTGCCCTTCATTTTGCATGTTCAAGCTTCATATGTTACCTCAGCAACAACTGTGCAGCCTGGTGCTGGGCAGTATGGAGGATACAGTACATGTTACTGCAGAGTTGGAAAGGTGAAGAAAATAGGTCTGGGAAGCACATGCTTGTTCAGGAGCATCGAACCTTCCTTCTTTGCACGTATCGTCACCCAGTGACTCCTCTGATTGTCTTCAATATTTAACAGTGCCATTGCTAAGCTGCTCCAAATGTGACTTTCTACTTTCAACTCATGTAAAGTGTCATGTGGATTAAATAACACTGCCCAGGGTGTGGATTGGATTATGGCAAGCCTATTCCTCTAGGCCGCTTATAATGTAGTGTGCCAAAACAAACCATGACGGTAGCCTCTGTGTCCACAGTTGCTAACACTGATGTGAACTGTACAGTAAAAAACAAGCAAACAAAAACTTCAGATGGGGTGCAAACATGAGGATCTGGGTTTGATCCCCCAAACCTTGAGTGGTAGATATAATAAGTACACACCCTCTCTGTTCTCAAAGCAAACCCAGCCAATGTTTCCTCGAGCCTACCTCCATGCAATATTCACATTTCTGGACTTTTGAGAAATTACTAATATATTACCCATTGAATCCATCTTTATTTATTTTGTTTTTGAATTTGAAGCACGGTCTTGCTATGTTGCCCAGTGCATCCTTGAATTCATACCACCTTGCTGCAGCCTTCCAAGGACTAGAATTACAGTTATAAACATGCATTACCATGTACAGCTTTTTCCCTATTTTTTATCCTTATGTTTTATTGGGTATTATTTGTAAAATAATGGCATTATTACATTTTCATACATGTATATATTCTGCATTGCTCATATCTGTTCTTCCCCCTTCCCACCTCTTTCTACGCTTAGTATTTCCCATAGTTTTTTGTTTTGTTTTGTTTTGTTTTGTTTTGTTTCCTTTCTAAATACATCATATATCTTGGCCATACTCATTTCAATTCTAACCCCTTCTCTTCCTTCTTCCTGCTGACCTAAGTACTTTCATGTGTTTTGTTTGTTTTTTAATTAGGATCTACAAGTGACAGAAAAAAAATGATCGTTTGTCTGAGTCTGGTTTATTTCACCAGTTGTATCTGGTGAAGTAGGGGGTACTTTCATAGTAGTTAGACCACTTTGCAGTCCTACCAACAGTGGATTGCACATACAAACATACATCCTCACAAGCATTTTGTTATTCGTTAGCTATTCTGACGAAGGTAAGGCGGAATCTCAAAGCAGTCTTAGTTTGCATTTCCTTGGGGCTAAGGATGTTGAACAATTTTTCATTGTATGTAGCCCATTTGCATTGTTTGGATATTTTGGTATTTTGAGTTTTTTATATATGCTGAATACTAATCCTCTGCCAGATGGTGGCTCTGCCAGTGAAATTTTCTCCCATTCTATAGGTTGTCCTTTCACTCATTTGTTAACCATTGTATGAAGCTTTTTAACTTGATGCAATCCCATATGTTAAGTCTTGATATTATTTTCTCACAACTGGCATCATATTGAGAGTTATTGACTGTATCTATATCTTGATATCTTAAAATGTTTTCTGTGTATTTTCAGGTCTTATATTAAGGGATTTGAGCCATTGGTTGATTTTTGTTTGGGATAAAAATCAGGGATCTAGTTTTACCCTTCTTTATATGTATGTCCCTTGTCCCAGCACTATTTGTTGAAGAGGATTTTTATTTTCCAATATGTGTTTTGGGTATTTTTGTTAAAAATCAGGAATCTTTGGCATTGTGGGTTTAATTCCGGATTCTTTATTCTTTTCCACTTATCTAAGTGTCTAGTTTTATGCCAAGTACCATGATTTGTTATTGTGGTTCTGTTGTGTAATTTGAGGTCATTGTTCTTGACTTGGGATTGCTTTGACTGTCTAGGGTCTCTTGTGCTTCTGTATGAATTTTAGGGTTGTTTTTCTGTTTATGTTTAAAATCTCATTAGAGGACCAGTGAGATCATTCAGTGGCTTAGGGCACATGCAGCCAGGCTTGGCAACCTGATTGGATCCCTCAGGAACCACTTGTGGGAGGGAGAAAACCAACGCCTACAGGTTGTACCCTAGCCTTCACATTCATCATGGCAAGCGTGTGCATGCTCCATACTCCTTAAATACATAAACAAACGTAATATTTAAAATGAATGGAATTAGAATTTTGAACACAATTGCATTGGATTTGTAAATAGCTTTTCATATATAGCCATTTTCATTATTCATGAGTGATCCTTCCATCTTCTAGTGTCTGTTTTATTGCTACAAAACTTTCAGTGTAGAAGTCCTTCCCTTCCTTGGTTAGGTTTAATAGTGTGCTGAAAGTCTTTTATCATTTCTGAGCTTTCTTATGGAGTCTTGACAGACTTATATACAGGATCATGTAAACTATATTTAGGGATGATTCGGCTTTTTCCTTTTCTATTTGTATCCTTTTTATTTCTTTCTCATCTTACTCTAGCTAAGACTTCAAGCATTATATTGAATAAGATGGGGAAAGTGAATAAATATCCAGTCTCTTTTGACTTTAGAACATTTTTTTTTTTTTTTCCCATTTGGAGTAATTTTAGTGACTGGTTTTAGTTTGTTTGTTTTTATTATTTAAGACCTTTATTAACAGGAGCTTGCAGTTTGCTGACGTTTTTTTTTTTTTTAAATCAAGTTGTAAACTTATTACAAATTAAAAATGAAGTTCTTAAAAATCTCATCTTGACCAGATATGAAACAATTTAAAAACCATTAAAGGTGTATTTAGAAAAACCAGGCCATGTTTTTCCCCTTAAAAAACACATTTGTCATTACTAAAAAGAAACATCTTTAGGTAAAAATAAAAACCCCATGCTGCATAGATAATACAGTGAGTTCCAGTGCATCTGGTCAACAGACAAAAAGCAAGCACTTAGGTCTTCAGCTCCAATCTTTGTTCATTTCTTATTGCTGGAATTTCATATTTGTTTCTTGTTGGATGAAGGTAGAGATGGTAAGCCGGCATTTACTCAACCACGCCCTGCTCAGCCTTGGGAGCAGACGAATTCTCAGCTGGTGGATCGATCCGCTGCTCTTGTCTCTGCCATCTTGTGGTTTAGGGTTCTCTGGGCGTCTGCGTCGGTAACTGAAGTTGCAGCCATACCAACGTTGAGGTGGCTGCTGTCCTTGGGTCTCATCTTGATTTTTCTTGTCCTCTTCATTGCCATCCTCTCTAGGTTGTCTTTGGCAAGGAGGGCCCCTGCGGAAACATGGTCTGTAACCCCGATACATATTCTGTCTCAGTGGTCTGCCTTGCTCTCCTGCACCCTGGTTGTCAGCACCCTTCATCACTTCTTGCACAGGAGGGTTTTAATACTGTGGTCGACGCCCATAGGGTCTCCGCATATACTAAGGTGTGAACCTTCGTCTGGGATAGGCCGGCGCTGTTGGGCCTGGCCTTCAGGAGCACTTCCCGATCCCTTGTTCTTTTCCCCACACTCACTCTTAGTAGTTTTGCTGGTAATTGCGTAGAGGACCCCTACGACGTGGATAGCGTCTATAACGGTTACGGTCTGCTGCGTATTTACTGCCTTGAACTGGAACTCCACCAGGGCCTGCAACATTTGCTGCCTCCGCACCCTTTTCTCCTTCAACAACGTGACACTGCACAGTCTTGCCATCTCCTACGCTGCGTAGGTACTTCTTGGGGTTATTCTTATGGCAGTCTGGTGTACAAATACGTTTTCCTTGGTGTCTTTCCTGTTGATGAAATTGTATCCGTATTCCTTACATTGAACCTTTTTACTGTTCCCAAAACCTTCGTTGCGATGACATTCTTGTTCCGCCGAGGGGCTCTGCCGATGTGAGGCCGCCAGGGCTGCCACTACCTGCACCGCTGTCGGTGGGGCCAGGCTTGGTGTCAGCTACACCGAGGGCGCCCGGCTGGGGCAGCGGCGGCGGCCGGGTCTCAGCCTCGCTGCTCATGGTTGGGGTGGTGGTGACTGGGGCCGGCAGTGGCTGTGGCTCCTCCCCGAGTGTCATGGTGACTAGTCCAGCAGTAGGGCTCTCGGGGCTCTCAGTGTTTGTTTGTTTTCTAAACATTATTATGTTGAAGAATGTTCCTTCTGTTCTAATTTTCTCAGGGCTTTTAAAATGTTCTATATTTTTAAATTGTTTGTCTCAGGCATGGTGGTACATTCCTATTTCGCAGGACTTGGTAGGCAGAAGCAGGAAGATCTTGGATCCAGGCCATCTAGGGCTTCACTGCAAGAGCGTAACTCAGATAATAATAATAAATTGTCTTCCCCCCACAATAGTAAGTTTCTCACAGTTAAGCAAACTGTGCCTTCCCTACATTTCTTTCGTGAGCCTTTGAAATGTCTTCTGCGAAATACTGTCCAGACAGACATACTGATCTGTACTTCTTCCTAGCTTCTGTCCTCTTGTCTTTTGACTTCCCATCCAGGATACTCGTGATCATTTTCATAGGCTCCCACGCTTCATATTGTCTGTCCTCTGCCTTCCAAGCTGCTTCCTAGCCCTCTGTCCTGTTGTCACTAGCTGTCCATGGGACAGGTGGCAATACCTGGCCTACTACTGACGCCAAACTACTTGGGGAGAAGCTACACATTTTTGTGTGTGTGTGTTGACTTTCTCAGTTAAAATGAATACACTAAAATACAACTGAAGTTTTGAAGAAAACAAAATTCCTGTCTTCGTGACTGTGGTACTATGCTAACAAGAAAGAAACTGTATTTCAGGAGCTGCGCATCCACAATGCTAACAACAAAAAAAAAAAACTGTATTTCAGGAGCTGTGCGTCTCCACCAGAGAACTGAAGGACATGTCTGAATACTACTTCGATGGCAAAGGAAAAGCTTATAGACCGATTATTGTGGTGCTAATGGCCCGAGCATGTAATATTCATCATAATAACTCCCGGTCAGTTACTTTATCTCATGCTTCTGTTGTTCTTTTTATTTGGAAAGTTGTCCTTCATAAAGTGGTTAATGAATTGTTTATTTAAGAAGCAGCATCTAAGACTTCACTTCACCTTGTGTAGATTCTGACTTTGACTTACTAAATAAGCATCCTTTTACAGACTTTCAGATGTCCACAGTAGAGAACTTGAATTGCAAATAAATATATCAGAAACATTGGAAAACCCGTTATTTTCCCAATAGAAAGTAAAGAATCCCAAGATGTGTAGCTCTTCACATAACCATTACACACATAGGCAGACAGCCAGAGCTTGTTCTGATGCTGCACTGCGCTGTTATTGTAGGCAGCACTTGTACACACCTTACACTGACTGCTTCCTTATGACCTTCGTTGTGTAGAAGAAAAATGTTTAAAGAAAACATGACTTATGGCCCTCAAATCTTGAGCACAGAGAAAATTTAAAACATTAAAACATACATATTTTAGCATTAAAGAAAATGTTTTAAAGGTTTTCTGTTGCTTTGCACGGCCATACTTTTTTCTTTTCTTTTTTTTTTTTAATCTCCTCTTTTCCTGTGTTTGATCATCCAGTGCATATCTCACACTCTGCTTTTTCCTTACCACCTGTTTTGTGAGGCGAGGAGTCAGTGATGCTGGGTATTGAACATAGGAACAGGATATCAGGCTTGTGAGACAAGCACTCTACCACTGACCTGTAGCTCCCGTCATTTTAAAAGTTCTACTGTATTACCAAAATAGCTTTATAATGATGTCAAGTGATCTGGTAGAAGTTCTAGTAAACCACAACATTTTGATAGACTTCCCTGATGTCCAACTTCTGTATCTTTTTCTTAATAGACAATACTTTTAATGACTCCCTCAAAGTTGTCATCAGTAATTGTAATGATGATGCTATAAAATCATGATGATGCTTCAGATGTTGCTTCTTAGCAGATACTTCTCAGTGTAAAGTGTTTTATAGCGGTGCCAGTCAGAGCTCAACATGTCATGCTTAAAGTGGGCTTCCACATAGCTTGAGACTTTTTGGAGTCCGCTGTATGTTTGCACATGTAGTAAAACCTTTTAACCAACACCTGAGCCACTTTCACTTGGTGTAAGCAGAGCAGCAGCAGAGCTTCCGCAGGGCCAACTTGACACATTTCCCCCAGTCTCCGCACTGTTGCTGCCCAGTCACTGTTGTCAGCAGCTCTGATGCTTCCTATGTCCTGTGGCTTCTATTGATGGATGCTTGCTCAGGAGGTAGGAACCAACAGTGTCTTTGCCAAATGCCTTTGAGCACTTTTGCAGAGGATCCTAATTTGATTCCTAGCACCTGCATGGCGGCTCACAGCTGTCTGTTAATACCAGTTCCAGGAGATATAATGTCCTGTTCTGACTTGTACAGGTACTGCAAGCACATGGCACAGATATGTACATGCAGGAAAAATGCTTATACAAACAAAATACAAATAATATATAATTTTTTAATTAAAAATTACTTCTGAGGTGAAGAATATTCTAGAGAAATCATTGATGAGATTCTTTTAAATAAAAACATAAGACAGAAAATATTGAATGGAAAGGAACATTTTCTCTACTATCTAAAATCATTATTTCCTGGCCAGTGAGATGGCTTGGTCGGTGGAGGTACTTGTCAAATGGCCTAGGTTCAATTCCTAGGGCACACATGATAAATGGAGGAAGCTGATTCCCTTGGGTTGTCCTTTGACCTCCACGTAAGTACTGTGGCATGTGACACCTCCCACACGTCCCATATTAAATAAAGAAGATAAATATGTTAAAAAATAAAAAAAATTAAAGGCCATTATTCCCTGTAGTTGAAATTTTGATTCTCTTAAAACTTAATGAGATATTGGTTGCAGAAAACACAGGGGAACATAACACAGTTTGGGGACATTGCGTGATATCTGATAACAAGAGTTTATGAAAGACAGAACACAGAGGTAGTGTCAGACATGTGGGCCTGTACTGAAGTGATTCTGTATCCACTGGCATGCTTTTAATCCCCAACCCCTTTTTTCAAAATATTTTATTAGCATATGTTGTTCATATACATGCATAACAACGGGTTTCATTATCACATGTTCATAGGTTTAATAATGCTCATCAAATTCACCACTCCCCATTCCAATCTCTTGTCCCCCACTAACCCTCCGTCTACTTTCATGCTGTTTTGTCTTTGCTTTGGGTGACCCAGGAAGAATCATTAGGCTTATTTATAGGAGCATAAGTATTTTATCAAAGCTACACCACCAAAGCTGTCTCTTCTTCCCCACGGAACCATTAACTGACTGTAAATCCTCAGAGAGGGAGGAGTGTGGCCTCGCCTCAGTTTACCTCCATGACAGACTGTTGGAAGGCACATTTTTGTGCAGGTAATTACAGCTGTTGTAAATTCGAGTACGATATTCACGTCATACCAAGGAATCAGCATTGCTATACTGCTCTCCCCTCCTTTTTAATTCAGTTCTTTCTACCCCTTCCTCAGCAATGGCCCCTGAGGCTAGAGGTTTTGATGTAGACAGCCCATAGATGGCGGAGCTTTCACCAGCCATTTGTTCTTGTTGCTTTGACCAGTTATAGACCTTTGTAGTTATACTGCTCACAGCAGAAAGAGGCTTTTCTGATTAAAGCTGACAATAGTACTATTGAGTGGGCATAAATAGTTACTTAGAAGGTAATTTGACAGACCTACCATTTCCGTTTAGTAAAACAACAGCAGTAGTTTTCTCCACTAGAACCTATGACTCCCTCAACCATAGTCTTTTTACTGGATTTATAGTACCAGGTGTGAATTCTCTCCTGTGAAGTGGGCTTCAAATACACTCAGAGACCAGTTGGTTATACTACATAACGTATTTCCCACTTGCCCCAGTGAAGACATGTTGTTTGACCAAGGAAAATGTGCCAAAAGGTCAAGTTTGAAGGCACCCTTTCTACACCCTTATACTGAGAACAATTTTCTTTTTAATGAGTGTCTTGCTATGTTTAGTCTTCCTTGGCTTCTTGAATACTAGGATTACAAGGGTACACATCATCATGCTCCACTTGAAGCTCCTTTGATAATGATGCCACCAATATTTCCCAACATAGACACACTGGAGGTTTACCTGTAATCTGTTTAAGACGTTAACACAACATGTTAATATGTGGGTATGAAGAAACAGTTTTAAAGTGACTTCTAAATTAGTCTCAGTGGCAATGCCTGTAGTCTTAGCTGTTCAGAGGACTGAGGCAGAAAGATTGCTTAAACTTATGAGTTCAGAGTCAACCTAGAAAACATTGTGAGACCCTGTATCTAAAAATATAAAAACAAAGTCATATGTAAGCTAGGTAATGGATTTATGTGTGAATTATTATACTCTACCTGCTTCTATGTTTAAAATCCATTATAGTTTTCTTTACTCTAATGAGGAGAACAGGTTCTGAAGGGTTTGCTGAGTCATTGCATATGGAGGGTGTAACCAGGTTTCAAGACAAAAAAACCTGTTTCCCATGCTACCTTATCTGTCACCTCTTCCAGAAACGGGGAAGGTGTGGCAGCGGTCTCACAGCAGGAAATTGGAATGGTACCAGCTTTCCCAAGGCAGGGCTAAGTTTGGCATTTTATTCATCTTAAAGATAGGGTTAACATTTTTGTTAGTCTGTAAATTTTTGTCATCTGTCCCACCATCATGCTGCATTCAGGGAAAGCAGTGGCCATATTTTCCAGATATAAGCTAACAAACTTAAAAATATAAATGTATGGGAGGAAAGTCAGATAAAATTATGATATGTGTTCTCATGTCGAAGTTGTGTCACAGTGCCAAGTAATACCCTAAGCAAGAATTTTTATTAAGTCAGCAATTGAACCATTCAGAATAGCACTTGTATGTGTTTATACTCTTTACAGTTTCAGACAATTTATTGAGCTGGGGGCATTGCTTAGTGTGAGAACACTTGCCTAGCAAATGTAAGGTTCTAGTTTAAAAATCCCAAACAAAGAATGTTTAGTTTTTTGAAACAGTCTGTCCTCAAACTCATTATATTCCTTACCCCAGTTCTCAAGTTTTGGGCTTGTGTACATACATCACCCAGTTCAAAACATTTTAAGAAATCTTTGTTTTCATATCCTCAAAAATATTTAAATGCTGGCTTCTTGTTGAGTGTTCACCATTTCATCCTTCCAGTAGGAGCCCTATTTGTTGACATAGCTTGTAATAATGGAAATGGTGCCCAACTTGGGAATACATGGCAAAGGTCAAAGGCCTTACCAGTTTTATGAAAAGGTAAGTTCTACCACTGATTAGTAAAACCTAAGTATTTTGTTATGCTGAAATTCAGTTGAGATAATATTCAGAAACGTGTCTGTATTTTAAAACTATAAAAACCCACACATTTTCCTGTTCATCAACTCAAAGAAAATAGAGCCTAGGAAATTTATACAGATAGTATAAAAGTGTCCTAACAGAAGGTCTAAGAATCTACTCATAGATTCAGCACAGGCTCTTCAAAACTGCCTGAACACTGATTTCCTCTTTCGCTGATGCAGTTCTTGTATTGATGTTGGAGACCAAATCCAAGGCTTCTCACATGCCAAGAACCCTCTTTCTCTGTGAGCTACTGTCCTCTGCTGGGTTTCATGATTTGTCTATACTGCTATTGCTTTTTCTTTACTTTTTTCCTCCTTGAAAGAGTCTCCTGTGACCTGGAAATACTCAGAACTGTGTATTTTGAAATAAGAAATTTAATATATGATATAAAAGTATATAACTATAATTTACATAATATATAACTATATTTAATATGTAATAAGCAGCACCTTAAATTGATATTGGGGCTGGAGTAGTTATGAGGCTGAGACTGAGTTCTAAAGCTTTGGGTGAGATGAACTACAACAGCATCACACTTAAAAATCCTACTTAACGCAAGATCATAAGATTCCTACATAGCTACTATTGATAGTGAGTGTGTCATTTTCATAATGATATTTGTCATGACTTTCTGCTGAGCTTAAGGAATTAGAATGAGCACTAATACAGGTGTTCAGATTAGATATTTAAAGGAAAGGTCACTTGTTATGCCTCTCCCTTTCCTCCCCTCATAAGATACAGACCTATGATAAACATTTGCTTAGTGTGTGAGTCACATGTTATGCTTGACCCCAAGACTGAGTTCTCAGCAAGAAGATTTATTTGCCCCAGAGGAACAGAGGACAGGGAGAAGGAGACAAAGACAGGAGATAGAGGATGAGGGAGAAGGGGGGGGGAGAACAAGGGAGAGGGGAAAGGGGTATTTGTTCTGGAGGGTGACAAAGGACTGCCTCTGGGTAGAGAGGAGACAGACATGGCCCATAGGCAAATAAATGGCAGTTTATAAAGGGACAAAGGGTGCTTGATCTTAATAGGACATGTTAATTAGGTGAGCCAAAGGAGGCTTTTGATTGCTGGACTAAATGTACTCTGCTAGCTGGACTTTGGTAGTCAGCCTCAGGAGGAGGAAGTGGACAAATAACAGAATGGACTTGATGGCTAGCAAGACAAAGGGGATGGGACAGAAGGGCAAGGCCTGTCAGAGCCTTGTTTACAATGCTCAGGATGCCTCTGGAAGAGACCTTCAGCTGTATTTCTCTAGTTTGGTTTCTAATTCCTATACTTGCAGATACAGTAATGACTATGCTTCAAAAGAAGCCAGAAGTCAGAGCCAGTGGTGTGTACCTGTAGACCTAGCCTCTTGGGACTAAAGGGGAGATGATTGCTTAAGTCCAGTAGTCCCCTTTCTGAAAAAAAGAAATTAAGGCATTCCCATTTTTTTTTCAACATGCCAAGAAAGGTTTTATTTGTTTGTTTCAGTTTATTTGTTTTTACATCCCAAAGGTGTTCCCCTCCACCTCTCCTCCCAGTTCTCCCCTTCCTCTACTCCCCCCTTCCCATTTGCCTTTCCCCTCTTGTCAACCCTCCCCAGCACATCAAGTCACATCAGGACTGAGCCTATCTTCATTATCCTCATTCCCTGAGGCCAGAAAAGGCAGCCATGCCTGGGGGAAGTGATCCAAAAGCAGGCAATAGAGTCCATGTTAAAAACAGGCCCCCTCTCTACTCACCAGGTGCCTGAAAACCAAGCTGCCTATCAGCCACATCCATGCAAGGGGCTTAGGTCCAAACCATTCTATGCGCTTTAGTTGATGCCTCAGTCTCTGTAAGTCCCCATGGGACTGGGTTAGTTGTCTCTATTGTTCTTATGAGGTTCCTGTCTCCTTCAGATCCTTCCATCTTTCCCCCAACACTTCCATAAGACTTCCAGAGCTCTGCCCCATGCTTGGCTGCAAGACCCAGCATCTGTCTCTATCCTTTGCTGCCTGGAGCCTCCCAGACAACGATCAAGTTAGGCTTCTGTTGGCAAGCATAGCAGAGCATCATTAATAGTGTTAGGGGCTGGCTGGCTACCATGGGGTGGGTCTCAGGTCAGGCCAGTTATTGGTTGGACATTCCCTCAGTCTTTGTTCCCTCTTTACCCCTGTAGGTGGGGTAAGTTTTGGATCAAAGGTTTTGTCATTGGGTTGTTGTTCCCCTCCTTCCACTAGTCCTGCCTGGCTAGGATGTGGTCACTTCTGCCTTCATGGCACCCCTCCCCCATGTTAGGAGTCTCGGCTGGAGTCACACCCGTTTCCTCCCAGGAGCCTACTTTGTCATGGGCCTCCAGCGTGAAAAAGAGATGTCCTCCCTCAGTTTCCCTTCTTTTCCCCAGACCTCTCACCTCCCATACCCATTCTCCCCATATCTGATCCACGCCCTTGTCTCCCTCCCCATTCCATGTCCTACACATTTTCTTCTTTTCATCCACTTCTGTTTTATTTCCCTTCTGAGTGACATTCTGGCACTCTTCCTTGAGCCCTCCTAACAAGCTTCTTTGGGTCTGTGGATTGTAGTATGGTTATCCCGTACCATAGGTCTAATAACTGCTTAAAATGAGTCCATACCATGTGCATTTTTCTGGGTCTAGGTCACCTCACTCAGGATGATCTTTTCTAGTTCCATCCACTTGCCTGCAAATTTCATGATATCCTTGTTTTTAATAGACGAGAAGTATTCTATTGTGTAAATGTACCACAATTGCTGTATCTGTTCTTCAGTTGAGGGATGTTCTTCGGTTTCCAGTTTCTGGCTATTATGAATAAATTCACTAAGAACATAGTTGACCATATGTCCTTGCTGTGTGGTGGAGCATCTTTTGGGTATATGCCCAGGAGTGGTATAGTTGGGTCTTGAGGTAGAACTTACTCCCAGTTTTCTGAGAAAGTGCCAGATTGATTTCCAGAGAGATTGTACACATTTGCACTCCTACCAGCAATGGAGGAGTGCTCCCCTTTTCCACAACCTTGGTAGCATGTGTTGTTACTTGAGTTTTTGACCCTAGCTATTCTGATTGGTGTAAGATGGAATCTTAGAATCATTTTGATTTGCATTTCTCTGATGGCTGAGGACACTGAGCATTTCATTAAGTGCTTCTCAGTCATTAAAGATTCCTCTGTTGCGAATTCTTAGTTTAGGTCTGTGCCACATTTTTTTAATTGGTTAATTTAATTTTTATTGGAAACGTCTTTTAATTTTAAGTTTTTTCACAACTTATTCATTATGTATCCCAATTGAAGCCCCCTCCCTCAACTCTTCCCAGTCCTACCCTCCCTCCCTTATCGCCCTTATCCCCTTCCCCTAGTCTGCTAAAAAGGGGGTTCTCCTTCTTTGTCATCTGCCCATAGCTTATCAAGTCTCATCAGGACTCCCTGGATCCTCTTCCTTTGTGGCCTAGTAAGACTGGATCACCCGGGGCAAGTGATCAAAGAGCAGCAATCAAGTTCATGACAGAGGCAGCCCCTGCTCCCCTTACTCAGGAACCCACATGGAGACTGAGCTGCCAATCGGCTACATCTGAGCAAAGGGTGTAGCTCCTCTCCATGCATGGTCCATGGTTGGTGTATCAGTCTCTGAAGGACCCCCTGGGCTCAGATTTGTTAGCTTTGTTGATCTCCTTGTGGGGCTCCTGTTTCTTCCATGTCTCTTCCATAGAAATCCCCACCCCCCATTTCTGTAAGACTCCCTGTACTCTGCCCAAAGTTAGGCTGTGAGTCCCAGCATCTGCTTCCATCCCCTATTGGGTGGAGCTTTTCAGAGGACCATAGTAGGCTCCCATCCTGTTTCCTCTCTTCCACCACATTTGGTGTCTATCCTGTTTGCCATTCTGAATGAGATTTAAGCGTCCTCCCTAGGGTCCTCCTAAGTGTTTAGCTTCTTTTTTTTTTAACTCATTTATTTTTATATTAATTGCAGTTTATTCACTTTGTATCCCAGCTGTAGCCCCTTCCATCATGCCCTCCCAATCCCACCTTCCCTCCCTCATCTCCTCCCATGCCCCTCCTGTGGAGCTCATGTTCCCTCCAGATCTTTCTATCTCCGCCTTCTTTCATAATATTCCGTGCACTCTGCCCAAAGTTTGGTTATGAGCCTTAGCATCTGCTTTGATATACTGCTAGGTAGAGTCTTTCAGAGGCCTTCTGTGGTAGGCTCCTGTCCTATTTCCTGTTTTCTCCTTCTTCCGATTTCCATCAGGCTTGCCTTTCTGAGGAAGATTGATCATCTTACCTAGGGTCCTCCTTCTTGCTTAGCTTCTTTAGGTGTTCAGATTTTAGTATGTTTATCCTTTATTATGTGTCTAATATCCACTTATAAGTGAGTATATACATGTGTGTCTTTCTGCTTCTGGGATACCTCACTCAGGATGATCTTTGAGGATGATCTTTTCTAGATCCCACCATTTGCTTGCAAATTTCATGATTTCCTTGTTTTTAATTGCTGAATACTATTCCATTGTGTAAATGTACCACAATCTCTATCCATTCCTCAGTTGAGTGGCATGTGGGTTGTTTCCAGGTTCTTGCTATTACGAATAAAGCTGCTACAAACATGGTTGAGCAAATGTTCTTGTTGTGTACTTGAGCATATTTTGGATATATGCCTAGGAGTGGTATAGCTGGATCTTGAGGAAGTACTGTTTCTAATTTTCTGAGAAAATGTCAGATTGATTTCAAAATGATTGTATAAATTTACATTCCTACTAGTAGTGGTTAGTTTCTTTAGGTCTGTAGATTTTAGTATTCTGTACCCCGTTTTTAATTGATTTGTTTATGTTTAATTTCTTTTTTTATTATTTATACAGTGTTCTGCCAGTATACCAGAAGAGGGCACCAGATCTCATTATAGATGGTTGTGAGCCACCATGTGGTTGCTGGGAATTGAATTCAGGACCTGTAGAAGAACAGCCAGTGCTCTTAACCTCTGAGCCATCTTTCCAGTCCTCATGTTACATTTCTTAAGTTCTTTGTATATTTTAGATATTAGCCCTCTGTGTGTGTTGGTGAAGATCTTTTCCCAGTCTATAGGCTGCCATTTTGTTCTATTGACATTGTTCTTTGATTTACAGAACCTTCTCATTTTCATGAGAAAGTTTATTAATTGTTGGCCTCAGAGCCTGTGTTGTTGGTGTTGTGTTCAGGAATTTTTCTCCTAGGCTAATGAGTTCCAGACTTTTCCCCACTTTGTCTTCTAATAGATTTAGAGTCTCTGGTTTTATGTCAAGATCTTTGATCCACTCGGACTTGGGCTTTGTGCAACATGATAAATATGGGTCTATTTGTATTTTCTACTTGTAGACATCCAGTTAGACCAGCACCATTTGTTGAAGGGGGCATTCCTATTTTACTGTTAAATTAACATTACTGTACTGTCTTGAGAGTTCTTAGCCTGTAATTTATGAGAAGTGAATTTAGAATCCTAACAAGGTAAATATGAGTTAAAAGGAAGTTATTGGTCATGCTATATTCATTTAAAATAGTTTTAAAAGCTTTGCATGTAGTGGCATTGGGTTCTTTAAGATATATTTTCATTATTATTATTTCTGTGTGTGTGTGTGTGTGAGAGAGAGAGAGAGAGAGAGAAAGAGAGAGAGAGAGAGAGCAGACCCAGGTATTTGGTTCTTTAAGACATTTCATACTAGGGCAGATATGGCTTAGCAATTAAGAGCATTTCTTTTTTTTTTTTTAGATTACCTGGGTTCAATTAATTTACGGCAGTAACATAACAGCTTACAACCATCAATAACTCTAGTTTTAGGGGGTCTGACACCCTCTTCTGATCTTGGACAGGCAAATATGTGGTACCAGGCAGATATAAAGGAAAACTTTATAAATACATATTTTTAAAAAATCTTCATGCCATATAAACCACTTTTTGTAAAGTACTTTTACTTGTGCATGTCAAGTGTGTGGGCATATGCATCCTAAGAATGTATGTGGATGCCCATTGCAAGAGTCAGTTCTTCCCTTCCATCTTGTGAGTTCCATGGACTGGTTGCTGTGCTTAGGGGCAATCACGTTTAGGCCGTTTATTGGGCCCAGCCCCGAAATTGTAAACTGATTATAAACTTGGATGTCTAACCAAGACCACTACTACTAGACAGAAGATGATTTTCTTCCACTCATTGGCCAGACTTCTAAGATGTTTGCCATTTTTTAAGTGGAAATTTTACTTTCTAGTGTCATAGCTTGTTCTCTAGGTTATTCTCCAAATAATAGAAACGGCTCTAGAGGACAGACAACATTTTTATACAGTCTCTCTTAGAGAAATAAACTTCCTAATCCTAGATCCAATATCCAGTTTTCACAAGATGATTGCTAAGAAGGTTCTAGGTGGCGTCTGTTAAAAAGCATTGCTTTCTGTTAATTAGAGACATGCAAGCCAGCCAGCGCTCCATAGCCTTAATTGCAGAAATGATCCACACTGCTAGTCTGGTTCACGATGACGTTATTGACGATGCAAGTTCTCGAAGAGGAAAACATACAGTCAATAGAATCTGGGGTGAAAAGAAGGTATGATGGTTTTTATTGTTGCTTTGGAAAATCTTTCTTAAGAAATTACAAGCTTACGGGATTTCATTTGCTTTTCAGATTTGTAAAGTAACACTTTTTGAATGTGGTCTTTGAAATTTCAAAGAAGTGTTTGTGTTGTCTCTAAAGGTCTTGACAGCAAAAACAAACTTTGTGTTTCCCCTTAGTACTGTTTGTTTCATGTAGAATTTCTTATAGTTATAAGGAAATGCATTTTTATGGATATTTCCAGAGGAATCCTACATTTTTCTGTTGGACTCTATGCCTAAATTCAGTTGAACCCACAAGCATTTGTTAACTTGCTGCATGTCCAAGAGTGTCAAAGCAAATAAGAACTCCAAAACAAGAAGAATCTCAGAAATAGTGTTCTACCACCAAAACCTACTTTAAAAAAAAAAATCCAATAAGATTTAGGACACATGCACATGAAATTTTTATATTAGACAGACAGATTTTTATTATTTAATGGGTTTAGGTATTTTACCTGTGTGGATGCCTGGTGCGCAAGGAGGATGGAAAAGGGCATTGGATCTCCTGGTAGTGATTTTACATGTGCTTAGAAGGCACTGTGTGGGCCTTGGGAATCAAACTCACGTCCTCTGTTAGATCATCCAATGCTATTCACTGCTGAGCCATTTCTTTAGCCCCTATACATTTCTTTTTAAACATACTTCCTATTTTATTATCATTGCTTGAAGGGAATGTGTAGGATAGGAACTTTGGATTGAGGATTTATAAATTATGGGTTGAAGAATAAAGATGAACAAATGCAGGCCTTCTGTGAGATTCACCCACACATATGCCTCCATAGGCAGTCTTACATAGTTCTGCACAAACCAAAGGGCATGAAGAGAGCTTACCCTCTCTTATGTTGCTCTTCACACAATTTAAAGCATCTAGTTCCCTCCTGCTTGATTGTTAGTACTCTCATATGCTGGCGATGCTTTAATTGGAGTGAATTTTATAAAATGATGAATAATTAGTAAGCATATACTAAATAGCACTATTCTGCATACTAGAAAACAGGTAAATACTAAAATGCTTGTTTTGAAAATTCTATTACCTCGAGCAGAGATGTAGCTCTGTTGTTAGCACTCATGCTCAGCATTTAAAAATAAAAAGCCCTGGACCCAACCGCTGGCATCCCTTTATAAATGGGTGTGTGACTGTCTGTAAGCCAGCACTGGGGATGGAGGTGGAGGGTCAGGAGTGCAGAGTCTGCTCTGGTCACATAGCAATGGAAATGGCTTAGCTTGCTTTTTTTTTTTTTTTTTTTTTTTTTTTCAAGACAGGGTTTCTCTGTAGTCCTGGCGGTCCTAGAGCTCACTGCGGACCAGACTGGCCCCAAACTCACAGAGATTCACCTGCCTCCACTTTCCTAGTGCCAGGACTAAAAGCATGCAGCACCACTGCCCTGCAACAGCCTAGCTTTTTAAAAAATAAAATAAAATTCTATGAGTGAAAATTTATATGAACTTCTGTGTAACAGAAGTGGTTTCTGTGTAACAGAGTGGTACTGATACATACCTTTAATGTGCATGTGTAGATAGTGTACCATATAATCTTACTGTATAATTTATAATTGATAATTTGTTCTGAGTACATTTATATCCTAGGGATCAAACCTAAACTTTGTGCACACTAGTCAAGTACTTACCTACTGAGATAGCTGTGATTTTTTTTTTTTTTTTATCTGCGATGTTTTTTCTTCTTTGTCCAGGCTGTTCTTGCTGGAGATTTAATTCTTTCTGCAGCATCTATAGCTCTGGCACGGATTGGAAACACAGCTGTTATATCTATTTTAACCCAAGTTATTGAAGATTTGGTGCGTGGTAAGTTTATTCTAACTTTTTTTATTTAGAATACCAATCCTGGTATTTAGCCAGGCAATAAAACCGTATCTCAAGTAATCCTTCTCCTTCTTGATAGGTGAATTTCTTCAGCTAGGGTCGAAAGAAAATGAGAATGAAAGGTTTGCACACTACCTTGAAAAGACCTTCAAGAAGACTGCCAGTCTGATAGCCAACAGTTGTAAAGCAGTATGTACGTTCTGTCTTTTTTCAAGTTGAAAAGCCCACATTTATTTCTTGATGGCTAATTCTCCTAGAAACATTTAATTAGAGAATCTTAAAATAGCATCCCTAAATCCCAAAATCAAAGAAAAAAGATTACATCCCAAACAATTTCTGCTGTGTTTTCAGTTTTGCTGTCTTCTTTTGGCATGAAAATAATGAACTTTTCTTTCATCTAAGAATCAATCAAAATATTTCCCAATCTAGGCTGGCAAGATAGCTGAGCAGAGAAGCATTTGCCACAAAAGCCTGATGTTAGATCCCTGGACCCTCAGAGAGGAGAGAAGCAATTCCAGGAGCTGTATTCTGACCTCCGCACCTGTGCCATGGCACATGAGTGTCCATACTCAAACATGTCACACACACTTATAATAAAAAAAAAAATCAATATATTTCCCAATCAAAACTATGTAATAGTCTCAACAACTCTTTGTCACAGTTGTTGCCACACATTATTTCTGACGTTTACCTTTAAAATGTTATGAAATAGTGGATTATTTCATAAATATTTACCTAGAAGAAAAATGTTTTAACTTTTAGATTGCACTAGTAGTCTGTATACTTGTTCATAAATAGTAGATCTAACCAATTTTATTATATCTCCTATATGTAAGCCATAATTTTCAGAGTATAAATTAACTAATAACATCTTCGCTTCACCTCTCTGTTGTGATTTCTGCCTCTCAGCTTTATCTAATATTTAAATTGCCATCTTTAATTTGTGTATTAATATGTATGATAGTCTTTGTTACTTCACACATAACAGTCTCTCCATAAAACTATTCCTGTGAGTAGCCATGTTTAGTGCCACGTGCCTCTCCTCCTAACCCTTGGAGGCAGAGACAGGAAGAGTGTATGCTCAAGGTCAACCAGGGCTACATGGTAGGCTTTAGGTCACCCTGGGCTGTAGATGACATCTTGTCTCAAAAACAAAACAGCAAAACTTTATCTGATCGTGTCTCAGACTAGCAGGCTTCAAGAAGAAACCTGTAAGCAGTGGTCCCGTGTAATAGTCCTGTGCAATTAGGGCAACAAGAAAGGAAGACATGTAAGGCCAGACGTAAATTATTCTTGGAACATTATTAGGAGGTTATAGTAAAAGGGAGCCTTTTTCTATCCCCTTGATAATGCCTCCATTTTGCCATGTTTCAAGAAACATACGAGGCGGGGGAGAAAAAAATGAGGATAATACTTTCTTCATGGAAAGATCTAATTGAAAGCAAGAGATGTTATATAAAACTGGCTGGCCATAGCCTCTTTGTCTTTTTGAGAGAGCTATTACATTTAATTCCCAAGAAATTAAAAATATAGGGGATTGGGGTTTTGTTTGTTTGGTTGGTTGGTTTGGTTTGGTTTTGGTATTTTGAGACAGGGTTTCTCTGTATAGGCATGGCTGCTCTGGAATTCATTCTGTAGACCAGGATGACCTTGAACTCACAGAGATCTGCCTGCCTCTACCTCCCAAAAGTGCTCGGATTAAAGGCATTCCCCACTGCACCCAGCAAATGCAGTGTTTTTCAAGAAGACATGAAATATTATGATAGACCTCTTATAAATGGGTATCATAAAACTGTTGCATTGAGGCTTTACCTTTGGTTCTCAGCTCTCGCAAGATCTAACCTTGAGCACTGGAGAGAGGGTTCAGCAGTTAGAATGTTTGCTGCTCTTGAAGAGGACCCAAGTTTAGACCTCAGCACTCACATCAGGCAGCTCATAACCACCTATAACTAGGAAATCTGACACCCTCTCTAGAAGATCTGTTTTCTTAGACAGATGTAGAAACATGCTCCTGTTAATCCAAGGCCAAGGCTAGAGGATTCCCATAAATCCAAGGGTACCTAACCTACAACTACATAGTGTATGTTAGGTGCACGAAAGAAATTGCCAAAGCTGCTGCTCCATTACTAGAGGAAGGTTATATTATGAATAAGAAAAAGAAAATATCAGAGGCAGCATTAAGGGAGGCAGAGGCAGGAGGATTGCTGTGAGTTTGAGACCAGCCTGGTCTACAAAGAGAATACAGGACAGCCAAGGCTACACAGAGAAATCCTGTCTCAAAAACAAACAAACAAACAAACAAACAAAATATATCAGAGGCATTGGTAAGAGTCCAGAAAGAAAGAAAAAGAAGTAATATGGACTTTGAAATATATAACAGGTACTTAACGATTAGGGACTACAGTTGCCTGGGGACCAGCATTGTCTTTGATATGCAGCCATGGGTACATGTCAATGGAGCCACATGTCCCTTCTGCCAGAGGCAAGGGAAATAACTCCTTCTAGGGAAGGAAAACCTGTTTCACAAGTTCCTGAGGGATGCTAGACTTTTATCTAACCACAAATCCTTCTGTAGTCCAACTTTAGCTCATTTCTAGGTCTGTGTATTGCTTGAGATCTGACCCGTTGCAAACACTGTACATAAGAAAGGAACAATCTATCCTGAGGAATGACGAGTGTGTTAAGGGAAGTCCATTGATAACTTCACAGGTCTGCTGCTTCAGCTTACAAGCACTAGCAGCAGGTGGAGATGACCTAGATGAGTATTCTCTGGGCACAATGGAGCAGCTCTGAAGGGGACCAGGAACTAATTTACACAGTGGTGTATTCCTAGGTACCTGTGTCATCAGGGAAAGGCATCATCCCTACTCTGCTTTAAAAGCCAAAGATAATGTGTGTGAGAATGAGGAGCTCCTCCTGTTTTTAAGAGATTGTCAGGTAAATAGGGCCCATGAGATGCCTCAAGTAAGGTAAGGTTGCCACAGCCTGGTGATCTGAGTTCAATCCCTAGGACCCACATGGTGGAAAGCCACATACCGAGACACACGTACACATACACACATAAGTAAATGAATAATAACTGTAATAAAAATAAGATAAGCAAGTACACAGTAGGTATGTCTTAACATGGCTCAATTCAGATTGAAAATGAAATAGTTGAGAACTGGGAATAGCTTGGTGGTAGAGCACATATATCCTTAATGTGCTTAAATTCCTAGGTTCAATCCTCAGTTTAACCACCCCCCCAAAAAAAAAAAAAATGAAAGAAAGGGAGAGAGAAAGAAGAGAAAGTGAGAAAAAAGAAAATGAAAAAAGTGTTCTGTGGTGACCACAAGGAAGTGTACTTGTAGTGTCCCAGAGCTGCCTATTAGATTAACAGAAAAATCATAGTGCGAGCACTCTGAATACATGTTCTTTATTTAAGTGCTATGGGAGGAAATAGTCCAGAGGTTTTAGGTATTTAAAATGGCTGTCTTAAATGTTCTTGGTATTTAAGATGCAGACATAAACAAAGACATTCATGCAAAGGAAATTAGACATGCCAAAAGAGGGACAAAAATTTGGAGATGAGGTCATTACAGAACTAATGGGATTTCATAATGCTGTGAGATTTAAATGAAGCCTAGCAGAATTTTATTCAGTCCACTAAAGACACCATTGTCCCCTTACCATGCCTCCCTTCCCCTTTTTATCCACCTACTGTGGTTTTAGCCAAAAGAATATTAAAATCCAGAGAGAGGGCTGGCTAAAGAAACTGCTTTGAGGCTTTGAATGATATCAAAATAGAGTTGATGTTATTTTCAAAACATGGTTCACATTTTATTTGTATGCAGTCATGCCAAATGCACTCTGTAGCTGACCATGTTGTTCCCCGGGAAATTTGGTAGGAATGAGACAACAACAAAACATGTCTCTTTTCTTGTATGGTGCTGTCATTATCCTATCTGCTTCACCCAACACATCAGTATTGGTGCTTTTGGGCCAGTCCTTCCTATTTCATTTTGCATAAATAAGAAACATGAATATTATTTCCTGCTCTTTGTAACCAGGAATAAATTAGACTGCTTAGTGTTTGTCCTGCTTACCTACACTGTGCTCTGGATGATCTCATGTTGACTGTAGAATCTTTATCACTTGAAAGACAGCTGCACAGAGTGAGGTGTGGTGGTGCACACCTTTTCTTTTTTATCCTAGCACTCAGGAAACAGGAAGGTAGATCTCTAAGTTTGAGACACACTTGGTCTACATAGCAACTCTCAGTCCAGCCAGGACTACATAGTAAGTCCCAAAAGAAAACAACCAAACAAGGAAGAAGTCACAGCTGTCCAGTATCTGTTGTGTGGCCATAACATCACTTCCTCAGTCATTCTCATTTATACAGGCTTTTAGGTTTTCATTATACAATTATAGCCCATGCTACCATGATTGTGTGTGTGTGTGTGTGTGTGTGTGTGTGTGTGTGTGTGTGTTGTGAGGCTTACTTTCAGTGTAAAGTTAGATGCATGTGCAGTTTTGTTAAGCACCATTAGATCTCCTTGCATTACTGCCAGCAGTTTGACTTTGTCTTCCTCTCTCCCTGGGGTTTGAATAGCTGAAATTCACTCTAGATTGTTCAGCTTTTGACAGTCCAGTTTGCTTTAATTACATCTGTCGCTTCTTGAGTCAAGCTGATTATCATTCAGATAATTTGGAATTTTATCTTTATGTTTTTTTGGGAAGGTACCTGCCACAGTGCTTGTGTGAAGGTCAACAGTCTTGTGGAGCTGGCTTTCCCCTTCTACCTTTATGTGGCTTCCAGAGATTGGACCCAGGTTGCAAGGCTTTTAGAGGCGAAAGTTCTTAAGATTAAGAGCTGTTTTCTTCTCTCTCCCCTGTCCCTTTCTCTCTCTCCGAATTATCTGTTTGTGTCTTTGACTCATGTATCCTGTATATATGCAGGGGACTTGTATCTTGTTTGAGACAGACTTTTGTCCTGTATTCCAGGCTAGCTTGCAACCCATGATCCCATGATCTTCCTGCTTCAGCCTTTGGATTATTGGTGTACAAGATCACATATAGATCTTTGTGATACTATGTTGCTTGTATTTTCTCTCCACCTGTTTAGAATATTTATCTATAATGGCACACACTCAAAGTCTCTACAGTATTTCATAATTTTTAAAGTTATTTTTATGTGTATGGGTGTTTTATCTTCATGTGTGTCTAGGCACCATATGCAGTGCCTACTGAGGTCAGAACAAGGTGTCAGATCCTCTGGGACTTGAGTTATATAGACAGTTGTGAGCTGGTGAGCAGCCAGTCATCTTAACTGCTGAGCCGTCTTCTCCTATCCCTCTAACTCTTTTTGTTATTTTGTTTGGTTGGTTGTTTGGATGTTCTGTTTTGTTTTGAGACAGGGTTTCACTATGTGGTCCTGGCAAATGTGGAATTGTCTGTTAGACAAGGCTAGCCATGAATAGAAATACTGCTGCCTGTGCCTCCCAAGTGCTGGATGATGGATGTATGCCACCATGCTTTCTGTACTATAAGACCATAATGCATACAATTTGTCCATCAGAAAATATCGCATCTTAGGCTTGTATGAGTATACATTCCAAAGATAAGAGAGATCTTAGTCAAACTTTGCTCCCGCAGTGCAGTCAGTACTTCTCACTCTTTCTGAGGTTCGTGGGAATGTGGTGGTAGGTATGGTCCTTAAAAAAAGCACTGGGGCATAGCCCAGCCTGACTGTGGCATTTGCTTCAGGCAAAATAATTAGTCAAGCTCCTCTTTCTTTGGCTTGATTATTTTTCATACTTCACCTACTGCCAGGAAGATGGGAGGCATCTCTTTGGTGCTGAGTACAAGCAATTTCATATAACTTGCCTTCTTGCCACTTTGTGCCTCATTGTAGCTCTTTTCTGTCCCTTAACCTAGGGCATCAGGATTTTTTAGAATTGTCTTCTAGCTGAACAGGAATTTTGACTCTTCACCATGGAAGAGAGAGGCTGAAGTGTCTAGTCAGTAAGGAGTTTACTGCTGGGTTAGTAGATAAGATCCAGGAAGGGACAGTGCAGGCACACCTCAGCTTGCTGCCAGCTTGGGCATCTTTTTTGAGCCCTTCTAGCTGTAGCTGTGTGCCACTAGAAGCACGACTAAGAGAACAGCCTGTAGAGTCAGACATTTGGTTTCAGAGTCTGACTTATGTCTTAGCTATATGTCTTAGCCAGAAATATTCAGCACCTGTTCCTCACAGCTCATAAGCAAATCAGCATATAAAAAACTCTTAGGATAATGCATGGGGGAATGTCCAGGTTTTGTTAAATTTGATCATCATTAGCCATAAAAGTATTTACAGGCTATTGTGAAGCTTAAGTAATTCATAGCACTAGTTATATGTGCCATAAATATGAATTCATTGCCTTTAAAATATAAGACATTTTTCATTTACATTTATTTTTATTTTTTTGAAGAAAGTTTATATTTCTGGATATCTGTCTTTATGTTGAAAAGACTAGAGATTGCTTCATTATTAGTTATTTCTGCTTGTGGGGGGGGGACATTTTATTCTGAGCTCAGCATATCGAGCTGCCTGAACTTTGCCTTTCTCTCACTCTGACCCAACTTGGTGGCTGTCTAGACTTCTTTTCAAAGTTAATCTCCATGTGGCCTCACAGAGTACTTGAAAACAAGAGCCTTTTCTCAGAGGCCATGGATCACACAAGTCTTTGCTTTAGAAAGCAGTTAAGAGCTTTCGTACTCACTCAAATAAGGGCCTTTTTGGTGTATGCAGTTTAATCCTGCTCTGCCAGCATAGCTGCAGACTTTATTATGTCTATCAGAAAGCATGCCCAGGGCTGGAGAGGGCTGAGTGCTAGAGCACTTCTTAGTATACACAAAGTCATGGGCTTGATCCTCAGCACCACAAAAGGAGAACAGAACAGTAACAAAAATTACAGCTGAGCAATGATATGGTCAGCAGATACTGTCTGCACCCTGCTCCTGGATGTACTGAACAAAGAGAAGGGGGATTCTTTTGTTTCCACTCAACTGTTTCATGTAGCCTCAAATCTGCAGTCTTCCTGCCTCACCTCTTGAATACCTGGATTATAGGTACGCACATCCATACCCAAATAAACAGGAGGATTAATTTCCTTCCTTCCTCTCTTTCTTCCTTCTTTCCTTCCTTTTTATTCTGCCTGTTGTGCTGAAGCCCAAAACAACATGCTAGGTAAATGCTTTGTTATGGAGGTGTAGCCACAGCACTAAAGGGGAGTCTTTAATTTTTCTGCATTTTAATGAGGTGAGAGTTTAATTCCTGAACTCTATAGGTGAGGAAACTGAAGCACAGAAGGGTCAGGCAGCAGACCATAGTCACTGGTAGTTGCATACTTCCAGTCCCACAGGTTTCTGGAGAGTTTGTCTCTACTTCCCATGCTGGTGTCCAGGAAGAATGGGGTCTCCAGTAGAAAACTAAAGAAGTAGGCAGGTGCTTATTTATCACCACTGACCTATTTTATCTGGCTTCCTCACTGAGCATCAACAGAGACTTTTCTTTCCAATTGAGCAGTTTCCCTCTTGTTCTTTCCCAGTCTTTGATTTCTGAAAATGTGGCTGGGCCTGCTTAACATGCTCAACAGTACAGCAGGAAGTAGCTCCAGCGGATTAATGTGGATTAGCATGCTCCTCACTTACCAGCTTGTGTTTGAGGTTTTAAGTTTTACAAGTTCAACATTTCTCCTTTTGGAAGGTAGGGGTGCAAACAAACAGTCCCAATACAGTTAAGTTACTTCTGATGAGAGGGATGGAAACAGTAGGCCCAGGAAAGATTCTTCTTGTATTGAAAACACAGTATCTAAGACTGGACTGAGACCTAAGGCCATTAACAGACATAGCAAGAAACAACTGCATTCATAAAAAGTGTGATCACTACAACTGACCTACAGATGAGGTGCTTGGCAATGTTACATGTTTGATGAGATTCTACCCCTGAAATGAAGGTGATTCCTCAGGCCAGTAAAGCCAGAAACTGCAGTGTTGGAAGAGAGTGTTTTACAATGGGATCTGTTTTACGTACCAGAAAGGTTTGCTTAGCTCATCATCAAAATTTAGTCTTATGACTCTTTGTCCAAAGCATTCTTTATCTTGTTTGAAAGAACAGGAGGAGGAAGGCTAGATTCCTTAGAATTTAAGAAAATGGAGATAGCAAGGTGGCATTTTGTGTATGAGTCTGCCAACCTGAATCCAATCCCTGAAGTCCATGTAAAGATGAAGAAAAGTGACACCAGAGTGGCTCCCACACACGCTCACACACATTATGCACACTCACAGGTACTAAAATAAATGTAAGAAAATGTGCTGCAGTTGTAGCTGGATAGTAGAGTGATTGTCTACCTTGCATGAGGCCCTGGGCTCTAGTCTCAGAACTACACAAAAGAAAACACCACTTTCTAACATGTTGGGTCTCCTTTTGGTTCCAGCATCTCCAATAGTCTGTACCATTGGCTCAATGCTCTTGCGGAATGTGTGGGTGGCTCCTTCATCACCATGGGATGCCTTGTGCCTAGATGCCACTGCTTAGCAGAATCTTCTTTTTGTTCTAGGTCTCTCTCCTGGGTTGCCCTGACCCAGTGGTGCATGAGATTGCCTATCAGTACGGCAAAAACATTGGAATAGCATTTCAGGTTGGTATGCTTGTTTGTGGGAATGGTGCCATATAGGTAAAGCCTGCACTCTCCTCAGTGTAGAGCAGTCAAAGCAGTGAGGACAGTGCAGCTCAGTGGGTATACTCATCTCTCCTCTCGCCAGCTCATAGATGACGTATTGGACTTCACCTCATGTTCTGATCAGATGGGCAAGCCAACATCTGCAGACCTGAAGCTAGGCATAGCCACCGGCCCTGTCCTGTTTGCTTGCCAGCAGGTAGGTCTTATTCTCTTTGAAACACTGCTGAGGAGCCCTCTGGAACCAATATCTTCAGGCACAGCTGGTAAACTGTGAAATAAAAAACAGCTGGAGGCATTTAGATAAGGGACCACAGATTTGATCCTGGTTTCATAACTGATGTTAGGGTGGTAATTTCACTTCTATAACCCTTATCTCTGAAATACAGATTGTAATCTCCTCAGTTGTTGTCAGGGCTACTTGATGTAACACTCATTATCTTGTAAATCATTAGTACTGTTTGAATTTCATGTGTTTTGGTTTTGCAAGCTTGACAATTCCTACTCTTGTGATTGGGTATGCCTCAAAGCAGGTTCCAAGGTTGTGTCTAAGTCTGAGAAAGTCATAAGATCTAGAAGTTTAATGCACTCTGAGAGAAGCCTTGGAGCCAGAGCCATTGCTTCAGGATGTGAAGAAGTCAATTGAATGCACTAGAACCTTCCTTTTCCCGATTGAGAGAAGGAAGTAAGGAAAGCTGCTTTCAAGTCCTCCTTAACTAGATGAGATGCTTAGGAAGCTCAGCAGTGACTGTCAGGGTAGCCATTTCATAGTATCCTCTGTAGGTCCTGACCATATGCTTTGGCTATGCCAAATGCTGCTTAGAACAAGTGGGCCATTAGCTGTATGTAGCTATCATTAAAACTCATCTGAGTGGCATTTAATTGTTTATTTGGCAGTGTAATGAAACAGTTTTCACCAATCTAAAAATTTTAAAGTATCAGTTTTTTTTCATGAATCTTGCCTGTATTCTTTCTTTAAAATTTAAGTCATAACTTCTCTAGCACATAGTAGCTCCACTTTGTTATTGAAACCAATGACCTTTCTTTTGATTTATTTCTGATTCAAGAAAGAGAAGCTAGCAGAGCCTAGGGGCGGCTGAAGCCTGGATGGCCGGGCTGGGTACCATGGACAGTCTCAGTCAATTAAAGACTAAAGACTATGAACAGAGATGATGGGGCACTTTAGTAGAAATTTCTGTCTTCATTGCCATGCTTCATCGTCTCAAACATTAGAGGTGAAGATAAGAAGTGAAAGGTGTGCAGTTCAGATACAATGGCCCAGGCCTATAACCCCAACACCCAGAGGCATTGATGTTGGAAGATCATGAGTATGAGGGCAGTCTGGGCTACATACAAAAAAGAAAGAACGAAAAAACCCTCAAAAAAATTAAAAACAAAATACATTCTATGAATGGTAAGTCCCTTCTCCCATGATACTAGAATATATTAACTCAATAGCCCAGTATTCAGGAAGATTATTAATATATAGGCCAAGTTTAGAAAAAAATTTAAGAAAACCTTTTTTATATTAGTGCTTTAGTAAACATTTTCTGTTATACCATAACTACCTACAAACACACACAAATAATCCTGAGCCATTTGTGTATAAATGAAGGTTTATCTGGTAATAGAAAATTTAATCACTGGCCAGCATTTGTTGAACAATTACAGTCACAGGTTAGCATGCATGAACAAAGGACAGCATGATCCATGCCTCGAGCCAGCTAGCTCAGGAAAGATCAGTTAACTAGGCCCTGAGCCTTTCCCTGGTTCGTCGAGAAAGAGCTTTGGTTTCTTCCGCTTTTAGAAGTCTCAGCAATTATAAATACTTGTCATGAACTCCATGAAACAAATGAAATGGACTGACTTCTTTTGAGTGTTTCATTACATAATTTCTTATGAAACCAATTTACTGTCCTCTACACAAAGGATTGATAGCTAATTATATGTTCAGATACAATGGGACACAGTAAGAACAGAACTGAATGCACAGCTCTTACAATTGGCTTGCAGTAAGATGGGAAAATGCTGAGATACTGTATTTGGTTGGTTGGTTGGTTGGTTGGTTGGTTAATTATTCTCGAAGTACAGGCAAGGAAAAGGAACAGAAGGTTACACAGACTATGGTTTTATGTGTGCCTTACTGATAAATCCCGGAGTCATGAGGCACCCAGTTCTGCTGACCCGACAGCACTTTCCCTTAAGAAACAGTGCAGCCTCAGAAAGGAAGCACATGATGATGCTGAGCAGGAAGTGACCCTAGACAGAAACTCATTTTGCATTTTGGCACATGGGCCAAAAGTTAACCAAATATATATTCATATCTAAGCAAACTTGTATTTATACATTGCTCTTAAAACCCTGAGTTTAGGCTCTTTTATAGATTATGCTGTTAAAAAGAGGTTTTTAGCAAGAAGTCTGTCAAAAGTTCATGGGCCTTAAAAATAATTTGGGGTGAATCAAGTTCAAAAAATCATACAGAATTATACAGTATCTTGCTTTAATAAAAACTGTGTTGATTTTAGTTTATAAAGGGTTCTTTCTTACATTGTCCCTGATGTCACAATTCTACTTTGTGGTAGATAACTGCTTGTTCTATGAATGAAACTGATGCTCATGTCTGGCCAAAATGGAACATCTGGTAGATGGCACAGAAGGCGATTGAACATCTTTCCCAAGTCTTCTAAGACCAGCATTCATTTTACTACACTTGAATTGCTCCTGCAACTAACAGTGTGGATAACAGTACCCAGTAGGTCTGCCCACAGACCAGGTAACTGGTGTGCCCTAGCACTGGAGATACTCCGCACACGATTATCCACTATTAGTATTGGTTAACATACCGTTTACTAGCGTTGTGAGGTGTTGTAAGCCTTTCCCAGGAGCAGGTGTCTTGTCCACAAATTTGCTTTTGAAGGAATCCATCCTAGGCCTTCCCCAAGCTGGTGGAAGTCGTCCTGCCTTAGTTTCCCAAGTACTAAGATAACAGCCTTGTCCACCAAACCCTGGCTTCTTTCCTCTTTAATGCTGGATGGTCAATGATCTGAGCATTAGGATTTGCTGGACTAAGAACTGTTTCACTGACTCCTATTTTTGGTATCTCTGGGAAGGATTCCCTGATGACTGTTGTTCAGGGATCTGAAGTGCATCAGGAGGCTGTTGCTCGATGGTGGGGATTAGCCTCGCATTGTGTATGACCCTGGATTTGGTTCTTAATGTGCACATGCACCACACACACATAAATGCTTCATGATTCCCAGAGAAGTCTGTGATGACAGAATATTAGCATATTCTGTGTATATTTTCTTCAAGGGCAAAAACTTGAACACAGTTGGTAGAGTGCTTGCCTTGCCTGCACAATTCCCTGGGCCCCTGCACTTGGGAGGTAGAGGCAGAAAGATCAGGAATTCAAAATATTACCAGCTATATAGTGAATTAAAGGTCATCCTGGGCTACATGAGATTCTGCTAAAAAAAAATAAATAAAAGAAAACGAAAAAAACAACAAGTGCAAACCAACCAGAGCCAGAGGCAGCTGTCTGTAATTAATTGTACATAGAAACTACTGGACAAGAATTGGAAATACATTTATCCTAAACAAACAAGTCTCTGCCCTTTTTCTTTAGAATTCCTTGTGCATTAACATGATAATGTTTACCTGAATTTGCTGTGCTATCTCAAGCTTTATAATTTTTCTCAAAATACATGCTTTTGAAAAAACTTGAATGCATTTTTTTTTATATCTGACAGCCATTTTTGCTGTTTGTGATGCCCCAAAAGGTACAGTTAATTAGAAACATTTGTCTTTTTTCTTGCTTCGACTTGCTGATTCCCCTCCCTAAAGATAATATTTGAACATATAAATGTGGGAAAATGAGTAAGACATAATGATATCCTTCAATTTGAAAAACAATTTGAGATAATCTTTGGCTATTTATTATGTATTTCTTAAAAATCTCCATACTAAGTCTTTCAATGACAGAAAAATACTTAGAAAGACACTAGAAGTGAGACTCCATTAGTTTAAAAGCTCTCTTAAAGAACTTTCCTTTGAGCTGTTTGTTATTGATAATCACGGACCTACGTGTCAGGCCGGTCAGCAGCCCCCACCCCAGATGCCCAGGCTTATGCCACAGTGGTGACTAGCTGGTGTCTTAGAATTATCCAGGTTTCAGGTCTCAATGCACTGATCACCTTGTAGTTATAAGAACATATTTTAGAGTTAGAATCTGATTCACTCACAGATTGTTTATCTACTTGTTAAACTGCATGAGCAAGCAAAAAACAAAACAAAACAACAAAGTCTTCTCACTGAATCTGGGGCAAAAACCATCTTCCTGTTTCTCAGTTCTTCCTCACATATAGAGGGGAGTAGGGCTAAACAGTAAGCTTCTAGAAGTTTGATATTTTCATACTGAAATTTACATGCTATTATTTCAAAGGAGAAAAAAAGGAGGAATGTAGTCATTCTCACTGCAATTTATATTTCTTTAGAATTTTGCTTTCTTGGTGTTTTTGCAGTAAAAGCTTCAGAGAAACTACACTATTTTATTTATCACACATAACTCATACTGAAAAAAATAAAAGCTTATATGTCATAAACTGGGAATCTTGCTAGATGCCAAAGACACCATCGCATCTGCTTTAAGATACTGCCTATAAATAAGCAGGTGGGAGAGAAATATTTGAATACTAAAATAAACGCCTAAAGGCTTGACTTTCTAACCACCAAAATTATGATTGATTTCTTGATTTGTTTCTGTTAAAACTTAGTAAAGTTAAAAAAAAAACTTTTTTTTTTTTTGAGACAGGGTTTCTCTGTGTAGCCTTGGCTGTCCTGTACTTGCTTTATAGACCAGGCTGGCCTCAAACTCAGATCCTCTGCCGCCCAGAGTGCTAGGATTACAGGCGTGCACCACTGAGCCCCATAATTTTATTCTTGAAAGACCAGTAACTAATGCAACTTAGTTACATTCTGTACACTTAGCTGCCTCTAAATGTTGACAACTTAGTTTCTAAACACGTACTGCTCTAGAAGAACAGGACTCGTTTGGTTAGGGCTTCTCTGTGTGCCCTGTTTTTCCTTCTGCAGATTCCATGGTCACTATTACAGGACAACTTACTTCATCCTTCAGGTATAGAGCCAGGAAAACTGACAACTGCCATAAGCATGGATGTCTGTGACCAAACACATCCCACCTCTTACTCCATGGAACTACAGACTGCTAGAAATTGTAAAAGTTCAGACTGAAAAGAAAGAAGGCGGAGATTGAGGAACTCACTCAGCTGGGGTGGCTGCTGGCAGAACCTAGACATGAGGCCTGGATCTGGAAGTGATGTGTTGTCCTGGCTTTGTCCTAGTGATGGTGGGAGTCCTCCTACATAACTGCTACGAAATGAAAATAGAAGACATTTTCATTACTGACTTTAAGAAATTTATATTGTGTGTATGTGCATGCACAGGCGGAGAGACGGGCGGCTGGGCAGACTTTTCAGGAGTCTTGTTCTCTGCTCCTGTGGATTCTGACATAAAACTCCAGCTGTCAGACCTTTGACCCAGTGAGCCATCGCTCTAGCCAGGCTTTTCGCCACTGTGCCTTTTTTCTCCTATAATTTGTGTTGCAGTGAATTAGTTTTCTTGGGCCAGCCATTGAACTTAGAAAAGCAGAAGGAAGAGTTTTCCTCCCCTACAAAGTCTCCAAGTCCCCAAGTTTTTATTGTGGTGTTAGGAAAGGAAGCAAAGCTCTAACATGCTGAGCAAATGCTCTAATGCTGAGCTGTATGCCTACCCTCTTTCATAACTCAGTACCACTGACCTGGTTGATTGATATCTCTGTCTCCTCTAACCCAAAGATGTGCATTAAAATATTGGGGAAGTTTTGATAATCATGACACCAGTATGATCACATGTGTTAGGAGTAGGATCTAGACCTCCACCTGCAGTATCCCATACACATGCAGATGATTCCAGTGTGCACCCTAACCTCTCCCTAAACCAGTGGTTTTCAAAATGCAGTCCTAGACCAGCAATGTCAACACCTGGAAATGAATTTAAAAAGGCACTCTCAAACCAGATCCAACTGAATTAAAGCCAAGAAGCTCCAAATACTTTGTCCTCATGCAACTTACTCAACACTGACTACAGATAGAACAGTTAGTTCCTTTTTAATATGTATGTGCATCAAGGTGTGCACCGCCCTTCGAGGGCAGAAGAGTGTCAGATCTTGTGGAAGTGGAATTACGGGAAGTCTGTGATCTTCCTGGTGTAGGTGCTAAGAACCCCACAGCCTCTGCAAGAGCACCAAGTGAGCCATCTCTCCAGCCCCAAGTTTTTGTTTTTATTTTCTATAGTTACAAATACCAAAAATGCTTAATTCCTCCTGAAAACAATAACTAGATTTCCCTTCTTTATGGTTAGTTCCCAGAAATGAACGCTATGATAATGAGACGGTTCAGCTTGCCAGGAGATGTGGACAGAGCTCGGCAATATGTGTTACAGGTAAGACTATTTGTAAAGGACCTTTTTTTTTCTTAATCTTGTTTGTGCACATGCATGTGCCTAGCACATATTTGAAGGTCAGAGGACAACTGGTAAGAGGGTGTGTATCCCAGGGATCAGCTCAGGTGATCAGCCTTGGCAAGCAAGCACCTGTACTGACACATCTTGCCTCCCTTCCAGGTAGACCATTTTAAATACAAAAGGCAACAGCAGGCACCGTAGCAAACATTTTACGTACAGGGCAAATTGGTCACCCCTTGATTTGACGAAAACTGGGATACTCATTCTAAAAATTTACTTTTATATTTGTGGTACCTTTGTGCTGTGCTTAAAGGAGTTGGTTCTCTTCTTGCCCCATGTGGGTCCTGAAGAACGAACTTGTTCAGGCTTGGCAACAAGCTCCAAGCTCACTTCCTATCTTGCTAAATGGTTTTAACAGCCTACTCATAAATGTTTCCAGTAAAAGTGAATGGGTCCTAAAAACTTGAACCAACATGGTCAACTATGCCTTCCTGAGAGCTCTTCTTTTACAGGGACAACTATTGTACGCTGTTCAAGACCTAGAGGCTTGTGTTAAACATGGTGTTGAATGTCTTAAGAAATTTCTCTCAGACACCCAAGGGTTTTGTTTTGTTTTGAATAATTATTTCCAGAGCTGCGAAGCCTTTGACCTGAGTTCAATTCCCCCAAGTTTTCCTCTTATATTCACATGTGCCCTGTCATGTGTATACTCACATGCACACACTAAACACAATACAAATGGATTTTTTTAAAAGAAGAATGATCAGTTTCCAAATTTATAGTTCTCTGGAGGCCACAGGTTAAATGCATGCAATGGAGTAAGTAAACAAGCGTGGTATGAGATCATATTTAGTGTGCAACACATGAAAAGAATTCTAAGTAAATATGTTCCCAGTGTTTTAGTGAGTGCTTAGCAGTGCTATAAAGACTCAAATCCAATAGAACCTTAGAAATAATAGTGCAGCCATCCTTTGGTATCCCCGAGGGTGCCAGAACTTCTCCCTAGATTATCAGAAGATGTGTTCAAATTTTTAGAACATTGCTTTATACTTTAAACTATCTTTGGATTGTTTATGGTACCTAATTATAATATGATTGTTTAGAGCAACGGATACATAAAGAATGGTAACAATGATGTACATGCTCAGGTTATGTACAAAAGCATGGGTCTTAGAAAGCGAATCAAGGTCTCAAGTGATCAGTGATACTGAAGAGGGAAATTTTAATTCTAATAAATACTACTATTCCTTTCAAAAGCCAACCTGCCTTGGTGACACAGGCATGCACTTAGAAAACAAATTAGATGAAGTCCTCTAAATCCTAGATCCTTTCCCACTCAATGGGGGCTTCTAAATCCTATTTCTTCATTTAGTATGTATGGACGACTCGGGATTACTAAAGAGTTGATTAAAACTTACTGAGCAGGTCAATGTGAGTATAAAGACTGAACACTAAATGGGAGAATCCTCAAAGCTAGTAAATTCTTACAAGACCTTTTTTAAGCTCCCTGGTGCCAGGTGCTAATCAGTGCTTTGTAACGTGTCAACAAGTGCTCCACCTGTAAGCCATCTCATGCCCAGCCTGTTATTCGACTCACAGAACAGAAATAATCCCAAGAACTGACAAATGGGCCAAAATATATAGTCAAATTGAAAAATTCAAATACTAATTTAATCATTTACTAAGTAGGCTAATGAACTAAACAGATGGTTTTTAAAAGAAATACAAATGACCAGTAACTATTTGAAAATATGTTCAACATTCTTAGCTATTAGAGAAATGCACATTCAGACTGGGATTCCATCTTAACCACCATCACAATGGCTATTATCAAGAAAACAACAATAAATGCTGGTTAGGGTCTGGGATTAAAGGAATCCTTACTTACTGCTAATGGGAATGTAAAGCCATGTGCCAACTATGGAAGTCAGTGCAGAGAACTACCATATGACCTATCTCTACCACTCCAGGATATATATCTGATGGACCCTTGAGACAGCACATAACCAGAGATACTTACAGTCCATGTTTACTGTTGGACGGTTCACCGTAGCTAATAAACAGAACTAACCTAGGTGTTCATCAACTGGTGAATAAAGAAAATGTGATATATATGCACAGTGGAATTTTATACAGCCACAAAGAAAACAAAATCAGAGTTGGAAAGATGGCTTAGTGTTCTTAATGTTTAATTCACAACTGCGTGTGACTCCAGTTCCAGGATTTAATACACCCCCTTCTAGTCTACATGACATCTATGCTCAACATGTACATACCCACATCCAGGCACACACATAATTAAAATAAAATTATGATATTTAAAACAGATGGAGCTAGAGATCATTATGTTAGGCAAAATGAGTCTCAAAAAGAATCGTTTCTCATAAGCAGAGTCTAGATTTAAATTTAGAAAAAAGATATTAGAGGAAGAGTTAATAGAATGTATTTACATAAAAGCAGGAAGGGATAACCTTGAGAAAGAGGGAGGACCAGTAACAAGTGTGGAATTAATAAGAACCAAGTGTAAAGTATGTATGTATGTATGTATGTATGCATGCATGTACGTAAAGGCCATAATTGTAACAGGTATTTCAGGAAGAGAATCTACAAAGTGGTCACTACAAAAGGCAAAGATACCAAAACTGGCTCTGTATAATAAACATACTGGATGCCAAAAGAAAATGGAGGAAGAAGGTCTTCCAAAGGACGTCTAAGTAAACATTTGGAATTCTCTACTGAGTTAAACTGCTAAATAAGTCACAAGTGCAAGTGAAGTCACACTTAGAGAATAAAAAGTTGGTTTCTCGTTGGTTGTGATCATGCATCTTTTAATCCCAGCACTTGGAAGGCAAAGGCAGATAGATCTGAGTTTGAGGCCAGCCTGATCATCTATATAGTAAGCTGTAGGCCAGGCAGGGTTAGAGTGAGACCCAGTCTTGAAAAGAAAATTAAAAGTGTTGGTTTCGCACATATCCTTTGTAGTTTGTAGTAAGTTATTTATTTGCACTAGTACTTACGTAAGATGTGTTAAAACACCAAGGAGAGAAAGCAAAATGGCACAGAAAACTAAACTCTGTCATGTTCTGAGTAAGGTTTTTCACCCAAATACTAAGAATATTGTATTCTCAATAAATGATTGTGAATCACGGAGAAGGAAGTGTTTAATGGCACAGAGGAGACAGAAGAAACGGTGTCTTCATACAAGACTAGAAGTTAATCTGCATGATGGCAAAGGTAATCCACAAAAGAACTTAAGTCAGTGAGATAATGCTTAGATTAGGAAACTCTGTAGATAGGATATGTCATTTCCAACAGGAAAGGCAACAGATGGCAGAAACCAGCTTTTTCATCCATTTAGATTTTCATTTTAAAACAGGAAGGTTTTTTGTTTGCTTGCTTGTTTGGTTGTTTGTTTTTTCATAGGACAGGGTTTCTCTGTGCCTTGTCTGTTCTGGAACTCACTCTATAGACTAGGCTGGCTTCGAACGCTGAGATCCACCTGCTTCTGCTTCCCAAATACTGGGATTAAAGATGTGCACCACCAGCACCCAGATTAGGTAGAAGTTTTTAAAAGTCTTAATGCTTCTGTAAAAATAACAGTAAATGGCTGGTTGCATGACAGCTGATTTCTGCATGTGCTGAGAGAGCTAAAGAAGAATGTTTACATATGAAGAGGTAAAGCACAGAAATTGGCAGCCACTTGCTGGGAAAAGAACTTCAGGCATAGTCTGACTCATCTGATCTGAGAAGGTGTTAATCTATCATAAATCAGCAATCCAGGAGCTGACCTCTGCTTTTTTTTTTTTTTTTTTTGGTCTCCTGTAGAGTGACGGCGTGCAACAAACAACCTACCTCGCCCAGCAGTACTGTCACGAAGCAGTGAGAGAGATCAGGAAACTTAGACCATCCACAGAAAGGGATGCCCTCATTCAGCTTTCAGAAAGTGTCCTCACAAGAGACAAATGACTATACTTTCTGTTCTTTCTGGCAGCTATTTTACCAGACTGTGCCTAATGAATTTTGTGAAATGATATTTGCTTCATGTGCAGATAACCAAAAATCATTTTAGAAAATAATTTCAACCTTACTATTGGTGGGCAATTTTTTTTATTGGCAAAGTTTTTCAGAAAACTTTTTAAATGTAATTAAACCAGTGTCATTATAGTCCTATAAATTCTAATCGAGGTATCCTGATGGTTATATGTGGTATTGTTTACACTGTTAATGCCCACATGTAAAGCCATTACACAAATAAATAATCAACGTTAAAATTCAAGTGGTTTGTCTTTGTTTTACCATAAGATTAAAGGTCAAAGAATTTAAGTCTGTATTTAAATTTAAATCCACATTAGTTATATTTTAACAATATCCAAATTTTTTCATATAGGAGCATAGTTTATTATAAAAGACTGTAGATAAAATTTAGACAACAGGTTATTTACAAATTAAGAAAACATTCTGCTTCAAAAAGAAAAAGCATAATATAGCTATCTGATCACTAATGATATAATACTTCAAAAATAACAAAGGTAAAATATATATGAATAGTTACTGATTTGGTAGGAACAATGGTCTTTAATTTTCAGAAATAATTTGCACCGCTCTCACCATTTACTATACTGTCATAAATGTAATTCTCAATACATAGAAACCCACACTTGTGTGATCTACTTTAATATCCGAAGCAGTACAATTATATACAAAAGACATATCCCTCAAGCCCTCCCTTAATCAAGGAGACACACAAAGTGCATGTGTTGCATTTCAGTTACAATACAAACCTGCTTGTTACCTGTTTCCAAATTAATACATGGCCTACTTTCTTTTCCAATTACTGTAAAATTTTATGTTGCTAGTCCCAGGTAATGGATTAATACACAAACTGCATCCGTGTTTACAATATTTAAAAGATTTTCCTTTCACTGAACCAGTGTAAATTCAGTTTCATTAAGACCAAAGGACTAGTGTGGCATTCCTTCTGATTCTTACACACAGAATATCATATGCTTACTTTGACACACTGTTTAGCTCCAAAATCTGCAAAATTCTGTCACATTGCTGTTTGGACACATTAAGATAAGGCTAAAAATATCTTCAGGCTAATGCATTGAGAAAATAGAACCATAATTCTACAATAAATCTTTTTGGGTTTTTTTTTTTTTTTTGGCGGGGGGTGGGGTGGGGTGTGCCTGCATATGCTCAAACACACATGTTTAAAGCAAACCAGTAAAGGAGAGAGCAAAATCCTTTGGTTCACTTATATATTTATGAATGGAAAAATTTATAATGCAAATTTTACCCATTAAAAAACTTAGATACAAATTACAACATTACAGATAATCTTTCATTTCACGGAGAACTTAAGAGACTCAAGTATGAGTACTCCAGATAAGTGTTACACAAATTGGAAGCATCTTGAATTGTTAAGTATATTTCAATACATAAAATTTTATGCATGCTTTAAACACAGTATTTTTTTTTAAATGAGAATTGAAACCAAAAGTCTGACCAGCACCAGCACTGAACTTTTCTGATTTTCCTATTAGTCTGACATGATGTTAGTGACCACGCTGCACTGAAACATGTAATGGTGCATACTGAACCATGATTTGTTAAACAGAATAATCCACATTCCCAGAATATTTAGGCTGGTCATAAACTATCAATATGTGAGTACATATGCATAATCAATTACAGGCAGTTTCCGGTATGAATTGCTGTTCAGCAATATTTGAACTGCTTCCAAAATTTATGCTTACAGGTAGACACCCAAATATACCGGTAAAACATGTCCTGAAAATATGGGCACATTTTAAACATTAAAACAATTCTGTTAACCATACAGTCCCACAGTACAATGGAGTAATAACCTACATGAAAAGAAAGCAAAAGAAATAAAAGAAAAAACACTAATCAGTATAGTGCATGATTGATTCAACATAGTTCCCAGGGAAGAGTCCAGTCACTCGATTGCAAACTCCTTCAAACCAGCCATCATCATTCTTCTTTATGACATAGATGATTGCACCCTCTTTAAAGGACAGCTCATCATCCTTGTCTTTTGTATAATCATATATTGCAACAACTGTGGAGGAAACAAAGTATGACATGTGAGAACTATCTCCAACATTTGAATTTTAAAATGTAATGCCAAATAAATCTATAGTATAGGAAAACCTAGGAGGACTTAACTTTCTTTCCTTCTTTCATTCCTTCCTTTCATTTTTTTTAAATTTTTTCTAGACAAGGTTTCCCCATATAGCCCTGGCTATTCTGGAACATGCTCTATAAACCAGGCTGGCCTCAAACTCACAGAAATCTGTCTACCTCTGCCTCCTGAGTGCTGTTATTCAAGACATGCACCACCACTACCACCCAGCTGGTATTTTTCTATCAGTGTAAGTAAGTGACCAACCAAGTCTGTAAATCACTAGCCTGCTACTATGGTCAGAGTGACAATTATGATCACACTAAATTAAAGGCGGCACTGGGTTCTACTAAATCTCGTTAAGAAACATCAGAGGACCAGTGAGATGACTTAGCTTGTAAAGGCACTTGCTGCCAAGCGTAATGATCTGAATTTGACCCCTAGAGGCCTCCATCGTAGAAGAGAACTCTGATCTTCATAAACACAAGTGGCATATATACTCCCCCATAAAATAAAAGAAGTAACAATTTTAAAATCCTTGAACTTAGGTGGTTTTAGTTTTGTTTTGGTTCTCTGAGACAAGATCTTACTATTTAGCTTAGACTGGTCTCAGAGTTTTGGTTTTGCCTCAACACCCCAAGAGCTAGGATTATCATCAGTCTGTACTCCAACAGAATTTGGAGCTTGTTCAGTATTTCTATTGATTCAGAAAAATATACATGGAGTATCTAAGCAAAGTGCCATTTTATAAATGCATTATACACAAAGCTACAGAGCCATTCAGTAAACCAGGTAACAACTCAAGATGTCTAATTTGAGCGCACCACACATTTAATGGGAAATAAATCCACTTATTCAAAATCCCATGTTAACTGATGGGGATAAATTCAAGATTTTAAAATTAAAAAAAAATTTCTGCTCATCTTAAGTTTTGTTTTTAAAGATGGCAAAAGTAAGGGAAAACCCAGCAACTGTGACACAAAGTTTAAGATACACCTTTGCAGTTAACATATTTTATCTTTCCATTGTTATAGAAAGGGAAAGCAACTTATATGCACTACTTTTTATATTGTTAGTTTATGAATTTAAATATTCCCTTAAATCCATTTTTTAATAACTAATTCTAAAATTATGTAATTTTCTACTATATGTGAATGATACACACACATGTGATATTTTATTTACTTTATTTATTCGTAGGCAGTCTCTTTTTTTTCTTGAAATCTAGATTTTTAATACACTTATGGTAGTCCAGAATTATTTTTCCTCTAAAAAAACATGGCCTGTCTCCTTAATAACTCTAAAAGAGTGAAACAGGGAATGACTTGAAGTTGTGATCGACTGCCATCATTTGTTAAGTTAAATAGGCAGTGTCTACTACACTGTAGGAAGTGGATTCAACAAAACCATTTCCTTCCATTTTAGCTCTACAACAAAGTCACACTACAATGATTATGTTATCAATAGTGATCAAAGCTTTAAAATACACAAAAGAAATATAATCAAATATTATAAGAAATATCTGGCTAGCTCGGCTCAGTGGTGTGCACCTGTAATTCCAGCGCTCATGGAGGCAGAGGCAGGTGGATCTCTGTGAGTTTGAGGCCAGCCTGGTCTTTCTTATAAAGCAAGTACAGGACAGCCACGGCTACACAGAGAAACCCTGTCTTTAAAAAAAATAAAAATAAAATAAAGAAAGAGAAAAAGAGAGAAAGAAAGAAAGGCTAAGTAACTAGCTAAAAGGATGAAGTGACTGCAAAAAATCGACAACTATTAAGAAAACTTCCATAGATAACGTAACTTTGATAACATTCTTGTAGACTCACAGGAGGTGAGTGAGATTCAGTGGTACAGACTGACTTATACTGACTGACAAAGGCCCAAAGCATTCAAGTCTTCTCGTGTTCTTAGTTCATCTTATGCAGATGCCTCTGAAAAGTACTGCTGTTGTTTTCTAGTTTCCTTTAAGTGTAAGGGTCTTGTCTCAATGCGCATACTCCCTCATATAATTAATCTTACCATGACTTAACCATTAATAATGATTTGATGTTGACTCTATTCTCCAGGAACTAATCAAGATAAAGGATCAAACTCTCCCTTCTATATATATTGTAAAGGCTCTCTGGAATTCAAGTCTATTAGAATAGAAACACATTAGCATACATTAGACTAAAATTGAGTTATCAACAAAAACTAGGCTTTTGGAATAGTTATGTCCAATTACTGATCCAGGTTAAACAGGCTTCATTATGTTGTCCTTACAAAAGTGGTATTTTTAAATATAAGTGCACTCAATAACCTGACACAAGCCATAAATCTATCTGGGAAGAGGGGATCTTAACTGAGAAAATGTCTCCATAAGATTGGCCTCTAAATCTGTGGTGCATTTTTCTTGACTGCCACCTGATTGAGGTGGGTGGCAGTGCCCCATTGCAGTTGTTGCTACTCCTGGGCAGGCAATGCTGGATGCCATAAGAAAGCAGGCTGAGCAAGCTTAAAAAAGCAAGCCACTAAGCAGCACTCCTCCATAATGTTAGGTTCCTGTCCCGAATTCTCTAAACTATAAGAAGCAAACTCCTTTTTCCCACGTTGATTTCAATCATGTTGTTCTACCACAGCAACAGAATCCTTATGACAATAATCCTATGAACTCTTTTCTTTGCCCATGGCAAAAGGATGGTATAATCTCTATGTAGAACAGGCTACGGTGAACTTTACAATGATCCTCCTGGGTGCTATGATTTCAGGTATATACCATCATGCCTGGCTTAAAGTCTGTTAAATATTAACTTGATTTACACTAAAAAGTAGTAATAGCCCTGTGGGAAATCTAAACCATCGCCATTCATTTTTTTTAGATTTACGTATTTAAAATTTTACTTTCTGTGGATGAGTGTTTTGTCTGTGTATCTGTATGTACAAATGTGTGCCTGGTGCTGGGAGTCAGAAGAAGGCACCAGATCCCCTAGAACTGTTGTTATAGACTGGTGTGAGCCACCATGTGGGTGCTGGAAACTCAACCTGCAAGTGCAAGAAATACCCTCAACTCTAGGACATCTCTCCAGCCCCCACTGCCAATTTTTTTAAATAAAAGTTTTACTGAACACGGCTATATCTACTCACATATATCAATGTCCAACTCTAAGCCAGAAACCAATTGAGCCAATATAGCCTGCAAACTCTACACTATACCTGCCCTTGATTAAAAACATAAGAGAGAGAGACTAGAGGGAAAGGAGAGAGGAGAGGCAAAAGAAAATGTGGTGTCAGAGGAAATATTTACAATCACTAATTACTTATAACCTCAGCAAAGACTCAGTTTTGTGCCTTAACTGTTTGATCTATAAAACACACACAAGCAAGTTAATCTGATGCTAGAAGCACACAATTTGAAAACGTACATCTAACAATTTTAATAAAGCATTCTTTTCATACTCCTGAAGAACATAAAAGTGTCAGGATTAAGTAAGGGTTATCATCTTGACTGGTAAGTAATAAAACTGGAGGGATCCATGGTAACAGTGCCCCACCTTTCTCAATATAGTTCTTGGGAGCCCATGCAGGATCCCCATCTGCATATGGGTCACTATATTGAACTACTGCAGCTTCCTCATCTTCGTAGTCCACCGGAGGAGGTGGTGGAGGAGGTGGCGAGTCATCAAACATGGGAATGTCATCTGGTGGAGGAGGAGGTGGTGGAGTTGGGCTGTCAGCAACTAAAAGGATCAGACAAGTAATCAGTCTTAAGGAAAAATTTAAAATTAACAGAATTTAACAATATAGCATGCACTATATAAGACATGCAGTGATTAGAAATAAAAGCTGGGTGTGTTAACATTTATACTGCTTTTTAGCATAATTCTGAAATAATAAAATGAGCTAAATTAAGCAAAATCGGTACTAAAAATTAATGAATGCAAGAGGTTAGAATATAGTATCTACTTTCACAAGAATTACAGGAGTAAAGAAGTTTCCTTATCATAAGACTCAGGTAAAAAACAAAGCTCTAATAGGCCTGGCTACCTAACGAAACTCTGTCATTTGGAATAGCATTAAACATCTTACATTAGCTACAACCAGGATATAATGTGAATAAAAAATATATAGAATTTTTTTAAAATCTAACATTAGAGGTTTGATAGTTTTTACTATGGATATCATACCCTCAGTTTTGGCTTTTAATAGCTTTAGTGCTGTAGAAACTACATTTTAAGTGAACATATTTTTTGTTTGTTTGTTTTAATGGAGAGAAAAGCCAAGTTGCTAGTATCAGGTCAGGTTTGCATCTTTGTGTAGGGTTTTGTTTGCTTGTTTTCTATTCTTACTACAATTTTAACAAAAACAAAAAATAATTACCAACTAGAAAATTGCATTAAGTATATTTAAAAGAATGTTATATTGATAATCAAATGTTAATGTAGAAAGGAAACTAAGATTGTGCATTATGGCTAATAAAACAATGCATGAGATGGGAGCAGATCCTAAAGATCCAATTTCTAACGTAAGCACAATTAAGATTTAAACATAAAATATTGAAGATGCAGTAATTTTAAAATAAACAAAAATAAACAAACAATAAAATGAATCACACTTCAGATTCTAGGTGTGTGCACGTGCTGTAAAGGACTGAAATGTTAACAGTGGAATGGCTGTGTGGGGCCAGAACTACACCTACTGGGCCTCCAATGCTCCTAGGACTAAGAAATTCAAAGCTAACACAACTAATGCTCAACCTTCTACTCCACAAATCTGTCAAAAGTTTAAGGGAAAGGGGAAAAAATCAGGAAAGGTGGTGCATGCCTTTAATCCCAGCACTTGGGAGTCAGAAGCTGGTGGGTCTGGTGGATCTCTGTGGATTCAAGGCCAGCGTGGTCTACACAGCTACTTCTAGGCCATCCATAGCTACATAAAGAGGCTCTTGCTTTTTTTTGTTGTTTTTTTTTTGTTTGTTTGTTTTTTGTTGTTTTTTTTTTTTTTTTTTAAAGAGAGAGAGTAAAAAGGAAAATGTACTTATATACATTGGTGTAGGTTTTAAAGGTTATTCTTCCTGACTTTGGACAGTATGTTGAAAATTTAGCCAAGATTGAAGCTGGCAGACAATAAATAATCCTACTTCACTGCTGCTTCAATTCTGTGATTTTTACTTTTATCCTTGAGATGAAAAAGGCAATAAAAGTAATTTTCACGGGGTGATGCTCACTCAGTGATAAAAACAGGTCAGCAGTCGGGCTGTCTACCACATGCACGGATCTACTTATGCCTACCTCTGCCTATCTCCTCCATAAAGCTTTCTGATGTGGAGGAGAACGGGTGCGACCCTGCTGACATCAAACAACCACAGCACATACCCTTAACTGGCTTTGTGTATGCATTACATGTTTGTTGGAGTCCTGAGGCAGCTGTCACTGTTCATTCCTACAATGAACTAGTTGAAGATTTCCACTCAACTGCCATGAAGTTATACATCAGCCTACCTTCAATTTCATGGTAAGGTCTGATTTATCCAACCTTTTGCCCTAATACCTAACATTATGCATGTTTCATCCAAAAGCCTTTCTGATGTTACTAATGAAAGTCATAAGTGATTAGGGGCTCATATCTTAGGTTACAGCTACATCTATTTATTGTCACTTCTTCTGAGTACTAGAACACTGGCATTTAAAAAACACATAAAATATGAGTACTTATAAAATATTTAGAGTGCAGATACACAATTTCTCAATTTTAACTTTCTTAAAAAATCTTGGAAAGAAAACTTGGAATATCAGTGGAGTAAGAATAATAAGCTTAACATCATGTGCTGCAAAAAAAAAAATAGAAGTAGTTGTGTCAAGGTGTCTCTTTAGCAATAATGCAAAAGAATACTGGGTTTTGTTTTTTTCCAGTTACCAATTAGTCAATAATTTCTAGACCCACAAAGTTGATGTCCAATGGCTCCTAGAATTATTTCCTAGAAATTATTTGCTGTTTCTAATCTCTGAAACAGCAGCATCCCTGGGCACGGTGAGCACACCTCCGTCCCAGCACTCAGGAGGCTGAGGGCCCTGCTGCAAGGTCAGCTCAGTGTACAGGAGAGTCCAACCCAGGCACTGAGAACGTAGCTCAGTCTGAGGGCAGCTTAACTAGGATGTACAGGCCCTAGATACAACTGCCAAGAACATCAAAAATGGAGAAGGGAGCAACAGTAACTAATGATTTGCCCTTATCACTTATTTTAAATACCTATAATTCATTTAATTTAAAATACCTGAACATAAGATTTTTAAACTGAATAGTAAAAAGTCTTACACTCAGAAATTTCAAAATTCTAAATCTGTATTTACAATAAGCCCCTTATCTTATGAAAAAAAAAAAAAAAAAGACTGTCTTAAACTGTTTGAATCCTTACCAGAACCTAGCATTTCACACTGAAAAACATTATTCACTTGGTGGAAGGAAGGAAATGAAAGAATCAATGTAAGAGCCAGCCAAAACAGACAAAAAATTTGCAACCAATATATTTTCCTGAAGAATGGGCTGCTCAAGCAGTTGCTCATTACTTAAACAATTCTGAAATTTATATTTAGGGAGATTCCCTAAAGTAAATTAGAACTATCTTAACTTCAATGTTTGACTCTGAATAATCAAGCAACTGTATTTTTCATTTGCCACACAATAGCCACTCTGGACATGTAGGATCTTCTGTAACCTCAAAGGTTATCAGCAATGATAATGTCTACCTAAATTAAGCATGCATATGATATTAACATATTATATATACATAAATATACATTTAATGTAAATTACTAAACCTAATCTTCACTAAAATAAAGCTTTAAGAAAATTGACAGTTTCATACCTGGAATATGACCTCAGGGACCAGCATCACTCACTTATTGGCCAGGGCACAAGACAAACATCACCTTTCTCAGCAGCCCCTCAGATGGACAACGTGCATGTGATTTGCTTATTCTTGGAAATTCAGGATTTTTTTATTTTTATGTAGATCAGTGTTTTGCCTACATGTATTACATGAGTGCAGAGCCCACAGTACTGGATTCTCTGGAACTGGGGTTATAGACTGTTGTGAGCTGCTGTTTGGGTGCTGGGAACTGAACTGTGGTCCTCTGCAAGAGCAACAAGTGCTCTTAACCACTGAGCTGTATCTCTAGTCCCCAAGATCCATTCTTAGTAACGAAGCTTCATATAGATTTGAATCTACACTCATTCTCCCATTATTTTTTTATGTTTATTCATCTTGTATATGTGTGGAAATCAGAGAACGACTCACAGGAGTAAATTCTTTCTCTCCACCATGTGGGATCTGGGGTTTGAATTCAGATTGTCATGGCTCATGACAAGGGTCTTCATCCACTTCATTTCACTGGCCCTTTCTAAAAATACTGTGCTACCAAAGGAAGGAGTAGGGGCACTGTCAATTTCCTAATAAATGTAGAGAATAATTATATCTCAACAAATCTGTTAAGAGTACATTGTTTTCACTGTTGTTTTGGCTTGGGGGTTTGTTTTGTTTTGTTTTAAAGACAAGGTCTCACCTAATGAAGTGAGATGAAGATCTCACTTGAAGATGAGATCTCAACATGAAGATCTCCTAACTCAGCCTTCCAAGGGTTCAGGATTATATGCATGCACCACCATACCCAGCTGCAAAATGTATTCTAATTCTCCCAATAACTATTAGGGATTTCCTTAAAATTTGCATTCTTGTTTTTCAGTATTCCTTGCTTAAAAATATTCAACTAACCAATCTCATGTCTCAGATCATCTAAATATTTAAGACAACTGCAGATTTGAAATTGATATGGGTCAGTAGTCATGCACACAAGAGAAAAGAACTGAAGCCCGTGCTCTTCAGTTTCAGTACACACATCTGTACCTATTCTTTAAGGTAAGATTAGCTTCTCAGTAAGAAGGAAAAGGTGACTCATCAGCCATGCATGCTAGAGGAGACAGCCTCTAACCTCTGACAGCTGTGTTTCCAGACTTACTGTTTTCCTGCACCCTGGCCACGAAGCCTGTGAGAGGAATCTGTGGAGTCAACTGAGGCATAGGGGGAGGAGGTGGGGCAATAGAAACTGGCAGCAAGACACAGTGTGGGTAATAAAACAGATAAAGAAAAGGAAACAAACAAAAAGCAGAAGTCAGTTACAAGGACCACAAACATAAATAAGTATGCCAAGAACAGTCTGCAAATGAAAACAAACAAAACAAAAACAAACAAACAAACCCTGCTACCCTCTTCAAGTTCTTGTCCCCACAGAACCTAAGGCCAAGTTGTCCTCAGCCACATGGGTAAGTGCATAAAGTAACAAATACACTTCCTTTTAACCTAACATTACATTATTTGGGGAAACTTTTTAATTTACTATAACATTTTAGTGCACTGTTTTTCAAACTCTAAAGAAAGACTTCTAAAATATGTCGCAATTAAATACCTACAGATCCTTCCAAAATACTGTTTTTGCGGTAACTCTACAAACTAACAGATTTATCTACCTTTAAGGTAATGTTTATAACCATGAAACCAAATATATGCATAATAGCTGTTGATTACAGGTATAAATACACTGATAAACAATATAAATCATGAGTTTCCTTTAAAGAAATTCCTTATATGTCTAAATTTACATACTTCTACACTTCTAAAATAAGATTTTGTTACTTTTTAAGTTGGCAGCTTTATTTGTAAGAAATCAGCCCTAAACTTACTAAGGGACAAGAATGTTCCATGTACCTTGAGATTATTCAGTTTCTCAGGGGAAGTCAACAAAGATGGTCTTTTTATGGATACTGAAAAAGGAAAGGTAATCTCTAATCTATTAAAATGTACAATTATTTGCATTATATTAATGTCTAATGAGATAGTGGCTGGCTTAAAACATGTATAAACTTTCAGGTGATACTTTATAGGAAATCGATATCAAATGTTCATGTGACTACCTAATGTATGAAAGACGGACAAATTAGAAGCAAAGACTTCTTTACTTTGTCTCACTAACAAGACAGTAATTGCTGAAGATGACTCAGAACAAGTCAGCAGTTTAAATGGAAAGACTTGGCTTCCCACTGTCTACAAGTAAGTGATGTTACACTAAGCAAGAAAAACAACTTTATTGGTTTCCAATAAAGCTGGTAAGCATAAAAACATGAAAGAGGTTCCAAGTTAAAAATTAGTGAACTATAAATGCACTGGTATTTCCTGCAGATCTAAAAATAGCATTCAGTTCACCATTTCCTACAGTTCTAAAATTAGCTTTCAGTTCACCAGAAACTTTTGTGTCATTGTTACAAAGAAGACTAGTTAAAGGCTTAGATAGTAATGATGTTAAAACAAACAAAAACAAACAAAAAGGCCTTCCATTTGCCAAAATAATTTCCAGAAAGAACCCTTGGTGAGTAATCATGCTTGTTAGTTGTGGGAGAAGAAAGAGATGAGCTATGAAGATGCCCATCACCAGCATATGCACTGAGAGGAAAACAAGCACATCGCAACACTAAACACGGCCACGAATAAGTAAAGCAGCACCAGCGGCTCACACAGGATACCTGAGTGAGACAAAATATGCCTGATACCTGAGGCTAAATTTGCTTTCTGGCATCAAAAAGAATGCAGACTTCACGAGGAAGTTCCCACAAACATTTGTGAGTTAAACTAGACAAGTGTGGACTGGTGAAATAAAAACCCAATTTGAGAATAAACTAGAAGACAAAGTGGGGGAAGAGAGATAATGAACATAAAAATGAGATCTAAAAAGGCAGAAAAAAACGGAAAGAAAGTTCATGAAACTAGTGGGATAAACAACTAATTCATCATGATGGCATATGCCTTTAAACCCAGACCTCAGGAGGCAGAGGCAGGTTGATCTCTGAATTCAAGGCTAGCCTGACCTCCAGAGTTCCAAAACAGCCTGTATTAAAAGAAGACCCTAGTGGGATAAATGATTGAGTTGTGAAACAGTCAGACATTACTATTGCTACTAAGCTACTATTCGGTAACATTAAGGGGGAGTGTTAGGTAAAATAATGGACAGTAGTCTAATATTTCATTGTAGCCTCAATGAAAATTCTAGTCTGGAAAAAACTTGTATAAATCTGGGGTTCTCCATGAATACAGACATTTATGCCAAAGTGATTTCAATTTGCTGTAACCTAATCACTCTGTAACTCAAAAATTTAAACAAAATACCAACAGCTTCTAGTCATGTGCCTGTAATCCCAACAAGCAGGAGGGCTGCAAGTTCAAGGCCAGTATGAGTTAGGCAGCACCAGGCCAGTTAGAGCTACAGAGTAAAGCCAACCAAAAAGTCAACCAAAAAACAAACAAACAAAAAAGAAAGAAAAGTATACATGAAATATAAATAAAAAGAACCAAGCAAAGTCCCAGGCAAATTCAGAGTAGTCATTATTTCATGGAGCATTCAGTTCAAGAAACACTGAAAAATTGTCAGTGCACACCCAGTAACTTCGTGAGAAAAACAAATACCAGACAACAGGCTTTTTAAAACTTGGATTCAGCATCTTAACAGGGAACGTGAACTCAATGACTATCCTTAGATATCCAAACCTATTCTTTCTAATTCTAAGTCTATTTTTGAACGCTGTAAAAGCTTTTAAGCAATCGCTGTATTTAGTATTGAGATGTGCAATTTGAAGTGCACAGAAAGAAATCAAAAGAAAATACTTCCCATGTGTTAGAATTATTCAGACAGAGAACGTAAGCAGGCATTGTAAATGTTTTCAATTGAAAGCATTTCAAGAGATGTCACTACCTTAGAAGTGATAGCCAGCAATTTCTTTTTATTAAATTAAAAAAAAAATCTTTGACTATGTTTGTGTTGTTGTATCATTACTAAACCATCAAAATCATGCTGATAAAATTTAAGATTGTTTTGTTCTCTAGTTCAAATTATACTGTAGTAATACTAGTAGCACATTAAAGCATCTGTTGAATTTTGGTAGATGAAGTATACTCAAGTGAACCTTGGAAACAAGTAATAAGCAGTTACTTTCAAGGTGGTTATTCAAGGATTAACATTCTAAACAACAATAAGCATAAAATAGCATGGCTTAAATTGTTGTCTATCACAATCAAAAATAACAGTTTCAAATAATTTTGTTCAAAAGGAGCTCCACCATTGCTGTATGCCTGCAAAACACAAGCTTACTTGAATTTTGAGAATAAAGTGGACCTCCATTAACATGAGGCTGAGCAGAGAACTGGGCAGTCACAGAGGGAGTTCGTCTATATCCACCAGAAGATGTCGAAGAAGTGGTAGAGTTGTGTCGAGAAATCTGCCTGGTCATTGTGCCATACTGGGAACCAGGAGCTGCGCCAGGGGCTGCTGAAAAGCATTAGTCAAAGGCAACCAACAAAGCATTACAAACACCCGAAGTGGCGGGGGGGGGAGGGGACTCTTACTACCTTGTAAAGCCCAGAGCACAAAATAAAGAAATAGGAAGATGAAAACCAAATTAGCTCTACTTCTAAAGTTTCTAAACAAGAGGTCAGCGAGTGTGAAGAGCTACAAAAGTGGATATGGGGCATTGTTAAACCTTTGCAATAACACAATCCCACATTCTGTTTCCCTATTGCTACCTGTAATCTAAATGTGCATTTTCAGAGTTTTTCCTTGACAATGCACACTCAGACCACTTACACTGTATCAGTATAAGTAACCTAGAGATAATATGAAATATACAGTAAGGAACACATGTGAAAGTTATCTGCAACTACCATGCCATTTTTATAAGAAATTTGAGTATCTATAAGGATTTTGTATCTTTTGGGGGTGGAGGTGTCCAAGAATCAATCATCTGAGGAAACGAAGGACAACTGTACAGAATTTTTTATATGTAAACTCTCTCCAATAAAATAAGTACCACAGATAGTCTGAGGTAATGCACCAGCTGTTAGCTACTTGTCATTCATAACTGCTTTATACAAACAACTTCCTCTCCACAGCCAAGTTTCAGAACACAATTCAAAATTCTATCTGGCTAAATAACCCAGGTTAAGTAATAATTGAAACAATAAAATGTAAACTGGGATAGTTTTCTGATTTTTCTAACTGTTAATAATTACTGTTATTAAGTACTTAGGTACTAAAAATATTACTTCTTATGAATGGGTATTGCTAAACATAGTTCCTGAATTTCCCTAGGACAGCTGGTCTCAAGCTTCAGCACTGATGAAGCTTAAGAGTTTGTTGTAATGTGGATTTCTGTGTTCTCTTCAGAGTTTTTAACAAAGTAGGTCTAGGATGGGTTATAAGCACTGAAATTTCGACCTAGTTTCTCCTCCATGTTGATGACCAATTTGGGCCTCCTGCTCTGAAAGTCAGTGCTCTAAATAAGTGGGTAGCAAATGCTTTTGTCTTTTAGTCCACTCTTAAAAATTAAATATTAAGGGCTGGAGCAATGGCTCAGAGCACTGCTTCCTCTCCCAGAGGTTCTGAGTTCAATTCCCAACAACCACATGGTGGCTCATAACCATCTATAATGAAATCTGGTGCCCTCTTCTGGCATTCAGGTGTATATGCAGGCAAAACATTGTATACACAATAAAATAAATATTTTTTTAAAAAATTAAAAATTAAGAGGACCCCAAAGCTGTCCTTGGAGTGGGTTATAAATAACAACCATATTCAAATTTAAACTGTCACAGCTTTACAGTGCATTAATATACAAGTTCACAACAACTTCATGGAACCTCTAGAAAAAAGTTCTAACAGAATGAAAAAGATAAATAATGAATATAGTTTTGACCTCAAAAACCTATGAAGAGACCTTTTAAAGAACTTGTATTTTGAGAATTAGCACTCTGAGGCTAATATGTAAAACTGAAACTGACAAAGATGCTGGTTTAACTTGACTAGGCAACAGTGGAGTTTTTTGTAAAGCGAGCACATTAACAACCTCCACCAGCAACATATTATCTGCGTCCACAAACCCCCTTCAAGATTGGCACATAAGGATGTTTACATTTTTGCTTATCCAGTGATAAGCAAATTCTATCTGGCTAAATAACCCAGGTTAAGTAACAATTGAAACAATAAAATGTAAACTGGTGTAGTTTTCTGATTTTTGTAACAACTGTTAATAATTACTGTTATTAAGTACTTAGGTGCTATTTTTAACAGAATCTCAGTTGGAGAAATGGCTCAGTGGCTAAGAGCACCAGAGGTCCTCAGTTCAATTCCCATCAACCACATGGTGGCTCACAACCACCTATCACGGTATCGATTGCCTGTTCCGGTGTTTATGAAGACAGAGCACTCATATACATAAAATATATGAATAAATAAATCATTTTTAAAACATAGCCTTTCATTGTGGTTTCAATGATCATTTTCCAGTTATTAAGTAGGCTGGAAAGCACTTTATTTTCACAGACTTTCTTTCAATAACTTCTGCATCTACAGTTTTTTTTTATTATCTCCGTCCATCTCTTACCTCTCCACCTTTTCCTCAGCATATGTAAAAATGTCATTTATTTTACCTAAATTGAATTCAGTTCTCATGAGACATCTCAATATTCTTATCCAAACTGTATACTTCTAAACTGAATGCAGAATTTTGATTTTGTTTTTGAAGACAGTGTTTCTCTGTACAACAGAGACCCCCTACTTCTGCCTCCAAGTCCCTACCTGCTGCAGAGTATGGCTGCCACACCCTGCCCTTTACCTAGGGGCGGGCCTTCTTTCCCAGAGGCAGGGCTTCTTTCCCTGAGGCCCTTCCCTATATAGTCCAGACATCTTGGTTCTACAGCCCGTTTTTCACCCTTCCCCCCTTCCTGCTCTCCCCCCCCCCCCGCCGCCAGCACAAGCCTCCTTTCCCCCCCCTCCCTTTCTGCTCCCAATAAATCTTCATTTATATAACATAGCTTCACCTCATTCCGATTTATTTAATCAATCACTGACAATGGGATTTGGGATGTGAGCTCCTCAGTATAGTCCTTCCCAACTTGAAAACTATTTTAATGCATCCTATTAAGAAAGTTATTTCATAGCATTCTCGGCTATCTTAAAACCTAGGCTACATCAAAAATTTTTAAGGAATGATCCCAAAGAACAGCATCAGAGCATCCCATCACACTCCATTTTCCATGTTCCGCTCCCTGTTTCCACCTTCATCCTAGCCCTCGGATTGGCTGTATGCAAGACAGAGTTCCAAATACACTGAAAGGACACCAGTAGCACTGTTGATTTAAAATAATTTTTGAACAATAACTGCTAGTTTTCCTCAATCTAAATAAATAATAAAACCCCCATGAAGCTGGCTACAAACCATACATAGGACCATGCCTTACTGTAGTAAAGAGTACTCTGTGTTTTCCTAGTGTTAATTTCAACTGTCTTTCACCAGAAAAAATTAGTAATAACTACATTTAATTCTTTAATTTTAGCATTACCATCTATGATATAAATTGTAACAACTTGCAATCTACCAGCTACAGAAGCTTATTGAAGATATGTAAAATATATCTCATGGCTCCCCAATGCCCACGCAGTCTCAGCAGGGATCACTGGGAGACACAGGGCTCCAAGAAGCAAGACACAAATGATTTCCAACACAACAGTTGATGACTGAGGTCAGAGTGTAAGAAATCAGAACTAAAAGTTCCAAAATGGGAGGGAAGTACAACATAATGGACAAAAGACAAACAGAAAAAGAAACATCCATATGTAAAACACACTCAAAAAAAGAATTTTCCTAGGTAAAAAGGCCCTTGAGTTTATAAATGTAGTAACCACAAAATGAGCCTGTGATTAGATCCAGATCATCTCCCTTCAAGAATATATTTGAAAAGCTAAGAATATTTTCCTCTAATTTTTTTCATTATGATTACCTTTCAAATGTGTGCTTTTTAATACTGTAAAGAGTCTTCCTTTCTGGCAGCCTGGGCTACAGAGAAGTAACCAATCTCAAAAAGTCTACATTTTACTGACTAAATTCTAAAGGATTAGCTGAATGTTCTCCCAAAATACCTTAAATACTTTCTTAAAAGGTAAAATAAATTTATTTCCCTATTTTTAAATTTCATCTTATAATCACCACATTTCACTAAAATAGATGATGAATCTCACACATAAATAGGAAAGTCACAAATATATTCATTTAGCAATACTGACCTTCTGAATAAAATATCATACAATATAATTTGCTTTTGAAATAATAAACATCATTCTTAACTATAAAAAGACAAGTACTACTAAAGCAAAATGGCCAAAAACTGACTTAACAAAGCTATTTCTCTGTACCACACATACAGCTGGTAAAACCCCAACAATTTTGTGAAAATGAATCTAAAAATATTATTATTGGTTTCTAGTCTTTATTATAGCAAAGTTATAAGCACAATCTAATAAATAATTTCATCCATAACAAAGTTAGCAAACATCGCATACTAACATACCTGGGCCAGCAGTGGGAGGTGATGGTGTAGGCACAGCAATGGGAATGCCAATACTACTGCTTCCACTGTTTTCTCGACTTCCACTTCCTCCACTACTTCCACTACAAAGAGAAGCATTTGAAAAATCATTTTTACAATCTAATTTAAAAAATTTTTAAATCACAAACAGAGGCTACTAAACACTCATCTTATGTTGGTTATAAATCTTTACCCTAATACTTAAAATGGTTCTTGTGTTTCACTATTCTTCTAAAGCTCTGAGACCAATAAACTAGCACAGTACTCAAAGCTCTACCTGACTGTTTTAATCCTAGCTCTTCGAGGGCAGGGGGATCTTTATGAGTTCAAGGCCAGACAGGACCACATAATGAGACCTTGCCTTAAAACGGTACTAATAATAAGTTTTAAAAATGTATGAACAGTGAAATCTCATAGTACAGTAGCTTACAAGTGTCCATTTAACGCCTGTGATTAAGAGTAAAGAGCCTGTTGTAGTTGCAACAACATCAACACTGACAAAAGCTACAGGTTCTTGAGTCTAAAACCACCTGAGGTACATAATGAGGATCCTGTCTTCCCCTCCTTCTTTCTCTGAAAAGAACAGTGAACAATACCATCACAAAACTTAATAGCAGAACATGAAAAAACAGCCTCAAAAATTAGTATAACTTATGAAACAAAATGAAATGTACAAGATATTGGAAATGAAATGGGGGGGATGAGTAATCCTTGTCTAAAAATCAGCATTAAAATTCTACCCATCTCAAAGAAAAGTAAAATGGGCATGGTGTCACACACCTATGTAATCCCTGCATTTAGGAGGCTGATGAAGGAGTATCACAACTTCTAGGTCAGTTTGGACTATATATCAAAGCCATGTTTTCAAAACACAAACAAACTGGGTACGAGGGCACACACCTTCCTTTAAACCCAGCCCTGAGAAGGCAGAGGCAAGTGGATCTCTACAAGTTTGAGGCATGGTCTGCATAACCAAGTTTCAGGCCAGCCTGGGCTACAGAGTTACACCTTGCCTCAAAAGCAAGCAAACAAACAAATACAAAATATACTATATAAGGATTGTGTGGTTTGAAAAAGAATAGTCCCCATAGGCTCACATACTTGAGCTTAGACCCCAGGGAGTATCACTACTTGAGAAGGAATAGTAGGTTTGGCCTTACTGGAGAACTGTGTCACTGGGAAGTGGGCTCTGTGGCTTCAACAGTCTCTTCCTGCTGCCTATGGATCTGAATGTAGAACTTTCAGCTACTTCTCGAGTACCATGTCTGCCTGCATGCCACCATGCTTCCTGCCATGATAACAGACTAAGCCACTGAAACTGAAAGAAGCACTAAATGCTTCCTTTTATAACAGTTGCTGTGACCATGGTGTCCCTTCACAGCAACAGAAGAGTAACTAAGACAATGAGCATAACAAGGGAAAACATTTTAAAGGTAGGTGGTTTTCAGTGCATAGAATAGCTGCTACTGAGAAACTTTACTGAAGTTCCTCCAAGCCAAGGATCTGTCCTTATAGCTGAGTATAACGGCTGTTGAGCACAGCTGCCGCTATGTTGCCCAGGCTAGTGTCAAGGTTCTAATCCCAAAGGACCCTCCAGCTACGAGCCTTTCAAGTACATGACACACTGCCTGGCTCACACTGTATTTTAAAAGCAATATTGCTTGCTCAATATGCCCATAAACCCAACAAGGCAAAGATCTATAGTGCCTGGGTTAAGATTTTTATTTTTGTCACCAATGCTTAATTTATTATTGGATTATCACACTGTAATAAGAAGAGCCACCAATAGAACAAGCTGGCTTAAAAATGAAATCCTCAGTCATTCAAGCCAGAAAATCTACTCAGCTTTGTGTCAGACATAGGGATATTTGCACACTTAAACTCTTCTGCATTTACTGACTTCAGTGCTTTTATCTAACATAAAGAAAAGAGGTGGCAAGCAACAGCCCAATTTTTGCCAATGAACTAACTTTTTTTTTAATAGCTGGAAAAGGGTTCCCCTTTCTCCATATCCTCTCCAACATGTGTTGTCACTTGAGTTTTTTTATCTTAGCCATTCTGATGGGTATAAGGTGAAACCTCAGGGTCATTCTGATTTGCATTTCTCAGATGACTAAGGATGTTGAGTATTTCTTAAGTGTTTCTCTGCCATTCATTTGATATTCCTCTGTTAAGAATTCTCTGCTTAGCTCTGTATCCCAATTTTTAATTGGATTATTTGGTTTGTTGGTGTCTGATTTCTTGAGTTCTTTACATATTGTGGATATTAGCCATCTATCAGATGTAGGGTTGGTGAAAATCTTTCCCAGTCTGTAGGCTGTCATTTTGTTTGGTTGGCAGTGTCCTTTGCTTTACAGACGCTTTTCAATTTCATGAGGTCCCGTTTATTATTAATTGTATATCTTAGAGCCTGAGCTGTTGATATTCTGTTCAGGAAATTATTCCTTGTGCCAAAGAGTTTGAGGCTCTTCCCCAATTTTTTCTTCTAACAGATTTAGTGTGTCTGGTTTTAGGTTGAGATCTTTGATCCACTTGGACTTTAATTTTGTGCAGGGTGATAGATACAGGTCTATTTACATGTTTCTACATGGGGATTTCCAGTTAGACCAGCACCATTTGTTGAAGATGTATGGTTTGCCATTGTATGGTTTTGGCATCCCTGTTGAAAATCAGGTGTCCATAGGTGTGTGGGTTTATTTCTGGGTCTTCAATTCAAACCCATTTAGCAACCAGTCTGTTTCTATGCCAATACTATGCAGTTTTTATTACTGTTTCTCTACAGTACAGCTTGAGATCGGGGATGGAGATACCTCTAGATGTCTCTCAATGGAGGAATGGATAAAGAAATTGTGATACATCTACACAACGGAATACTATTTAGCTATTAAACACAAGGAAATCATGAAATTTGCAGACAAATGGATGAAACAAGAAAAGACCATCCTGAGTGAGGTAACCCAGAGTAGCATGGTATATACTCACTTATAAGCAGATATTAACCATAAATATAGGACAGCCATCTACAGACCTAAAGAAGCTAAACACTAAGGAGGACTCTAGGGAGGATGCTTAAATCTCATTCAGAATGGCAAACAGGATAGACACCAAAAGCAGTGGAAGAGAGGAAACAGGATGGGAGTCTACTACAGAGAGTCCTCTGAAAAGATCCACCCAAAAGGGAATCAAGGCAGATGCTGAGACTCACAGCCAAACTTTGCGCAGAGGGCAGGGTGGGGATAAGAGGGACATGGAGGGGACAGGAGACCAACAAAGCTAAAGGATCTGAGACCAGGGGGTCCTGCAGAGACTGATGCACCAACCAAGGACTGTGCATGGAGAAGACCTAGACCCCTGCTCAGATGTGGCTTATCGGCAGCTCAGAGTGGACCTCAGAGTGAAGGGGGAGCAGGGGCTGCCTCTATCATGAACTCTGTTGACTGGTCCTTGATCACTTGTTCCTCATGATGCAGCCTTACCAGGCCACAGAGGAAGAGGAACCAGACAGTCCTGATGAGACTTGACAAGCTATGGGCAGATGGCAATAGTGGAGAACTTCCCTTTTCAGTGGACTAGGAGAAGGGGATGGGGAAAAGAGGGAGGAAAGGTGGGACTCGGGGGAGTTGAGTGAGGGAGCTTCAATTGGGATATATAATGAATAAATTGTGAAGAAAAAAAATATTAAAAATTTAAAAACACTTCCATAAAAAAAATAGCTGGGGAAAACTCAAAAGAATATTTTGTAAAACATTAAAATTATATGAAGTTCAAATTTTAGTACCATAAGTAAAATTTTACTAGACCACAGCTATGCTTATTTATTTACATATTTTGTATGGCTGTAATGAAGTTACATTTGTAACAGCAATTAAATAATGCAAAAATCCTCACATAACAATATTTTAGAAATGCATTTTAAAAATAGATATTAGTATTTCAAAACAATGAACTTCTGGAAATAAACAACAACACTATGCCTTACTTGTTTCTGAGTGGTATTTAACTCAGTCATTCTAAATAACTATTGGCTGAGTCAGATTAAACCTTCACTATAGAAAAAACCATATTCTGACCCTGTAACTCGGCAACAGCAAGCATAAGCTGGGAGCTTCAAAAAGCCCTGTGGGCAGCTGCTTTCTGGAGGATTGTTAACACACCCTCAGTTAGCAACTGTTCAGAAATCTTCCACTGAAACAAGCTGAGTGTTCTTTATCTAACTCTTTAGAAGTCAATTACACTATGTAACTTCTACAGCACTTAATCCTTTGTCTAAGAGCATTTAAGAGTATTTTCTCTGTGCCCTTTCTTTAATGAATAAATGAACCCAGGAGCCTCATTCATACTAAGGATATACCTAAGCTATCTATACAACTCTAGCCCTACAACATTTAAAGGTATATTCAAAAGCATTCTTGGGTCAGGAAGGTGGAGATGATGATGGAACAGGGTTATTACTGAAACACACTTTGTTCCAAAAATGTCATAAAATACCTTATATGCAAATTTAGGAGAGTAAAACAATTTTAAGCTTTCTTTGGTTTTTGTTTGTTTGGTTGGTTGGTTGGTTGGTTTCAGTTTGGTTTTTTTGAGATAGGGTCTCATATATCCCAGGCTGGCCTCAAATTCACTATGTAGCTGAGGATGACCTTGAAGTTCTGATCTTACAGCCTCTATATACCAACTGCTGCGATTACACATGTGGTGTATGTGGTGCTGGCTTATGTGCTGCTGGGGATCAAACCTAGAGCTTCCTCTATGATAGGCAAGCACTATGCCAACTTCTAAACCTTCAGCCTCTAGAAAGCACACTTTAGTTTGTAATCCCAATATGTACTTGTATCTCTGTCAAAAAGAGGAAATATAATCTGCTAACAGTATACACAAATGAGAAAAAAATAAAAAAAAATTTAAAAAAACCCTGAAATTTGACGTTATCAGAAATAAGAATAATGCCCTCACCTTTTACATTCACTATCAGCATTAAAGTAATACCTTACATGTACTCTGTACCTTTAGAAATTATCACTCGCCTGTCAGCAACATACACTCTTAGAGTTCAAATATTCAGACAGAAGGCTTACCTATGCGTTCTTGGTCTCTGGTTTAAAGAAGCCGTTCTGCCTGGACTGTGCTGGCTTCCAAGCCTCGCAGGACTAGTCATGTAGTCATTAGGAACTGTTGGAGGCTTAACAGGCTCTAGGGTTTTGTAAGGGGTATTCCGTCTAATAAGGAAGAATGGAAAGAAGGATAATGAATGAGAGACAAAACAGCATCCACTCCCAAACTGGCAACAATCTCCATCAAAATTCAGTATACCAGAACTTTTTTTTCAATTTTAATTTGAAGTAGTTAAAGCTGCCAAGATGGCTCAGGGGGTAAAGATGTATGCCAGCCAAGCCTTAGTTCAATCACTAGAACCCATTTATGGGGGGACAGGGTGGGGTGGCAGTTACAAGCACATGAGAACATAACACACACTCACACACACACACAAACACACACAGATGTGCACGAATCCATGCTCTTGTGACCCCTCTGACGTACAGAAAGTGTACAGTAGCATGAGTTACACAACACACACACACACTCTCCTAAGGACAAATGGAAAAACTTTAATAGTAACATAAACAAAAAATTATGACATACAAATTTTGCTGTTTAACATAAAAAGTCAAATTTGTCACTATTTCTTGGGAAAATTATTGGAAAGGTTCATTTGAAATTCTAACATTACACTAAAAATAATAGTTATAGTCTTTTTAATGCTCATTAACATATAGCATTAAAACATATATCATGCCCACCTCAGTCCCTCAAGCCTTTCTACAGGAGGGAAAAAGTAGGCTGCTGACTTACCCCCTCCACAGGGCAAGAAATCTAATATGGTATTTCCAAGCAATTAATCCTTCAGAAACACCTTGGAAAATATTGATACAATTAGTGCAACATGGGGCAAGAAATCAGCACTACCTTTTCCATCTTTTTAAGAGCTCTCCATAAAGCTACTCTGGTACGGAGGGGCCTGTGAGTAGCTGACGCAGTTAGAGCCATTCAGGTAGAGTCCTGAGTGTAAAGTGCAGGAGAAACAGGAGACAAACGACACAAAGCAACCACTTGTTCAAAGAGACATAACATAAACAGCATAAATACAAGTGGTGGCACCATAAGGAACTCTGGTCAAAGCAGATTTACAGTTTTTAAATGTACTAACAAAAACCACAATACTCACTTACACATATACAAAAGAGTATTGATTCCTGACAGAGCGAGACAGGCAACTCGTAGGTGCTCCCTACCCAGCCAATATAGCTTCATTGGTGAGCTGCAGGCCTATAAGACAACCTGTCTTAAAGGAGGTGACAGCTTTCCTGATGGTGAAACCTAAGGTTGTCCTCTGCCACACAGGTGCGCGCACACACACATGACCACATTAAACACACACAGGTTATAAAGCAGGGAGATCCATTCTGGAGAATTCTAAATTCTAGAGAATTTAGAACGGAAATCAGTCTGAGGCAGCAAGATGGTACCTCGGGTGGCATTCCAAGCTTCATTACAGAGAACCACAGGCTCTCACAAGTTCTTCTCTGACCTCTCCACATGCATGCACATACATAAAATCAATTCCTTTAAAGGGTAGTACCACAAAAGATAACATAAAACAAGGAAGCATGCCCCTAAGTCTCAGACATTCCATGTAGAAGGCAACTGAATTCCTACCCCAAAGTTCCCCGGCCTGACACAGGAGGGCTTGGTGGTTTCTGCGTGGGAGGGTTTGTTCTTGACAATGTGCCAGTTCGTGCAGGCTGGTTATTTCCGTGCTAGAATGTGGAAAGAAACATTTTATTTTTGTATCAACTTGTTCTCTTGATGTTTTAACATGATGTCTTTTTCTTAATATCAGAATGTGAAGTAAGGATTCCCAGACAGTTTTAATAGTTTGGTATTACAACTTAAAAGTTCAAAAGCCACCTGCGCTCAATTTTTCCTATCATATTTTGTGCTAGTTATATTAATTTATGCAAAATACAGGTGAGACTACTAGATTTCATATCTTATTGTTGACAGGTTCACGGATATCAATCTTATTCAAAAATCAGGATTATTAAATGTTTGAATAAACATTTATATGTGCATTATGTGTGCATAAATGTAATCTACAAATCTGCCAATCTGCTAAAATACTCATGTCAAATATAATCATATTCCTAATAATTCAGCAGCAAAATTACATGTGACGTCTGGGAAACCTAATTGTCAGTCAATGGAAGCAAAGCAACTGTAAAATACATGAGCAAAGCAGTAACTGTTAGCAAGATTAATGTTCCTAAAGTGCAAACGTCAATATATCTTGGATATATTAACACAGCCAAGCTAAATGCTGCTGATCTGATCTAAGTCTGAGCATATTTAATCTATGTCAATCCTACAGGAGAAAGCAGACAGACGGAAGAGTTTTCACATTTTAGTGGCTCTGCAGCCTCTGTCAACATACAGGAAGTACTGCGGATCGAATGATAAGCAATGTCTCTTACCTTGGCTTTTAGCCACTTTATGTTGGCAAAAACAAAAAAAGAGGGGGAAAAAGTAGAAATTAATTCTAGGTAAGTTGTATGTGACAGGACACGTTGACATTTATATTACTGTATTTATGTTAACAAGCTTTTAAAATCCAGCTATATTTCAAATACATTTTTAAGTATCTAAAGAAACTAGGGAAATGTCTGTGTGTTACATTTGTTTTTCCTTAGTACTAGGAACTGAACTCAGAACGGCACAAATGTTAGTCAAGCACTCCACCAATGAGCTGCATTCAGCCCCTAAGGTTCCCAAACTGGCCTAGAACTGACTTTGTGACCCAGAGAAAACTTGAATTTATGATTCTTTTGCCTCAACCTCCCAAGTAGCTGGGACTGGGGGCTTTTGTCAGAAGGTCTAACTTACATGTACTTTTAAAATTAGTAACTTCCTAATGAAACTCCCAACTAATTGAGCCAATGTCAAGCAGGCCTCAAGATTTCTTAGGTCAGCACTTAACCCATGAACCTGATCCAAATGAATTACAGATGATATGGAGCTGGAAAGATGCATCGTGAGTTAAAAGTATGTAACAGCTTTTGCAGATGACAGTATCCAGCAACCACATCAAGGCATCTCATGACCACCTGTAATTCCAGCTACAAGGGATCAAATGCTCCCTTCTGGACTCTATCCAGAGTCACTCTGTCACATGCATATGCCCTCCCATACACACATTTAAACAATTTAAAATATCTAATTTGATTTAAATAAACAATAATACAGAAAATATAAAGCCATTTTTAACAGAGCAGTAAACAAGATCTAAGACTTTATTAAATAATGAATGCCTAAGTCTGGGACATTCATTACTTGAGTGGTAGTACAGTAGTATAAAAATATAAGCCTTAAATGCTAAAATTTAAGCCTTAAATACTTAACAGTATAAAGCTGGTAGAGAGAACTCAAAAGTAACTTAATATGTGAAAGTCTCTAAATTAATTCCTTAATACCACAAAAAATAAAGTAGATAAATAATAAACATATATTTAAACATCATATTTAAACATCATAAGTTGAGCTGGAGAGATGGCTCAGTGATTAAGCACACATACTGCTCTTGAAGAGGGTTGAGGTGTAGCTGTATATGGAGTCTTTAATTCCAGCTCTTGAGAGGCAAAGACAGGTGTGTCTCTGCCTTCAAGGCCAGCCTGGTCTATGCAGGGAGTTCCAAACTACTCAGACCTATAAAGTAAGATTCTGTCTTAAAAAATAAAAACAAAAACTCAAAAGTTGCTTTCAAATTCAGAAGAGGATTTGGCCTAGCACATCAGTCTTTAAAAATGAAATCATGAAACCCTGACTAAAGCTTGAGAATGTAGCTCAGTTGGCAGAATTCTGTAGTGCGTGCAGCAACACTGGCTTCATTTTCAGAATCACATAACCAGTGTGGGTGTATACTCCTGAAAACCCAGAATTTGGGAGGTGGGAGCAGGATGATCAGCTACGCAGCAAGTTCAAGGCCAATCTGGGATCTGTAAGACCGTATATCTCAGAAACTGGGTGGTGTGTTATGAATAAGATAATATATGTGTGTGTGAATAAAACTAGCCTTTACAAAAGATATATAGAAATGAAATCATCTAACAATAGGTTGGCAAGATTCTAGCTGAAAAAGAAAGTCTAGAACTCATTTCTAAACTATGGAAGTCTTGAGCAAGCATACAACTAGGAAGGTATATGTTGCTATGCTTTTATTGAACAATTCAGTGAAAATTCTAAATAAAGAAAAGCTACTTTGACCTTAAAGGCTACTTCTGTTAGAGGTGATCAGCTAACACACCTGAAACATGCACATGACCCTATAGTGCCAGTCCTTAGACCATGCCTTAAAAAACATTCCCATTTCTACAGTTTGTCTATAAAATTTGGAGACTTCAATTTCTATCTGCTGTTCTTACAAGTTATCTACAATTTTCTGATGATCACAATGGCAATATTAAATAAAATCTTATAGAAGAATTTCAAACATCTTATTTATATAAGCTGTGCTAGAATTCTGGTATTCTTCACTTTTTGTTTAAAATGGAATTCTCACTATCACCTAGGAACACTGTCTGCAACCCAACCTAATCACCACATTACATACCTGGATGTAAAATAGTACATTTAACTAACATTAAGATCCTTGATAAGATGTACTAGTGTTCTGTATAATCTATGTATATGATGACTACATTTGTCCCACGTATATATGCATATAGTATGTTTTGTAACATGTTAGTTGTGTAAAAAAGTATAAGTACACTTACATCATTTCTTTCAACTGAAAGAACAAAGACAAAAACAAAACAAAACAAACAAGCAAACAAAACCCTCAGCATTTGTATGTAATCTGTTCCCAAATGAAAGAACAGTAAAATTAAATGGGAAATGAAACCTTTACTTGAACCCTGTAACTACACAACTGTGTAATCTCCAACCTATGTTCAGGTTCAGCCTCCTCTTTTAAAAAGTTTATGTATGTGACTGTGTTCCAAAATAGGAGCTGTAAAATTCATCTCTGCCTTTTAAAGCTCAAGATAGAACTGCTAGCACAATACTTATATGAACATCTGACAATACTTATATGAAACATCTATTTAAAAGTTCCCAAGCGAAATAAAAGATTTTAGTATTTCCTTAAGATCTCTTTTCCTCTAAACATTGAAACTTTGAATAATTTCACCATTTACCTGGAATATGAAATTAAAAGTAATAAATTTTTCTGAGTCCACTCTATTTTTGTAGCAGTAAGCTTCAAATGTCAAAGAGGCAAATTCTTTGAAGTAACTGATTAGCTCTCATTCATCTTAATAAAATTTAAACTGTTTAAAAGCACAGCCCTATGTAAATATTATAGGTTAGCATCTATACTGTTAAAAAATAATAATAATAACCAGAAGGGGTGAGCTAGAGACACGGTTGAGTGGTTAAGAGCTCTTGTTGCCCTTGCAGAGGCCCCAGAGTTCAGTTCCCAGCAGCCACATACAGAGTGTTACAACCAACTGTATCTCTGTTCTTTTTCGATCTCCACAGGGAACAAATACACATGGTACACATACACAGAATACACACATGGTACACAGTACAAGCACACACACAAGGGGTACATGCAAGTGGTACACATACATGGTACATACACTTGGCACACACACACTGTCTACACACGTGGTATACATACATAAGTACAGGCAAACAGATACAAAAAGAAACACATCTGAAAAAAATTCAGAATAACTGGGAGAGCATTAAAGCTGAGACAGCACTGCTGTTCTGGGTTGCTACGAAGCATTAACTGACCAGAAACCATCAATCAACCTCAGTGGTTTTACCTTAGAAAACACCAACAAAGTCTAGCCAGAAGAATGTCTTTGTCTTGCTTCCTTGATCGTCCCTATAACCTCCTCTGGTAGGTTATAAACTAATTTAGGAAACTGAGCAGTGTTATGCTTAGCAAAATAAACTGTAAATTTCTCCACTTAGTGTTCAAGCCTTCCTTCCCCACGCACACTTAGAAATGTGGTGCCTGCCTATGAAAATCATCACCTTTCCTTGTTCTTCATGTGCATATTCTGGAAGGTTCTGCACAGGTTTTCTCCTATCAGTATTTTATTCTGATAAAATCTAGCTAGACTTACTTTACGTTATTTTAAATTCCTAATAAAATTATAGATACCATATAGTTTTCAACATGAAATGTATTAAATGTATAATCTATTTAAAGGAAGGTCAAGTATATCATACACAAATACCAAAACACTAAAATCTGTGTCACAAATAAGATGGAATATTAATCTTAGGAGTAAGAAAATATTGGATATAAAATACGGTAGCTACAGGAAAAAATATTAATCTAGATACAATATTTATTCTGTATATATTATGAAAAATATCTAAACAATGAAGTTAAATTAAAAAAAAAAACATCATGAGGAAAGAGCAGGTGTCATGATCTTTAACGGACAGCACAAATTTAACAGTGTTAACAAATCACACTTTACCTGAGGAGAGTTAAGGTTAGGGAAAAAATATGATCAAGATAAAATGTTATGGAGAAAATTTTTAATTAAAAAAAGAAATCAAATTTCTAAATAGAAATGGAAAACAAAGACCAAAAATCTGAATATAAATATAAGTAATAAAAACAATATAAATAAACAATACTGAAAATGCACATTTTAAAATAAATTTAATTCCTACTGCCTCATAATTTCAACCTGTGCATAATTTACCATTAACAAACGCCCAAATTTCTTTGGATTTATTTTAAGGGGCAAAAGGACTGGCTGGTGAGCTGTTTTGTTGTTTGAGACAGTCTCCCTGTATGGCCCAGGTGACCTGGAGCACACTGTGCAGAACAGACTAGCCTTTAAGCTATGGTCTTCCTGTTCCTTCTGTCTCGTGGTACTAGTAGTATTTCTTCTGAGACAGGGTCTTACTATGTAGCCCTGGCTAGCCCAAAAGTCACCTTACAACAGGCGAGCCTTGAACTCACAGAAGCAACCACCACACCCAGCTCTGGTATTGTTTCTTAATTTCACACATCTACACAATATTGTAGAAAAAAATTAAGAGTACGAAAATTCTTACACGTCATTAAAAAACACATACACACAGTAATAAGACCAGGGAAAAGGTAATTGTGTAGGTATAAATTTTGTGCACAGATGAGTATTACACGTCTCAGCCGCATACTGGCCTCCTTTGTATCAGACCACACACACTATGTGCACAGTGTCTGCAGCTCCCCGTGCTCTTCCTCCCTGTGCAGGCAGGCGCTCCACCAGCACACCAGCCTCTAACATACCCTGTTCTCACAGCCACCACGCTTCTAAATCTCGGCCAAAACATTTAAAAACAGTAACCAAAGCAATGTGGCTATACTTCAGAAGTATGCACGTAATACCGACTAGTAAAAATTAGGGATAATATGTACCTTACCATCATGAACACGCTTTTAAAAAGAAGCTTTTTAAAATGTTTGCAGTTTTTAGTAATTAGAAAGAAAACTGCCTAAGTTCTCAAGCATATAGGCTCAGCATCTAGTAAACTGTTTATGCTGCCTGCATAAACAAATTCATAATCCAGAGTTGCATTTTCTTATCAAACTTCCTTTTAAAATTTGGATCCAAGCTTTTAATTCCAGCACTGAGCAGAGATGACTCAGTGGTTAAGAGCACTGTCTGCTCCTCGAGAGGTCCTTAGTTCAATTCCCAGCAACCACACATGGTGGGTCACAACCATCTATGAGATGTGGTGCCCTCTTCTGGTGTTCAGGCAGAACACTGTATAAATAATAATAAAAAAAAATCAATCTTATACACTCCCAACACACAAACATGAGTGAAGGGACGAGAAAATTCGGGGTATTTGACTCTAAGAAAATGGTTAGGTTTTTGAGGAATTTGTTATGGCGTAACTCCACTATGCAGTTCAAACTGTCCTCAAACTCCTAATTTTGCCTAAGACGCTCCACACTTGGCTCAGAAAATTTTCTTTACTGAATTGTTAATGTATTGTTTTGGGAGAAAGAAATTTAAGATGAAGCCAAAGGGGGAAAAGTTAATGAGTTTCCCCAAATAATAGGCTAGATAAACATATCTGCACATGTTGTACGTAGTTTTTAAATCCCAAAATATGTAATAATACCTTATGCATTACTATTTTAAAGTATTTTATAGTACAATTTAATTTAAGCTCTTAATGCTAGATATACCTTCGATAAAAATATAAGAAACAGGTAGTCGCCATTACATTTGGTGTTTCAATCTCACATATAACTCTTTAGGATAAAAGTGAATAAAACATTCCAGAAACCATGGGAAAGTTAATGTTCCTCTTTTGAAAAACATCTCAGAATACTTATAATATAATACATCTAGCAACCGCACCAGTCCTATCCATCTGCTAGTAAATGTTTTCAGACTCTAGCTGACCTCCTTTTAAAAACAGGATGAGGAGCTTGACAGGTGGTTGCTCTCCCAGAGCATTTAGATTCAATTCCCAGCGTCCACAATGTGGCTGACAACTGTAACTCCAACACAGAAGATCAGACATCCCCTTCTTGCTTCCATTGGCACCAGGCACTCAGGTGGTACGCAGACATGCGTGCAGGCAAATCACTCACACACATAAAATTAAAAACAATTATTAAGAGCCAGGCATGGTAACGCACGTCTTCATTCTCAGCACTCAAGGAGGCAGACACAGCTGGATCTCTGTGAGTTTGAGGCCAGCCTAGTCTACCAAGCAAGTCCAGGACAGCCAAGGCTACATACACAGAGACACCCTGTCGCAAAACAAACAACAAGAACCAAAAAAAAAAAAAAAAAAACCAACCCATAAACAAACAACCTAAAACTATTATGAAATATTTTGAAGGATAACGAAGTCATTCTTCTGCGAAAGGGATTACTACATTTCAAAGCACAACAGAGCTGACTTATGCTGCTCCAGATGTTTGTAGATACAGAAAAACAAAATCTACAAATTTCAAGATCACCTAATTCTGCCAAGCTTACGCAGAGGCAACAAATATTCTTCTACAAACCTAGAAGTTGTAGCAGAAGTATGCACAACAAAATTTTCGTACAATTTTTTTTCTTCCATGTAAAAAAGTCATTGAATTTCATCCCCATACTACACAGGTACAGAAATATTTAGAAATAAAAGGCCAAATTAATGTACAATTTATTTTATAAGCCAATCATAATCCATGATATAAATAGCTTATTTAATAAATGGCCTTTTCAAGTTGTGCTTTTATTTGTTTGTTTGTGCTTTTGTTATTGTTTATGGTATAAGTAAGACAGCATGATGTAGAGAGGAGATAAACTTGCAGGCATCAATTTTCTCCTTTTCCCACATGGATTCTAAAAATACAACACAGGTCAAAAGGTTTAGTGGCCTTTACTGGCAGAGCTATCTTAGCAGGGCATCCTTTTCAGGTTTTTAGGTTTTTCTGAACAGTGCCTATTCTGCAGATAAAGTTCTGCTTCAAGCTTAGTCAAACATGTAGCTCATTAAATTAGCATTCTAGAGGGCTGACAAGATGGTTCAGCAGTTAAGAGCGCTTGTTGCTCTTGCAGAGGACCCAGGTTCACTTCCTAGCATGTACATGGTGGCTCCCAACTATCCATAACTCATTTCTACGTAGTGCAATGCCCTCTTCTGACCCAAGGGCACCAGATATGCATATAGTACATGTACACACATGCAAGCAAACATTCATATACTTAAATCGTTAAAATAAATAAATATTCTATGAAAATTGTAACACTAGTTGCTAGCCAAAGGGAATCCATCAAATAAGAAAATCCTATCACAATTTCTAACCAAAATATTTGTTGAAAATTCAAAGTAATTTACATTTAAATAATACAAAATGCTTACCTTAACTCCATGGCCCACATCATCCAAAACTGTGTAGTCAATAGGCTTCCGAATATACCTGACAGGGCGCTCCATATTTGCAGGTGCTATTATTTTGTGAGTTCTTGATGTATTCTTATTTGTTGTCAAAATACCAATCTCTCTTCGAGCCACTTTTTCTTTATGAATATCCACAGTCTACAGTTAAAATTTAAATAGAGCAAGAAAATATTATTTGGTACAGTAGAAAATGCCTATGTTGTCCATATGCACTGGACTACAGGGCTGTATCTTGTGACTCTTTTCTAATGAGAATGTATTAGGCAAATTAATTTCCTTAAGGCTCGAATCAGGAAATACTCAACAGACTTTCTAAAGCAATTCGTAGGGGGAAACCTGCTATGTAGGAGGAAAGGAGGCCTGCTTGGTCACTTTTACTTTACTAAAAGATACAAAACAGAACAACAGCAACAGCAAGAATATCAGTGATCACAACGCAAGGAGGTAAGTGCTGTAGTGACACACGCAGATTACTATGAATATGTTCAATTCAAATAGGCTGAAAACACTTCACTTAAAGGGTTTATATATTGACAGGCTTTGAAAGACAAAAAAGAACATAAGAGGAAAAGATGGAAATTACTGGAGGCAGAGAAACATGCACATGGCAGACATGGGTGAGAGAACTGTAAGTGCAAAGGTTATAGCTATCAGCAAGCCTCCTACACGCCTGTCTCAGCGTGCCCAGTCAGAGCCTATGAAATTGTCTCTAAATACAACATTTGAGGGGGAGGGGCAGCTGAGGTTCTGATTCATTTGCTAACATGTACAAGGTCCTGGGTTCCAACTTAGCAAATGATAATACATTTTAAACTTTCATTTATTCATCAAGAGTTGCACACTGAAGAGCAGGCTGGGAGGGGCTCAATGGAAGCCAGTGTACACGAGGCCTTTAGTTTGATTCCTAACATTGTAGAGGGACGGTGACTAGACAGGCAATATGTTCTCTTTTTCTAATCTTTGTTTTGGTTTTGAGACAGTGTCTCACTATGTGTGCCTGCTGAGCCTGGAGCTTGCTATGCAGACTTGGTTGGTCTCAAATTCACAAAGATTCTCCTGCCTCTACCCTGCCTCCTAAGTGCTGGGATTAAAAGCATGTGATAGCACGACTGGCCCACACTCAATATGTTCATATAGTATACAACTGCTCAAAAATTTAAAACTTTCAGGGCTCAGCAGTTAAGGGCACTGACTGCTCTTTCAGAGGACCTTGATTCAGATCACATCACCCACTTGGCAGCTCACAACTGTTAAATCTAAGACCTGACACTCTCACATAGACATACATGCAGGCAAAACACTAATGCACATATAATAAAGGTAAAAGTTTAAAATTTTCTCCTTGGAGTGAGGAAGCAATGACAAATTTATACCAAGTGGCACGACTATGAGTAACTATCAGATATAAGCTAATGTAAACACCGAGGAACAAAGGCAAGTAAGGCTCTTCACCCGTTCTAAAATCCAGCCCCAAAAGCAACGAGTCTTCCTATAATGTATCTATATGGAGGCAGCCCCTCTTTGCAGCACCTTAATGAAACCAGACTCAGTTACCTGAACAAACACTGAATGCTAGGTTTTTGTTTTTGCATGCATGTGCGTGCACACGTGTGTACGTGTGTGTGTGTGTATGTATGTGTGTGTTTTCCCCTTTTCTTTTTTTCTTGAGTTCTGCTGTTCTTAAAATTCTTTGTAAACCAATCTGGTTTTGAACTCACAGAGACCTGCCTGCCTCTGCCTCACAGTGCTGGGATTAAAAGTGAATGCTTCCACATTCAGTCCAATGTACTGGTTCTTATAATTGCTGGGTGAGAAATTCTTTGACCCTGAGTCTCTTCTCTTCCAACAGAAACCATGAAACAGTGTTAAATTACCCTATTACCATACAAGGGGACTCAAATTCAGAGTCTGGGTACTGACTTCTAGGGATGGAAGAAGCTGATTAACAGGAACTGAAAAGAACCCATGAAAACTGCTAATGATCCTCTATTTTACTATTTATTAAAATTAAGAGACAGTGTTGGGATGAGTACCTGGGTCCTCTCTCTCTCTCTCTCTCTCTCTCTCTCTCTCTCTCTCTCTCTCTCTCTCTACCAGATGGGAGACACTACTCATCATGCTGATGGCCTCAACAGGTCTGCTCCATGAATTAACATTTGTCTGGTGCAAGGGGAACAGCTAAGGTTCTAAATACTTTCAGATAAGGGACTTGTGTACAGTAAATATAAAAGGAGCAAATTTTGTTCCTACTGTGGTTAGAACCAAGCAAATATTTGGCTAATTTGATTCAAAAGTGACAGGGTAAACTATGTAACACTTGTTGAAGAGCAGCAACAACTGAGCTAGAGAGGTGGCTCGGCAGTCAACAACACCTACTGCTTTTACAGAGGCCCTGGATTCCATTCCCAGCAGTTAGCTGGCTGCTGACAACTACCCATAACTCCAGTTCCAAGAGCTCTGATGCCTTCATGGACATTAGGCATACATGTGGTGTGCATATGCACAGTAAGACAAAACAATCATACACATAATTTTAAAAGGGGCGGGGGAACCTAGACAGATGGTCAGCAGTTAAAAGCACTGTTCTAGAGGATGCCGGTTCAATTCCCCGCACCCACATAGCAGCTCACAATTGTCTGTAACTCTTGTACTAGGGAACTGAATGCTATCTTCTGGCTTCCAAGGGCACAGGCACACACAAGATATACAGACATATATGCAGGCAAGACACCCATATACATAAAAACAACCTAAATTCCTAGCATACAGGCTACAATCTCTTCCCAGAACTATGAGTCTTGGAGAGAGTCACTTCAGCAGACTGACTCTAGTGGACCTTGGGAGTCCTTCTAGCTTTTAGTGGTCCTCACTCTTGATGACTCTTTTGCCAGGTCTAGTATTGGCTATTCCATCGAAACACCTGATCAAGCACAGGTGTTAGCTGAAGTACTGATAGCCTTTTACATTCTCCACCCACAGGCATCTTATATTGCTCAATGTTGGAACAGTTCCTTCAAAAAGAACACACAACAGCCTCTCACAGAGCTCAGCACTTCCCTTCATGAGTCTGCCTACTTTTCTGATTTCCTATGAAGGGTAACTTTTCCTTTTCTTCTTTCTGCCTCCATTCTAAGTGAGCTTTCCCTACCATCATGGGCTTCCCTATAGTTTCTCTAAAGGCCCTGCTATGCCATGTGGATGCCTGCTGCCACATAGCTGACTTCTACGCCAACTCAAGCTACCTACATTTTCCCCTTCACTTATGCATGGCTCCTCCTCTGCACAGCTTCTAAGATTTCCAGCTTGCCTGTTGTAGGAATTTTTCCTTAAACTTTAATAAAACTGTCCTTGAGCTTACCTCCAAAATAGGCAGCTCAAAGAGAGCTAGGGATATAGCTAAGCTGGCACAGTACTCACCTAGAATGTACACTCAAGAGGTAGAGAGAGGAACAGAAGTTCAAGGCTATCCTCCTTCGTTATATAAGGAATGAGACTAGCCAGGGCTATATGACACCTAGTCCCAACAAACAGAAACAAAACTCAAGCCTTAAGCCATAACTGAGCAAAAAAGAGCCTAAGGGCGTAGCTCAGTAGTAGAGTATGTACTTAGTATGCACAGGGCTCTGAGTCTGAGTCCCAGCAGCACCAGAGAGAAGACAAGAAAGAATAGAGAGTGTGAATAGGCAATGTCTCCAAAGAAGACGGGGAGGATAAAGAACATTTGGTTAAGTACACTGTTCACCAAGTCCCCCTGTGATGGCACCATGTGGATCAAAGTGGAAGGCATAAAAAGATCTCTGTAAGTTTGTACCTAATCTTAAATACTGAAATGTGTACACTGATTTTCTGACAATAAAAGGAAGTCAGCAACCTTAGCACCTGAGAGAAACACACTTCAGGAGAGAGAGAGAGAGACTGATCTGTCTTTGAGATGACATGTGGAACTTTCTTCTCAAAAGAAAATCCTCTAGTACAATTACCTCAAACCACGCAAACATTCTAAACTTAACTGACTTGGCAGGATCTGCCCAAGCCCTGCTATATAGTTCTGAGTACCATTTTCCTCGACTTCATAGAAAAACCTCTTGCGAATAACGGGGTGGTCAAAGCCCTTGATTTTCTCAAGAAAAACAGCTATCAATACTTACAGGTGTCTGTGCTAGCCCCATCCCTACACCTATCATTCAATCTTTCCAGAGGACAAATGAATGCCACCCAACTGATGACACACATAAAACAGAACAGATTGTACAGCTTGCCTTCAGGTACACTCCAAAAAAAGGTAATAATTACAGGAATTGAAATGAGAAGCCCACAGCTAACCAGAATGGCATACTAGAGAGACTGTCTTCCTGTGCTCCCCAATTTCAGTAGTTGGCAAGAGGTTAATTCTAAACAGCGTGCTATTTAAGCAAACACCAACCCTAAAGGAATGTGCAGCCATAGAGTACTTCTTGTATAGAAATCAAGTATGAACAGGGAATGTTGTGACTTGTAACTGGAGGTGGTCATAAGAGACCTTCAAATGTTTAAGGAAGGCTAAATGCTTAAGGGAGTGGAGGGATCCCACAGGAAAACTAAAAAGTTAATTAGATACGTTCAGAGGCAATTATTCCTACACTGGAAATCATCCACTTAGACTTGCAATTTGTCCCTGACTAGCTAAAGCAATCAGTGGCTACCATACCTTGGCCCTAGGGGCATTTGTGTCAGTTCAATTCAGTGGCTTGGATTGTTGTGGAATGACAGAATAGCAATTCCTCTGAAATCAGACAAGGCCATATGTGTACAATGTATCCTACATTCAATACCCACATTTCATGCCTTAGACCAAGTGGAAAGTCAGTACAAGAACTTGAGAAAACCACCTAGCTCTCTAAGGCAGTTCTCTGCATTTTGTCAGCTATCTGGGTCTTAGCTCCTGCGCAGTGTTAAGTGAGCTCAGAATTTATAGGTAATAACCTCAATTCAGTGTCTTTCTTCTAAGTTAAGCAGAAGAAAATTGGTGCTGCTTCTGTCAGAGACACCAGTGATCGGCATGCAGCACAACTGTGGGACATTTACCAGAGCAAGCAGAGGTGAGACCTGGTAAAAAGCAATCTTATAACTACGTGCACCTGTGTGAGTCTACCCATCTTCTGAAGACAGGCACTGACTCTTTGCTCCATATTTTTGTTAAATCACAGTTGTACCAAAAAATAGTCCTGAGGTCTAGGAAATAATGTATCCCTCTGGAGATCTGGGAGATCACTGTCCAGTATAATAAGGTGTCATTTCTCTCCAGGGCAAACCTCACGGTGAAGGCAGAGCTCAATTCACATTCCAACAGTCAGACTTCCTTAACATAGAGATGACACTCCCCTAATACCCTGACCTAAATCACTGAAGATGAGGTATCAAGGCCAGGGAGATGGCTCAGCTGGTAACTGGGCTTTGATGCCAAGTCTCCAGATGACTTGTTTAATACCTGAGACCCACATGGTGGAAGGAAAGAACCACTCACATGTGTGCACACGCACGCGTGCGCACACGCACGCACTCACACACACCCACACACAATTTGTAATTGGAAAATAAAACAGGGTGCCCTAGCCTGATTCATAGACTTCCACAGAGCTGAGGGCACAAATGCTAACATTCTACTGTTCTCATGACTGAAGTCCTGTGTCTTTGACCCTTGTCCTCTATCAACAACTATGAAACTGTAGGGGACTACCTTGTTAGTCTGCATGGAAGGCAAAAGCTTAAGACACTTCACAGTTATTGTGGGTTTTCATCTGTTGTCGTGTCCCCCCCCCCATTTTGTTTTGTTGTTTTCTAGGGGAGGGAAGGTTGTAGAGATGGCTTCAATGGTTAAGAATGCCTGTTGCCAATTAGTTCCTGTCAGAGACAGTCCCTGTTCCCGTTACTATGGAACCCACTTGGACACTGAACTGCCATGGGCTACATCTGTGCAGTGGTTACAGGCCATCTCCATGAGTGGTCCTTGGCTGGAGTATCAGTCTCAGAAAAGATCCCTGTGCCCAGACTTTTTGGATCTGTTGCTCTCCTTGTGGAGTGCCCATCCTCTCCAGGTCCTACTATTTCCCACTTCTTTCATAAGATTCCCTGCATTCTGTCCTAGTTTGATCACCTCCCCTTGAAGGGGGGGCAGCCTTACCAGCCCACAAAGGAAGACAATGCAACTACTCCTTATGAGACCTGATAGACTAGGATCAGAGGGAAGGGGAGGAGGACCTCCCTTATCAGTGGACTAGGGGAGGGGGACAGGTGGGAAAGACAGAGGGAGGGTGGGATTTGGTGGGGAGTAGGAAGGGAGCTACAGGGGGAATACAAAGTGAATAAACTGTGATGAATGAACAAATATAAAATTTTAAAAAAGATTGCCTGTTGCTCTTACAGAGGACCCAACTTAGGCTCCTAAAATCACATCAAACAGCTCACTATTGCCTGAAACTCCAGCTCCAGAGAATGTAACACCCCCTACCCTGGAACTCTAGACACAAGCATGCCATTCACACAGAGAACACACACATATACAAATAAATGCATATAAAATATTTTTACTATTTTAAAGATGGTTTTGTGATGGAAATGTTTGGCCATGTTCTCTCAGTAATTTTGAAATCTGATATAGTTATTAGCATTATAAAAAGTAAAGTTATATTCTTAGAATGCCTCTAATCTTTCTTTTTGCCTTCTTTTGGAGACAGGGTTTCCTGTGTAGCCCTGGCTATCCTGAACTCACTTTTTATATCAGAGTGGCCTCAAACTCAGAGATCTGCCTGCTACTGCCTTGATCTCAAGTGCTGGGATTAAAGCCATGAACCACCACTGCGTGGTTCTAAACTTGCTTTTATGTGTGGTGCCTTACCCTCAAATATGCCAGATTTAAGTGTTCCACCACTGCGTTCTACCCTCAGCTCATCTCCTTCATTTCTACAACATCCCATGTGACTTGACTAAGCACTAATTTTAGTTAAATTCCATTTGGCATGGAATTAAGTTCAGGAATCTGTAACTCCACAAAGGGGAAACACTGATATTCTGATCAAAGATGAAAGATGTGGATACTACTTACCTCCACCTACTCCTACCTCTCTTCCATCTCCTTCGTACGGTCAGCTCACATGCAGTACTAAGCTTAGACATGTTCTTTGGAAGCTCTACTTAAGAAACTTATCCACATTCACACTTAAATTGCCATGCACATCACAGACACGTTTTTCCTAGTCCCCTTGTGAAAACAAATACAGCACAAACCAAAAACATAAACAAATATGGCACAAACCAAACACATAAGTCTACTAGCATCTTTTTTTAATGAGTCTATTCGGTTCTCTGAAGTTATATATATACCCTGTGCTTCACATTTGTTATTGCTAAATCTTGTCACATTTATCTTTAAATATCAGAAACCTGCTTCCTTCAATTTCCAACATGTCTTTCAGACCACCTGCTATATTAGACTTCTAACTGGTATATGAGCACGCGACCTTGTCTTTCCCTGACCTATTCTTTTTAACATAAGCATATAAATTTTATCTACCTCCACCAAAAGAAGGCACCCAGAAAGAAAACACACTGAAAATTTAATGTCTCAGTTTCTTACCCCTATTACTAAAATACCACACATGGATCCAGTCTACAAGGGAAAAATAAGCTCAAAAGGGCTCAATTGCTTTTCCTATGTTTTCAGTTTGTTTCTGAAAGTCACCTTTTCCCCGTTCCCCTGCCTCTTAAATTACTTGAAAATTTCTCCTCTGGTTCTACTCCTATCCACTATTGTGATTCTGAATCACAAAAATAAATAAATAAATAAATAAATAAATAAATAACATTTTATTGTGTCCAGCAACACACACACCATCAAGAAGAGTTACTCCAATAGAAAATGTCCCAGAACAATGAAACTCAGTGCTGTGTTTTGGGGTTGGTTTGTTTTTTGAATATTGTAAACATAAAACCAGAAAACCCAGATTTGTATACGGGCTCTCCCACTTAATTGTTATAAAATTTTATACAGTTTTTAGACCATTAAGATTCTATTTCCATAAGGCATAGGTAGTAGAGTAGCAGCATGTGCAAGTCCTTTGATCTGGTATCTGGAACTTACATGCGTGTACACCGTCCATTTTGATTAGTCTATCAGAATCTGCAACACTGCTTTATACAAAGTGTATTCAAAAACCTTATCAAATCTGGCCAGATGTGGTCAGGCAGATACACCTTTAATCCAGTACTAACGAGGCAGAGGCTGATGGACCTCTGTGAGTGTGAGGCCAGTCAGTCTACATAGAGAGTTCCAGAATGTTTCAACCACCTTCTCAACACCTATGTATCAAATATAAATCTCATTGATCAAACTAACCACTTCTACATTCCCAGATGAAGATAAGGCAGTTCATGCTGGGAATGATCTACAAGGTAAAAGCCCATCTCACAAAATAAATAGTAAATGAGTAAGTAAGAGCATTTCTAAGATGTAAGAACCAAACACATCACATTATAAAGATTGTAAGAATACCCTAATATAAACATAACCCTATATCCTCTATATATATATAAAAAAAAAAAGGTATGTGACCTTCAAAGCTAGATACAACACAATCTCACTTGCACACTGGTGAATATATCTTTCCTTCATTGAACTGCCTTCACAGTAATGCAAAATTGATGACAAATCTTCCTACAGTGATCAATGCATTAGAATAAAAATCCCATGATTTTCATAGTTCAAGATGTATATGGAAGAGCGCAAAGGAAAGAAAAGACTTGGATTTTAAAATTGTGGAGCTGGAGAGCTCGCTTAGCAGTTGAGAGCACTTGCTGGTCTTCCAAAGGACCCAAGTTCAATTCCCTGAACCCATGTCAGGTGCCGCATAACCTTCTATTGTTCCTGTTCCAGGGATCCAAAGCCTCTCACTTTCATGGGCATCTGAATTCATGTGCACAGACATACAGTTAGACACACACACACTTACACATGATAAAAAGTCAAAAAAAAAATCTTAAAAAAGACTCACTGATATTCACTAGAAAGTCTTAGTAAGACAGTACTGTTGCCATACAAAATTACGTAAATATACCAATATGAAACTCAGAAACAAACTCAGGCTTAGAAGCAAACTAGTTATCTTAGAGTTATGGTATAGTGAGGAGAAATGCATTACACAAGTGAAATAGCTAGTTAACCACATAAAATAAAATGTATCTCTATCTCCTAATACAGGAAAACTCCAAATCCATAAATATAAATACAAGGAAAGGCATTGTACTTCCATAATTGTACATTAACAGTAACACAATGCTCAGAAAGAACTAAATGCAAAAGACAGATAAATCGTAAAAATGACAATGTCAAAAATGTTAAGTGTATTGTGTGTGTGAACACACACGCATGCACACACTGTCACACAGCATGTATGTGGAGGTCAACTTTCAAAAGTTGGTTCTCCCTAGGCATGGCGGCACATGCCTTTATTCCCAGCACTTAGAAGGCACATGAATCTCCAGGAGAGCCTGCTTTACATAGCAAGTTCCAGGACAGCCAGCACTATAGACAGTGAAATCCTGCCACTCAAAACAAAACAAAAAGATAGTTCTCTCCTTCCACCATGTAGGTCCCAGGGATCAAACTCAGATCATCAGGCAAAAGCCTACTGTATCTGCTGATCCATCATGCTGGGACCAATGTTACGTTTTTAAAATAAGAGCCCATACCAGACACATATAGCCTACAAAATAATAAAGTTTTAAGCAGTAATGACTTAGGAAAAAAGGGTGTAGCAAGCTTAGATCTATGATTTCCATGTAGACACACACACATATATGATGACAAGAACCTTAAGGCCTAGGACACAGCTTCTGAAGCTTTGGGTTATGAACCCATGCAGGTTCCATATCACATATCCTGAATATTAGATATTTACATTGTGATTCACAAAAGTAGAGAAATTACAGTTGTGAGATGGGCATGGTGGCACGCACCTGTAATCCCAGCACTCAGGGAGGCAGAGGCAGGCAGATCCCTGTGTGTTCACTGCCAGCCAGGTCTGCAAAGTGAGTCTAGGACGGCCAAGGCTACACAGAGAAACTCTGTGGAGGGAAGGGAAGAGACAAGAAGAAGAAAGAAAGAGAGGAGAAATTACAGTTATGAAGTAGCAACAAAATAATTTTATGGATGGGGTAACCACACATTAGGAATTGTATTAAAGAGCCATGGCCATTAGGGAGGTAGATAACCTCTGGCCTAGGGAATGGTGACCAGCCCTTCAGATATGAAGAGAAGAATTTGTGTAGAAGGAGCAGAATTGGCCATGTTCTGTTTGTGGTTTAGCTGATGAATTAATAAATTTTTATTATAATTTTAGCTAGAATTAGTTTTTTGACAGTATCATGGAAAATATTTTACAGTACTTAAACTGCAGACACAGTACATACAGAACATGGACTAGATTGATTATCTATTAATAACAACAACCCTATGGAAGCTAGGCGGTCACACTTCGTAATTTCATGGTCTTAATTCTTTTAGTGGATACACAAAGGCTACACATAAACAGTACTATGTTCAGTTTTTTGATAAATGTGTAAACTGTTTAAATCAAGCTAGATGTTTATTTCTTTAAACAGGACAGTAAACTGTTGACATCCAGTCACTTCACTATTCAATAAATTCATATTCCCCATCTTTCAATGCCCACACACACACACACACACACACACACACACCTTCTCATTAAGCAGCCCAGGCCCTGAGCCTGTCCCCAACTTCTATCATATTATTTGTGTGTGTGAGATGTATGACTTTGTGCAGATACATACACCATCATGCTAGTACCAGAGGAGGATGTCAGTCGCTCGCCCTGCACCATTGAGAAAGAGCTTCTTGATGAATTTGGAGCCTGCTGTTTTTGCAGATAAGCTAGCTGGCTGGCCAGTTCAGCAGCTCCTCTGTCTCCCATCTCCAGGACTGGGGTTGCACAGGCTCTTTATGTGGGTACTGGGACCTGAACGTGAGTACTGCTGCTTATGCAAGTGCTCTTCCCCTCTGAACCACACTAATTTATAAAGTCAGTCTTTAATGATTATGAATGAGTTAGAAATTAGTTAAGATAGTATGGTAAGAAAATGTTTTCAAAGAATGGTTAAAATATCCCCCACACCAATTCTATGTGGAGGAAAAAAAATATTTTCCAGGATAAATGTGGAAGGCTGGGTGTAGCTATACACAAACTTAGAAAGAAGCAAGATGACTGGAAGTTCGATGTAATTCTTAGCTACATTATGAATGTGAGGCTAGCCTAGACTACAACAGACAAAAAACAAAAACCCAAATCCAAACATACAAACAATTTGTATGCAAACGAAATTTTTCACAAGTAAATAGATCTGTTGATAAAAAACACATCTGTGGACTACAAGCAGACTCTGTCTTTAAAAGAACAGCAGCAAAAACTGCTCCAGCACCCAAGACAGTAAGAGACAGTTTATTCTAGAACCAAGTATGAGCGACTATGGCCCAGGACACAGATTCAGGTAAACCTAATACATGCATAATATGTAATTCCCATATGGTAACATCTTCATGAAGGTTTTGCTGTTACAGAACAAAAGAGTGTAAGAAATAAAAGCACTTTTCAAATACACTGAGGGAAATATCAAGTAGGCTGGTTACAGCAAGGTGGGAAATCTGTTACAGAATTATCAAATAACTTTCTTAGCCTTTGGGTTGTGAGAGCTGCTACACTATTAGTACACTGCAAAATAATTTGCCTAATAGTTACAAGAATGGTTACTGGGTATAAAATACAGAGGAAGACAATGGGTGGCTATTAATTAGCATAAGATAATCTGGCTCTGGACAAGCACTGCAGCTCTCCTTTCCATGGGCACAGCTTTGTTGATTTGCTGCAAACTTCTGTATAAAAGAACTTTTATTCTGTTTCAAATGCTGTCTCAGAGGCTCACTGCCTCCATCTGCTAACCTAGTCCTAATCCTGGAAGCTTCTAGCCTCCGTTTAATTTTACCTAGGCCTAGAACGTTTTCAGCCTTTTAAATTTCCTGCTTAATAAGCTCATCCTTTCTTGTTCTTAATGAGCTCAGCTGGTTGGTTAAACTCAGCTGTTCTGGCTCAAATTCCTATCCAGCTGACTTACTCAATCTGACTTCTCTCTTCTTGGCCACAAACTACCTCCAACAATCTTTCTTATTTTTTTTTTATTAATTGCAGTTTATTCACTATATATCCCAGCTGTAGCCCCCTCCCTCATTTTCTCCCATGCCCCTCCAGTCCACTGATAGGGAGGTCCTCCTCTCCTTCCCTCTGACCCTAGCCTATCAAGTCTCATCAGGCCTGACTGCATTGTCTTCCTCTGTAGTCTGGTAAGGCTGCTCACCCAGGTGTTCAAAGAGTTCACTGAGTTCATGTCAGAGACAGTCCCTGTTCCACTTACTAGGGAACCCACTTGGACAGTGAGCTGCCATGGGCTACATGTGTGCAGGGGTTCTACATTATCTACATGAATGGTCCTGGGTTGGAGTATCAGTCTCAGAAAAGACCCCTGTGCCCAGATTTTTTGGTTCTGTTGCTCTCCTTATGGAGTTCCAGTCCCCTCCAGGTCTTTCTATCTCTCCCTTCTTTCATAAGATTCCCTGCACTCTACCCAAAGTTTGGCTAAGAGACTCAGCATCTGCTTTGATATCCTGCTGGATAGAGTTTTCCAGAGGCCCTCTGTGGTAGACTCCTGTCCTGTTCCCTGTTTTCTCCCTCTTCCAATGTCCATCCCATTTGCCTATCTGAGTGTAGACAGATCATCTTACCCAGGGTCCTCTTTCTTCTTGTCCACCTTCCTTAGGTGTACAGATTTTAGTATGTTTGTCCTATATATCTAATATCCACATATAAGTGAGTATATACCATGTGTGTCTTTCTGCTTCTGGGATACCTCACTCAGGATGCTCTTTTCTAGTTACCAACACTTGCTGCAAATTTCACGATTTCCCTGTTTTTAATTGTTGATTAGTACTCCACTGTGTAAAAATACCACAATTTCTGTATCCATTCCTCCATTAAGGGACATCTGGGTTGTTTCCAGATTCTGGCTATTACGAATAAAGCTGCTACAACCATAGTTGAGTAAATGTCCTTGTTGTGTACTTGAGCACCTTTTGGATATATACCTAGGAGTGGTATAGCTGGATCTTGAAGAAGCACTATTCCTGATTTTCTGAGAAAGCACCAGATTGCTTTCCAAAGTGGTTATACAGGTTTACATTCCCCCCAGCAATTGGGAAGGGTTCCCCTTTCTCCACATTCTATTTGGGGATAATATGTTAGTATACAGGAGTGACCCCAAAAATTCAACCAGAAAACTCCAGCTGATAAACACCTCCAGCAAAGTGGGTAGATACAAAATTAACTCAAAAAAATTCAGTAGCCCTCCTGTATACAAAAGACAAAAGAGCTAAAAAAAGAAATTAAGGAAACTAAAGCCTTTAAAATAGCCACAAATAACATAAAATACCTTGAGGTGACTCTGACCAAGCAAGTAAAAGACCTGTTTGAAAACAACTTCAAGTCTCTAAAGAAAGAAATTGAAGAAGAGATCAGAAGATGGAAAGATCTCCCACACTCACGGATAGATAGGATTAACATAGTGAAAATGGTCATCCTGCCAAAAGCAATCTACAGATTCAATGCAATTTCCACCAAAACACCAACACAATTCTTTACAGAACTTGAAAGAACAATTCTCAATTTCATATGTAAAAACAAAAAAACAGAACTGCTAAAACAATCCTGTACAACAACAGATTGTCTCGAGGTATCTCTATCCCTGATCTCAAGCTGTACTACAAAGCAATAGAAATAAAAACTGCATGGTACTGGCATAGAAACAGAATGGTGGATCAATGGAATCGAATTGAAGACCCAGAAAATAAACCCACACACCTAGAGACCCTTGATTTTTTACAAAGCCAAGACCATATAATGGAAAAAAAAGATAGCATCTTCAACAAATGGTGCTGGTCTAACTGGATGTCTGCATGTAAAAAAATGCAATTAGACCCATATCTACCATCCTGCACAAAATTAAAGTCCAAGTGGATCAAAGATCTCAACATAAAACAAGACACACTAAACCTGTTAGAAGAAAAAGGGTGGGGAAGAGCTTCAAACTCATTGGCACAGGAGACAACTTCTTGAACAGAATACCAACAGCACAGGCTCTAAGATCAACAATCAATAAGTGGGACCCCATGAAACTGAAGAGCTTCTGTAAAGCAAAGGACACTGTCAGCAGAACAAAATGACTGCCTGCAGATTGGGAAAAGTCTTTCACCAACACTACATCCGATAAAGGGTTAATATCCAGAACATATAAAGAACTCAAGAAATCAGAATAAATAAATAATAATCCAATTAAAAATGGGGTACAGAGCTAAGCAGAGAATTCTCAAAAGAGGAGTATCGAATGGTAGAGAAACACTTAAAAGAAATGCTCAACATCCTTAGCCATCAAGGAAATACAAATCCAAACAACTCTGAGATTCCATCTTACACCAATCAGAATGTCTAAGATCAAAATCTCAAGTGACAACACATGCTGGAGAGGATGTGGAGAAAGGAGAACCCTCCTCCATTGTTGGTGGGAGTGCAAACTTGTACAACCACTTTGGAAATCAATCTTGCGCTTTCTCAGAAAATTGAGAATAGTACTACCTCAAGATCCAGCTATACCACTTCTGGGCACATACCCAAAAGATGCTCCAACATTCAATAAGGACATTTGCTCAGTTATGTTCATAGCAGCTTCATTTGTAACAGCCAGAATCTGGTAAAAAAAACCTACATGTCCCTCAACAGAGGAATGGATACAGAAATTGTGGAGCCTACCACAGAGTCCTCTGAAAAGATCCACCCAAAAGGGGATTGAAGTAAATGCTGAGACTCACAGCCAAACTTTGGGCAGAGAGCAGGAGTCTTATGGAAGAAGAGAGGGGTGGGGAAAGAGGGACATGGAGGGAACAGGAGCCCCACAGGAGACCAACAAAGCTAAAGGATCTGAGCCCAGGGAGTCCTGAAGAGTCTGATGCACCAAGGGAGGACCATGCATGAAGAGGACCTAGACCCCCTGCTCAGATGTGGCCTATCAGTCTCCATGTGGATCTCAGAGTGAGGGGGAGCAGGGCTGCCTCTATCATGAACTCTGTTGACTGCTCTTTGATCACTCGTTCCTGATGATGCAGCCTTGCCAGGCCACAGAGGAAGAGGATCCAGGCAGTCCTGATGACACTTGATAAGCTATGGGCAGATGGCAATAGTGGAGAACTCTCCCTTTCGGTGGACTAGTGGAAGAGGATGAGGAGAAGAGGGGAAGAGGAAGGGAGGGTGGGACTGGGGGTAGTTGAGGGAGGAGCTTCAATCAGGATATATAATGAATAAATGGTGAAGAAAGAAATTAAAATTAAAACATAAAATTAGTTATGTAAAATTACCACAAAGAAATAATTTGTTTTAGATGTGTTCTTCTTGTCCTTGTCACTTTGGTGAGAGGGGAAGAATACATATGCTTCTTTTTAAAATCTTGCAGTAAAGAAAGGTGGGGGGGATGACCCAACAACCCTGTCAGGAAGATTAAAACACAGCAGTCGTGTCCTTATTTGATATGTCCTTATTTTCTACAATATGTTTATCAGGAAGCCTAGGAACCTCACAATTGCCACTAAATTACGGGTTTCAAGGAAAGAAAGGCTCTTACATATAAATAAAGCCACAATATATTTTTGCTGAAAACAACTAAGGAATCAAAATCTACATCCTTTTGGCCTGAATAGAAAACAGAGATGGGTAGAAAAAGCCTGAGACAAGCTGCATAGAGAATGCCTTCAGCAAAAGAAAAAGACAATCTTTGTCTACTGCTTATTTGGACCAGACTCTGGAAATGGCCCTATGCCCAAAATTCCGTTACAGAGCTCTGTTCAATAGGCCTGAAACAAGGTCCCAATCAACTCTGAAATTAACTTGATTCAGAATGGCACACACACACACACACACACACATACAACAAAATAGATTTCTTACAAAAATATGAACTGAAAAATCAGACTCCATAGAAACACATAATATGAAACACTTGAGTCAGAATTATTATAAAATAACTAGGCATGGTGGCCCATGACTATAATAGCAACACTTGGGAGCAATGGGCAGAAGGATCCCAAGTCCCATGCCAGGCTGAGTTACAACTAGGCTAGAAAGTAAAAGTAAGGGGGAAGAGAGATGATTCAGGGAAGGCTGCTTGCTCGCTAGGCAAGCCTGACAACCTGAATGTATGTGGAACCCATGTGTGCTGGCCAGTTTTATGTCAAAAGCCATAGTTATCTAAGAGGAGGTACGAAAATGCCTATAGGCAAGCTGTAGGATATTTTCTTCATTAGTGACAGACGGGGCAGAGCCAGTAAGCAGCACCCCTCCATGCCCTCTGCATCAGCTCTTGCCTCTAGGTTTCTGCCCTGTTTGGATTCCTGTCCTTATTTCCTTCAGTTATGGACTATGATATGGAAGTGTAAGCCAAATAAACTTTTTTCTTCCTAAATTACTTTTGCTCATGTTGTTTTATCACAGCAATAGTAACCCTAACTAAGAGACTATGTAAAGGTAGAAGGAGAAAATCAATACCAAAGTTTCTTCTAACCTCCGCATACACACCATGTCATGCCACCCCACCCCAATAATAAATAAACAGAAATTAAAGTTATCTAGGAAAAGTGACCAATGGGAAAGGGTGGTGGGGAGAAAGAGAAAAGGAAGGTAGTTAGGGAATATGTTCAACACATAATATATACATGTGCAAAAGTTAAAAAACAAAATACTGAAAGGCTAGATGGCCAGATGGCTCAGCAGGTAAAGGCTTTGCCATCAAGCCTGACAACCTAAGTTCAATTCCTGCAACCTACAGAGTAACAAATCAGAGCAAATTCCAGTAGGTTCCTCTGATCACAACTGCTAAGGCATGTGTATAGACACGCCAGACAAACAAACAGACACAAATGCAGACAAACACACACACACAAATGTTCAAATATTTTTTATTTAAAAAATAAAAACAAGAATATTAACACTATAACAACAAAGCTAGTTAGGCATTATAGTCTCTAATTTTTTAAATTCTTAAAAACAAAACAAACAAACAAAAACTGATCACCAAATTCCATAAGGAATGAAGGGAGATAAAACAAGGCAGAAACAGAATCTGGGGGGAAAAAAAAACTTTACAAGGAACAAAGGAATTAAAAAAAACAAGAACTTCAAACGTAAAATCCGGGCACAGTGGCCCATGCCTGTAATCCCAGCAGTCAGGGAGGCAGAAGCAGGCAGATCTCTGTGAGTTTGAGGTCAGCCTGGCCTACAAAGTGAGTCCAGGGCAATAATGCCTATAGAGAGAAACCCTGTTGGGGGGGGAAGAGCTTTCATGAAGAATAAAAACTAATTGGTAAAATAACATAACTCTTTTAAAGATAATTATTGAAACTTGAAAAGAAAAAATTAATAGATATAACCAAAAAGTAAAACTGAAGGAAGTTTCCTAAAGAGATGAAGAATGGTATATTTAGAAAAGATAACACACCAGAAATATATAGTGTCCTCATCTCCAGATAGAAACTGCCCTCGAGGGGCAGCACAGTATCCTCTTAGAAAGACCAACACAGTTAGGCAAGCCCTGTAAGAGCTCTCTTCCTCCCTCCCTCCCTCCCCCTCTCTCTCTCTCACACACACACACCAGCCACTAAATAAAATAAATATTCAAAAAGTTGACTGAAAGAAAACAAAAAGACAAGTTAATTACAAAAGCACTTAGAACATCCAGAATTAATAGAGCATGTCTGTAATCTGTGCAGAAGCAAGGAGAATCTTGGTTCTGGACCAACCTTGGCTCTATACTCAGAGACTTCAGTTGTCTCCAAGACTGTGGCAGGAACAGATGAGGCAAAGCACTGCCTTTAGAAGCTTAAAAGAGGGTCGTGGGTGAGCTCAGCTATCGGTGCTTCTCTGCCATGTATAAGGCCTCAGGTTTATACTCTAAACTATAGCACTGTCTCCCTACAACAAAAAGAAAAGCCTAGAAAAAGGAGGATAGTACAACAAGTAATAACCGATTCTAAAGCAACTTTGTTTGGTTAACATGATGTCAGTTTTCTGTTAGAACAACTCGGCAAAATAAAATTCCAGTTTATTGTTCCATATTGTTTCATACATACATCAAACAGGCAAAAATAAATAAATAAACAGCAAATTCATAGATAAAAGAAAAAATCTTTTACCTTTGGCCTTTTAAACCAACTACTTATAATAGAGCTAAGTATGTACACAAAAACGTTACTGGAATGCTTGGAATAAGACTGTTTTGTTGTTGTTGTTTTTTACAACTTTTTTTTTTCTCCTTTGAGATTATAATGAACATGGTCACACAAATAGTAGCCTCTGCATCTGCAAAGAGACTGATGCTGTTTGTTTTCTTGTCTGACCATGTTTTGAGACAGGAGCTTCCTATGCACCCTTGGCTAACCTGGAACTCAGAGATCAATATACCTCTGCCTCCTGAGTGTTGGGATTAAATCTGTGCACCACCACAGCAAGCTTTGTAATGAATCTGTTGTAAGATAAGTTAATTCATATTTACTCACATGTATAAAATACCCTAGCACATATTATGTACTATATACAAGACTTCTAGAAAGCAAGACTAGGGATAGAAAAAGGTGTAACAGAGCTTATAATCCCTCAAATAAAAGTGACTGACATTTAGCAACCTTCACATAGAACCCAATTTGGAGGAGGGATTTGTGAAATAAAGTCTAATGATGTAGCTATAGCTACATACACCACAACTTTGGCCCAAATTAAAGTCAGAAAAAGATAAAACATTAAAAAGAAGGGTCTGATGACACACCCATGTAACCCTGGCACTGACTGCAGTAAGTGTGAGATCAGCTTGGGCTACAGACCAAGCTCTAGGCCAGCCTGAGCACAGAGTGAAATTCTGCCTCAAAAATAAAATAACAGGACAGAAGGAAGTGAGGAAGAAGGCAGGAGTAAAGGAGAAGGGAAAAGAGGAAAAGGCAGGGCAGAGGGGAGAATAAAAGAGAGGAAGAAGGAAAAAGATGAGAAGAGCTTGGAGGGAGAGCAGGAGAAGACTGGCGGAAGGGGGAGGAGGGGAAAGGAGGGGATGGGAAGAGGGGTAAAGAGGAGAATGATTGGTGAAGGAGTGATAAGTGGAGAAGGAAGAAGAGAATGGAAGGAAAGCTGCTGAGGCTATGCAATGGCATGTGCCTGCCTCCTGCACTCAGGTAGAATGAAGCAGAAGCAGCAATGTCAGGGCACCCTCAGACACACAGGAAGACCACATCTGAAAAACCAAGGACTGGAGTTGCAACTCGGTGATAGAGTACTTAGCCTATCAGACCTAAAGAACTGGTTCAATTCCATCCCCACCATGGCACTTAAAAAGACACATAGAGTGTCAGAACATGATCCAAGATTAGAGTCTATGTGAGATTTCTGAGTGCTTGGAAAAAAAACCTCCAAGAATCCAAGACAAGAGCCTTGTAACCTCAGTTTCTTCAAAAACAGGGAACTGCTCTTAGATTATGCTTCCCTGCTGCTCCCAGACGAAGCAGATAAGAGTGAGTTTACTTCAGATTACACATTACAACTGGCTTTATCTGTTTATATATGACTCTATGGAAAAACATGTTTTGCCATGGGCAACTTGTCCTTGTGACTGTACACTTTACTCCTATGACTCCTCTTAACCATCAGGTATAAGTTGTCTGATGCTCTGAATAAAGTTGGCTATGGCATGAGATTTTAGTTCACCTCGTTTATTGGCTCCATTTTCCTAGGTCACTCCACTTCTAGAGCAGTAAATTTAAAAAAAAATGAGACTTAAAGAGAAGAGGCACAGTACTGACTTTTCCTTAGAGCTATGAAATGGGGAATTTCAGTAGAGAAAAAGCAGGAAAATCTTTTTAGCCCTAACAGCAAAATCAAGAGCCACTTGTACCAGGTCCAATACCCTGTCTGTGCTGTGAGTCCTTAGTATTCTTGAAGACTGAACAATAATGAGGAAGGCAATGGCCACGCTGGGTCCACAGTGTTACCTCAACCAGCTGAGCAGTGCTGAGCTCCACAGGGAGGGCAGCATTCTGATAGTGAATTGTACATATGCACAGACTATATAAACTGGTAAAGAGAGATGACTGTCCCACAATTAACCTTAACCAAGCTTGGTTTAAAAGGCATGATAGAAACAAATCTAATCTCTACACTTCAGCTACAGAAAGGAAATATTCAGTCAAACATTCATAAGTGTGATTTGAGTGGTCTCTGCATTTTTCTTTGATTAGTGTTACCAAGTATAATGTGCCATTTGAGTTAAATTAAAAAAAAAAAGGCCACCAGGAATAGCATTTTCATCAAACCATAAGAGGATGTATATCTGTAGGTACTACTCTACTTAAATCACATTGATATGTCACTGAAAGACCTAATAAGAATTTAATTATGATTATTACATTTATTTGAGCCTTAGGTCCAATGACCAAGAGGTATACATACAAAATATGTAGGGATTTCTAAAAAGTTGAGAGTTTTATGTAAATACATTTCATCTCATCTTAAGTGAACTGTGGCTATATTTACCTGCCTATTTTAACATTTCCATCTTTGCCATTCATCGTGTTTGTAAATAAGACTTAGGAAAATATTTCTCAGACATAACTAATACTAGTATTTATGTTTAAAAAACAAATTTAAATATATGAGCACAAATGGCACCATTTTTTTTTTTTTTTTTAATTTAGAACTGATGACCTAACCTTCCAATCTTGTTTCACTCAAAATTAGCTATTGGATTTGAAAGATAAGGAGAACACTTTTTTCTTAATGGGAACAAATTTAAAGACTGGCTTTCCTTCTCTTCTTCCTTGGTTGTATGTTGATGATGCACTCTTACAAATTATAGTTGATGTCAGTTAGTAAAACTGGTAGCAAGTGTGATGTTTTAGAAGACAGGTATTTATGCCTGGTATTTATGACGCAGTATGAAGGTGGTGAGCAGTACCTGCTCTATATACCTCATCTACAACAAACAAGCCTTTTCCAGTGGCAAAACTAGCTCCATGAATAATTTCCTTGGACCTGTTCCCAAGTTTAATACTTTTGTCCTTGGTGTCTTTACATTATAAGAGCACTTAGTGAAATTGATAAAGGGAACTTCCAAAGTTTCAGGAACAGAACTGAAGCCTTCAATATGACAGCAACAGAGTCCATGTGTAGTCAGGACATAACCAAAGCATACTTTACTTCCCAAAATTTAACACAGCAATATATAAAAGTCAGAATCAGCAAAGGTGTAATTTGTTCTGTTTATAACCAATCTTAACAATTTTACATAATATCACAGTATTGACTTATACCATGTCTGTTAAACATTTTAATGAGATTCGCATTTTTAATTTCATTATGTAATATTCCTTTTGTTTGGGTGTTTGTTGTTGTTGTTAAAGACAGGGTCTCATTGTGTAGTCCTGGCTGCCCTGAGCTTCTTGTGTAGAGCAGGCTGGTCTTGAACTCAAGAGAGATCTCCTTTCTGCCTGATCTGCTAAGATTAAAGGTATGTGCCATCACATGCAGCTATAATATTAATTTTTATAATGTGTGTTAGGAAAAGAAAAGAGGGAGGAGGGGCAAGAAGAGGACAGAAGAAGAAGTGGAAAAGGAGAAGGAAGAAGAAGAGAAGAAAATGAAAGGAAAGGAAAAAAAAAAAGGAAAGGAAAGAAAAGAGAAAAAGCAAAGATCTAAAAAGACAAAGAAAGGGATAGGACCAAACTGAACCCACAACAGTTTCAAGGCCCACATGGACTACAGACTACAGAGTGAGAACTTTTACAGAAACATTTGTAAAACATCAAACATGAAGCAGCTTCTTTTTTGCTTTGTTTTGAAACAGGGTCTCTCTATGAAGCCCTGACCATCCTGGAACTCATTAGGCTTGCCTCATTTCATAGAGATTCTCTTGCCTCTGCCTCTCCAGTGCTGGGCCTTTGTCATAGAACACCATGCCCCAGCCAGCATCTTTTTTAAAATTCACGTTTCAGTATTAAGCAGGTGAACAATTTTATAGCTATAATGAAGAAGCCTGTGAGGCAAAGATGATTAGAGTGGTATCAGAGTAGGCGAAATGAAACCACAGGGCCCTTTCTAAGTGACTCTCAGAGCAAAAGGATCAGCACTGATCAGAAGCACAGTTTGAAAAAGACTCAACTGGTCATTGCTGATAAGAGGAAGGATAATCTCAGCATTTGGAAGGCTGAGACACGAGGACTGCTGTGAGTTCAAGACCAGGATGGGCTTCCTAGCTAATATCAGGGTAGCTAATATCACAAAGAAAGATCCTGTTTCCAAAAAAAAAAAAAAAACAAACTACAGAGATGAAGAAGCAGCAATCAGGGTGAGCACTTCAGAAGGCCACTAGAAGCTGAAAAGGGGCAAGCCAAGAGATTCTGCCCTAGAACATCCAAAAGGGGTGCAACCCAGCCACATGTTAACTGCAGCCCATGAAAACGCAAGGCAGATCTCTGACCTCCACAACTATGAGCACAGTAAGCTGTGATCAACTACTAATTAATTTGTTACAGCAACAACTGAAAACTAATGCTTAAGACCATGGGAGCAATTACACCAAGAAATATAGTGTGTTTTATGAAGTCTTCAGGTTTGAAAGCTGTAAATACTCTGGACTAATGGGACACTGGTAGACAGGAGACTGCACTCTCACTTTGGACCATCAATGGATGACTGACCGGCTGCATAAGCTCTCAAAGATGACATCTTCTCAGTCAGAGTTGAGACTTGAAGATGAGATGATGACTTTTTAAACAAAATTAGAGAAAACACAAGGAAACAATTCACCACAAGCCAAACACATACACACTAAAATATATACACTGGTTTTTTTTTTGTTTGTTGTTTGTTTTCTTTTCAGTAAAGGAAATCAAACCCAGACCCGTGAATATGTTAGGCAAGCCTTCTCCCACTGAACTACAGCCCTAGCTAATGCCCCCAGCCCTTGAAATTTTAAATTCTGAGAAAGGATCTTGGTAACTTACTTAGGTTTGCCCTGAACTCATTCTGTAGACCAAGGAGGTTTAAAATAATGCAAAACCAAAACCAAACCTGCATAATTTACCTTATTAAGAGATTTAAAAGAAACAAACAAACAAAAACAAAAACACATCAACAACAAAAACCTGTTCCCTTCCACAGATGCATAAAAAGTAACACAATCTATGGTCTCATTTCTTATAGGATCTCTCGGACAGCAAAACCACTTTTGAAAACAATAACAATTTCTTATAAACAGACATCTACCATGTAAGCTAATCACGGCACATGGATATTTGTCCTAAAGAAACAAAAGCAGGACCAGTGAGAATCTGAAAGTACATAAAGGCACATGCTTGCTATCAAGCCTCACAACCTGAGTTCACCCCAGGACCCACATTGAGAGAACTACTCCTTCTAATTCATCTCTGACCTCCAAACATAATATGCTGAGGCACATACATGCCCACACACAAAAAAATAAAAATATACTTTTTAAAAATTAAAAAAGAATTTGACTATAAGAAATATCTATATATAAATGTTCATGGAAGTTTAATATGTAACTGACAAAATTATGAAAACAACTTATATTTCCAACACTAGATACACAAATGCTTAGTAATGAAACAACTCAGCAATAAAAGGCAGTGACTCTTTTAGATGAAACAATATAGGTAAATCTCAAAGGTTAAATATGCTGTATGAAAAAAGTTGAACCAAAAAGAAAGGGGTGGGGAATAGGTGCATGACTGCATTCACACAGAATTCTACAAAATGTAAACTATTCTATAATAACAGAAAGCCTGAGAACAAGGAATGGGAAAAAGGGAAGGTTTACAAAAAGCATATGTTCCTTTCTTTATGCTGATGACTTCTTAGGAAGGAATATGTAAAATTTTTCAAAATACTATTAAAAGCTTTAATTATATATAATTTATTTTACCTCAAGAAAAGTCAAGAAGATGGCATGGTGGGACTTAGTATCATCCCAGCTACTGAGGAGGCTAAAGCAGGATGACGGAGAGTTTACGGGCAGCCTGGACAACTTAACATAGGCTACCTCAAAACAAAGATTAACAAGAAGCTGAGTGTGTAGGTCAGTAGTAGAATGCATGACTACAATATACAATGTCTAAGTTCCATCCACAGTCAAAACAACAGAACACTTTAAATGTTGAGGTTTGTGTTGTTTTTCTACAAATGTAAAAGGAAGGTTTTAAACAAACACACACAAACAGTAAAAGCAAGCTCAGTGGTACTAGCTTCTGAACCCAGCACTCAAAAGGCTAAGGCAGAGGACTGGAGAGATGAATCCAGCTGGGCAGTGGTGGTGCATGACTTTAGTCCCAACAGGCAGAGACATGTGGATCTCTGAGTTTGAGGCCAGCCTGGTCTACAATGAAAGATCCAGGACAGCCAAGGCTACACAGAGAAATCCTGTCCCAAAAAAAATACAGAAACAAACAAACAAAAACCCAAAGTTCAGAACCATCTGTAACTGTAGTCCTAGGGAACCGAACACCCTCTTTAAACCTTCTGTGCACGAGGCACTCATGTGGTACATAGCCAGTATTTGTAGGCAAAACACTCACATACATAAAGATTTCATACTTCCAGGTTATCTTTACCATCATTACATTACAACTGTCTGAGACTCCTTATGTATCTGAGATCTGTTAGGATTATATATTCAGCATCCAAGCACAATGAATTACTTATGTTTCATAATAGTGACTGTGCAAACACATCTGCTGTACTGTTATGAAACACTTTTATATGTACAATACCTGATAAATAAAAATAAGAATAATTTATTACTGGTTTATATATTTACAATACTTGCTACCACTGTATTCGAGTATATTACTACTTTTTTTTTCCTGGAGTAAATTTTTTAAATGATTTATTTTAACCTTATGTGTACTGGCTGTATGTATGTCTGTTGTGAGGGTACTGGATTCCCTGGATTTAGAGAGCTGCCATGTGGAAACTAGGAAATGAACTAGGGTCCTCTGGAAGAGCAGCTAGTGCTCTTGATCGTGAAGGCATCTCTCTAACCCCAACTAATACAATTTTTTTTTTAATTTTTAAAACTGTGTTTTTCTACAGCAAGAACAACCACATGCACCTTGTATTTCCCACTCTTGAAAGCACCAACCATCCACTGGGAGCAGAGACTTATATGCCATGCACACTGACATAGATGTTCACACCACAGTAAAATCTCCTAGTGACACATTTCTCAGCAGGTATGTACTCTTATCATTAAGCAATATATGACTATACCTAAAGACACATGCTGTCATTTGACTAAACATAAACCTAAAAGACTTTGTAAGCTGGTACCTGTGAGATATGATTGATGGAAGACTCCATCCTCCGAAGCTGAGATGCTTGGATATCCAGCAACTGGAGTACATTGTTGGCCAATGCATTTATCTGATAAGCAACACTTGCTAGAGATTGAGTTGTATATGCTTTGGTCTCTTCTAGAGCTTTTCTCTTGTCTGTAGCCTGAAATAAAATAAATGAATGAATGAATGAATGAATGAATGAACAATACTTAGCTGTCATTCATTAAACACACATTGTATACAAATACTGAGTCATTTTTCCCATCTAAAAAGCTCAAATCAGCCACCATGACACATGTGTAAGACCTCTGTATCCCAGGCCCCTGCCTGCTGGGCAGCAGGGACAAGCACAGCAGTGACACCCTGCACCCTGTACTCTCCATCTCTCAAACCACAATCCTGCTTGCATTCCCAGAGGCCAGCAGAAAGTATCAGGTGAGACCTCTCCACCCACAATCCCCAGCCCACCCTGTCCTCTAACAAACCTAGCAGGATTAAGCCCTGCCCTGTCCTCTGTGAAATTCATTCCCAGCCCACAGCTCAATTGCACAGCCTAGGCCCCTAGAGAGAGGACTGCAGCCACCTGGGACAAATAGGTGAGACCTTTATGGCCCAGGCCTCTAGCCTGCTCGCAAGCCCAACAGCAGTGAGCTACACTCTGTCCCCCGGTATAATACTCCAACTCCCGGACCACAACCCTACTTGCATTCCCAGAGGACTACAGTCATCAAGGACCACCAGCTTAACCTCCATCCCCAGAGGCCTACAGCCACCCAGGACCACCAGAGATAAATCCCACCTGCACCCTAGTACTCCATTTTTCTAGCATACAAATGGGCCAGCATCACCTGAAGTCTGCAAATACCAGAGACAACCAGATGGTTAAAGTCCAATATAGGAACACAAACAAGGAGAGCCAAGGCAAAATGGCATCACCAGAACCCATCTATCATACTACAGCAAGCCCAGGATTATCTTAAACACAGCTGAAGCACAAGAAAGTGACTTTAAATCTAGTCTTATGAAAATGATAGAGGTAAAGAAAAAATTAATAAATCCCTTAAAGAAATATTAAAAAACAAAATTTTAAAGGTAAAGAAAATGAATAAAACTGTTCAAGACCCAAAAATGGAAGTAGAAACAATAAAGAAAACACAACCTGAATCCTGGAGATAGAAAACCTAGGGAAGAGAACAGGAACAACGGATGGAAACATCACCAACAGAACACTAGAGAGAAGAGAACATCTCAGGAGTAGAAGATACAAAAGAAGAAATTGATACAACAGTCAAAGAAAATGTTAAATCTAAAAAAATTACTGACACAAAACATCCAGGAAATCTGGGATACTACGAAAAGACTAGACCAAGAATAACAGGAATAGAAGATGATTCCCAGCTCCAAGAACCAGAAAATATTTTCAACAAGATTTCCTCAGCCTAAAGAAAGAAATATCTTTAAACTACAAGAAGTATACAGAATATCAATTAGACTGGACCAAAAGAGAAAATCTTCTCACCTCATAATAATTAAAAATTAAATCTACAGAACAAAGAACATTAAAAGTTGCAAGGAAAAAGGACCAAGTAACTTACAAAGACAGAATTCTGATTACCTATCAGAATTATATCCGACTTCTTAACAGAGACTCTAAAAGCCAGAAGGGCTTGGACAGACATCACAGATGACAGCCTAGACTACCATGCCCAGCAAAACTCTCAATCACCGTTGATGGAGAAAACAAAATATTATAAGACAAAACCAAATGTAAACAACATCAATACAAAAATCCAGCCCTTCAGAAAATACTAAAAGGAAAACTCCAACCCAAGGATGTTAACTACATCCAAAAAACGACAGGAAATAAAAAAGTTCCACATCAGAAGGAAAAAAAAAAAAGATGAAAAGCACACACGAACACACATACACACACTAACAGCACCAACATCAGAACAGCAGGAATTAACAATCATTAATATCTCTCAATATCAACAGACTCAATTTCCCAATAAAAAAACACAGGCTAATAAAACAGAAGGGAAAACAGGAGCCATCATTCTTCTTCATACAAGGAACACACCTCAAAAACAAAATAGATATTACCTCAGAGTAAAGAGCTGGAAAAAGGTTTTACAAGCAAACAAACCCAAGAAGGAAGCTGGAGCTGCCATTCTAGTATATAATAAAATAGACTTTCAACCAAAATTAATCAAAAGAGATGGGTAAAGACACTTCATCAAAGAAGAAATCCACCAAGATGACATCTCAATTCTGGACATCTATGCCCCAAATGCAAAGGCACCCACATTTGTAAAAGAAGCATCACTAAAGCTTAAATCACATGAACCCCACACATTAATAGTAGACTTCAACATACCTCTCACCAATGGACAGATCACTGAAACAGAAACTAAACAGAGAAATAATGAAACTAACCAATGTTATGAATCAAATAGATCTAATAGATGAGTACAGAATATTTCAAGCAAATACCACATGGAATCTTCTTGGCACCACATGGAATCTTCTCAAAACTTGAAGTCAGTCACAAAACAAGCCTCAACCAATACAAGAAAACTGAAATAACACCTTATGTTTTATCACACCAGCATCGATTAAAGCTGGACTTCAACAACAACAGAAACAATAGAGTATCTACAAATGTTAGAAAATTGAACTGAATGATCACTGGATCAGGGAAGATATAAAGAAAAAAGTTAAACACTTTCTAAAATTCAATGAAAATGAAAGCAGGACATACCCAAACTTATGGGACACAATGAAATCAGTGTTAAGAGAAAGGTTCATAGCACTAAGTGCTCTCATAAAGAAATTGGAGAAATCTCATACTAGCAATTTAAAAGCACATCTGAAAGCTCTAGAACAAAAAGAAGCAAACACGCCCAAAAGGAGTAATTAAACTCAAAAGCTGAAATCAATAAATTAAAAACAAAAAGGACAATACAAAGGGCTAATATCTAAAATATTCAAAGAATTCAAGAAATTAAACACCAACAAACCAAATAACCCAATTAAAAAAATGGGGTATAGAGCTAAACAGAGAATTCTCAATAAAGGATCTTAAATGGCCAAGAAGCACTTAAAGAAATGTTCAATATCCTTAGTCATTAGGGAAATGCAAATCAAAATGACTCTGAGATTCCATCTTACACCAGTCAAAATGACTAAGATCAAAAACTCAAGTGACAACACATGTTGGTGAGGATGGGAGAAAGAAAAATACTTCTCAATTGCTGGTGGGGATAAAAACTTGTACAATCACTGTGGAAATCAACTTGGAGGTTTCTCAGAAAATTTGGAATAGCTCTACCTCGAAACCCAGCTATATACCCAAAATATGCTCCACCACAAGGACACTTGCTCAACTATGTTCACAACAGCTTTATTCATAATAGCCATAAACTGAGAACAACATAGATGTCCCTCAACCAAAATAAGAAAAAGAAAATGTGGTACATTTACACAATGGAATACTACTCAGCTATTAAAAACAGACATCATGAAATCTGCAGGCAAATGGATGGAACTAGAAAAGAGCATCCTGCATGAGGTAACCCAAACCCAGAAAGCCACACGACATGTACTCACTTATAAGTAGATATTAGTCATAAAGTACATGCTATAATCCACAGACCCAAAGAAGCCTAAGAGGAAGATGCTTAAATCTCACGCAGAAGAGGAAATAAAATAGACATCTGAAGTAGAAGGAGGCCAAGAACTGCGTGGAAGAGTGGGTGGGGAGGGTAACTGGAGAAGGATCAGGTGTGGGGAGGAGGAAGGGGAACCATGAGGGGAAGAGACGGGAGAGAGAACAGAAATTGTTCGGGGGCATCTCTGGGACAGGAGACGATCCTGGGAGTCTATGGGGGTGAGTCTAGCTGAGACTCCTAGTACTGGGTGTTAAGGAGCCTGAAGTCGACACCTCCTGTAGCCATAGGGATTTCTAGTGGAGGGAAGAAGACACCAACCCAACCATAAAACCTTCAACTCAAAATCTGTCTTGCCCACAAGATGTGTAGGGATAAAGATGGAGGAGAGATTCAGGGAAACCAATAACTGGCCCAACTTAAGACTCACCCTTGGGAGAGAGCCAAATGCTGTCACTATTAATGATACTCTGCTATGATTGCAGAGAGAAGCCTAGAATACTCTCTTCTGAGAAGCTTCATTCAGCCACTGATAGAAAGAGATGCAGAGACCCACAGCCAAACAACAGGCTAAGCTAGGGGACTTTTTTGGGAAAGTAGGAAGGACTGAGGAAGCCAGAGAGGTCAAGGATACCAGACCTACAGAGCTAACTAACCTGGACGAATGGGGCCCACAGAGACTGAACCATCAACCAAACAGCATGCATGGGCTGGAAGTAAGTCCCCTACACATACGGAGCAGATGTGCCACTTGATCAACATGTGGGCTCCCTAACAATGGAGTAGGGGCTGTTTCTGACTCTGTTGCCTGCCTTTGGTACTCTCTCCCCTAGTTGGGCTGCCTTGTCAGGCCTCTGTGGGAGATGATGCACTTAGTCCTGCTAGGACTTGAAATGCCTGGGTGGGTTGGTACCCTTTGGGGGGGGCTCCCCTTGTCTGAGAAGGAGAGGAGGGAATGGGAGGGTGAGACTGGGAGAAGAGGAGAGAGGGAGGGGACTGGGATCAGCCTGTAACGTGGTTAAACAAATAATTTTGAAAGCTCAAATCAGATTGGCAAGATGGGCAAAAGTGCTTGCTGCACAAGCCTGGTAACCTGAGTTCAATTCCCAGAACTCCCTTAAAGGTGGAAGGAGAAAAACAGCTCCAGAGTTGTCTTCTGACCTCCCATACATGCTGTAGCACTGGCACCCTCACACTCATGCACAAAGTACACACACACAGTTAATAATAGTAAACTGGACAAGGGAGTAATTAAAGTTCGGAACTAACCTGATGAGTCTTGGGATTCTGGATAAGTTTATAGAAAACTGACATGCTTTATAATTTGTATTTTTATGTGCATTGCTTTTTTGCCTTCATGTACATCTGTATAATGGTGCCTGATCCCCTGGAACAGGAGTTACAGACAATTGTGAACTACCATGTGAGTGCTGAGAATTGAACCTGGGTCCTCTGTTACAACAGCCAGTGCTCCTAACCAGTGAGCCATCTCTCCAGCCCCGATAACTGATTTTGTAAAATACTGGTCTTGTAATCACGCAATGTTTCTAAATTCATTTATTAACTTTAGCCACTATTTCTAGATTACTTAAGATGTTTAAACAATTGTGCTGTGTAAACAAGTTTACTTTCTCCTTTGAAATGGTCCTGTCTTCTATGGCTCTTTTAATGGCTAGAAATACAAGTACAATGTTGAATAGAAGCATCCATCCACACTATTTAAAGCAAAGTCTTTTTGCATAGAACACAGAATCTAGGCTAGGAATCTTGGTAAGTGGTAGAGCACTTGTCTAGAATGTGCAAGGACCTAGGTTCTAGAATCAAACTTCAGAACCGGAGGGGAAATGCAGGTTTTCTAAAATTAAAAAGGCAAATAAAAAAATAAACTATTTGTTTGTAAAACCAGATAGACTTGAACTTGAATAAGATAATCATTTTCAGTCATTCATGATATTCTAGAATTTCATCTGCCTGTTTTTTTTTTTTTAATTTTCAATTTACAGACCACATAAATTTTTCCACCACAGGAATAGGAGGAAATGTCAGCACTGAGCTAGCATCTATTTCTCCTTTTCCCCCAGTCAAAAACTTGTATTTCATTTTTCAGTTTCCTTTATTATACAATCATATAACTACATGCAGCCAATGAAATGTTAATAAAAATGACTGTACTTTTAAACCTATGCATAAGAACCTTTTCATCCTGATACAATAAACTGCAGTCTTACCCAAGCAATAATGTCATATTTAATCAAAAACGGTATTTTACAGAGCGTTCATTTTAACTTTTGAAGTAAAGGAAGAGTACAACTGGTTGTCCAGTTTGAAATGGTCAGCCCTGATAACATACATACAAGTAATATTATATAGACTCAACAGTTTATCTTTAGGAATTCTTACGTACTTATGTATACATACAAATATGCAATAGCAATTGTTTAAAAAAAAAAACAGGCCATGATTTTGAAGTAGAACGGGGAGAGGGATATGGGACAAAGCTCTAGAGTAAGGAAAGGGAAAGGAGATACACAATCAAAATATAATCTCAAAAGTGCTAGTAATGCTGTAGAGAAAATAGAAACTTTGTAGATCATTGGTAACAATAAAAAAAACGTTGCACCTCAAAAAATTATTTTTTTTAATTTTTTGAGATTTATTTTTATTTTATGTGCACAAATGTTTTGTCTTAGTGTGTATCATGCACATGTGTGCCTGGTGCCTAGACAACTGTGAGTCACCATGTAATAATGGACACCGAACTAGTCATTCTGCAAGAGCAATGAGTACTGTTAACTGTTGAGGCATGTCTTCAGCCCCATTAAAGAAGCTAAATTTTAAATTTCATTTTCTTGGGGGTTGGTGATTTAGCTCAGTTAGCAGAGTGTTTCCCTAGCATACAAAAAGGCCTGGCTTCTAGAGCACACAAAATGGGTCACAGACTACCAGAAAACAAAGAATGTGTCCACAGAATTAAGACTGGCATTAAGCAAGGCAGGTCCCCTGTTAGGTAATGGCTCTGGGATTTAACATATGATATGAAGTCCACTCATCATTGTCTTAAACAATGGATGAAGGCCACTTAAAGGGAATCAAACATACACAGCTTTCAAAGAAAAGTTACCCGTTTAAAATAACTGCACTTAAAATACAACATACAGGAAATTCCTTAGATAACTGTGATCATCTCAACCATAACCAACTCTTCTGCCTCCTTCCTCATCCATCTGCAGAAAGCAAACTTACTAAATTAGGACTGTTACTTGGAGTAAAAACCTTTAAAAGTAGTTATAGCTGTGTAAGTCCAAATCTGTACCTCATGGCTTCCTCAAAAGGCAAATCATCATCATCATCACTCATTTCATTTCACTGACTAAAGGAAAAAAAAAAAAAAAAAAAGCTGGGTATAGACATTCTCAATCTCTCTTCTAAATCCTTCTGTCTCTCTTCCTTCCTCCTTTTCCAGTGAAAAAAAAAATCAATCCGTCCCTCATCTGTACACTTATTTGGCTTTCCTGTTCCTTACTCTTTCTTTACCTACAGGTAAAATCTTTTTCACTTTTTCTTATGTCAATACCTGCCTCCCAAAAGAGAAAAAAGAAAAACATCATGCTTGTCATGACTGCTGCTCAAAAGTTAACACAAGCCAGGAAGGACAGTATGCAACTATAACCCAAGCATTTGGGAGGCAGGAAAAGATTAGCAAGTTTGACGGCAACCTGAGCAACCTGAGCAACCTGAGCCTCACATATGGAGGTCTGGGGACAGAACATATTTGTAGCATCTTCTTGTCAACTACCACTACACTTACACATATCTTCCTATTTAGCTGTATTATATGTTTTTAACCTTGGTAGTTAGTTTCTATCTTCCTAGCATTTCTAACAAATAACATAGCTCTGAAACTTTAAATTTTATCAATTATGCCCAAGTAATTCCTTTATCATCAGCAAAGCATTTATAATCTAAAGACACAAACTGTGGGAACACTGTTCGAGAAAACACAGGTAAATTTAAAACATAGTTAGGTTCAAGGCCAGACTGGGATCATTGTAAGTTCCAAGCCAGGCTCAGCTACATAGTGAGACCTTCCATGTCAAAAATTAAACAACAGAACATAATTCACTGTTGGACAAGACAGGCCCTAGCAGAGGGGGCTATAAGCAAAGCAACACAGTCCACCAACCACCAGTGTGTACTCCCACCTAGCTGGCCCAGGTGAAGCAGCCAAGCAGTTGTCAGGTTGCATAGGTCCCCCACTAGCCAGGTCTCACTTTCCCCTGCTCAGGGAAAGAATGCCCGTGTCATGCAACCTAAGTCATGCACATCCCATTCCTCTTCTTCAGTCACAGAGCATAAGCAACAGGCTTATGCTCTCCCCTCTCTCTAGGAGTCTTAAGAAGTACACCAATGCTCACCATGGTGCCTAAGGCCTCTGCTGCACCGATGGACTGATCATGGCCCTCCTCAAAAAAATCTGACATTTGTTACATACTTATGTATTGTTCATATTAAAAAAAAACCCCTCATATTTAGACCAAGATACTGGCTTTCCTTCCACTTACTCCTTTGCTGTTAACTAATTCACTTCTCGTGTAATTTTAGTTTTTCTTAAAAAGCATTTGGTTGCAAAGCACTTGACATACTGCTGGACAGTACAACCAGAAAACACTATCACAACTGCTTAAAATCTATGATATTCTTCACTTCTAGGAATTTTCCCAGAAAGAAAGAAAGGGCAAGTGCAAAAAAAAACTATTCATATCACCCTTATTTATAACAGGGGGTGGGGGGACTAGAACCAATGTAAAGGACCAATGACAGGTGACCAAAAACTTTGGTTTTGACTACCATGTAGTCAAAAATTCTGTAGAAATTTACTAGCAAAGAAAGTGTACTAAGTTAGGAGTTAAAGCAAGAAGCAGACCAGTGCAATTTTCACTTAACAGATACAGTAATAGTTGAGGCAATGAAGATCTAAGAGGGAGGATGAAAATCACTTGAGAAGCTAAAGTTTCCAGAAACAGGATACAAAGAAAAGCTAATGCAGAAGTCATACCATTACAGATTTGCTGCTACATCTGGAGATCTGTCAGATGAGTGGAGCTACTGTCAGCAATCAGGAGAAGGAACTGGACACAGAGAAAGAGAGGAAGGTCAGCCTGGAGCCTATAAGTAAGAGATCCTTCGGCATCTCTTACTGCATCTAACTAGAAAAACCTTCAGATGGTAGACAGCTTTGCTTACAGAAATCCCTCTCTTTGCTAATACTAACCCAGTGTGTTTGGCAACCGTATACGGGAGAGGACTATGCAGCACATAGTCTCTGCTTGAGTAAACATTAATGGTAAAAACCACCACGGTACAATCTGCCAATATGATACATATGCACGTCTTTCTTTTAGACATACAGAACTCTTGAGCAAAGACAACACCAAAAGCCTGCTTCAGTCTACCATGCCACAGCTATCTCTCTCAAATGACCAAAAACAGCTACTGGTCACTTTCCTCAAAGCTCATAAACTCCTGACAAAAAGCAACTTAAATGTTTTGGTTGAGCTTGAGAGTCCAGTTCATCATGATTGCAAAGGAATGGAGGCAGGAGCATGAGCAGCTGGTCCAGCTGCAGCCACAGTCAGAAGCAGAAGAGAAACTAGCTGCTCAGCTCACGTTCTCATTATTAAGTCTAAAACTACCATGTGGGGACATTTTTCCTTTTCCTTTGTTTTTCTTTCGAACTAGTGTGTTTCCCTTTATATTTTCTATTTTTCTATAGTATGCAGACTTTTTAATCTTATTAAGACTTTGGCTTTATATTCTATTCCTCTTCTTATATTTAAGCTTATTTTTATTACTGGGAAAGCTCTCATTTTCATTCATTCATTCATTCTTATCCAGGCTTTTCTAGGGATTGAATCTAGGGCCTTGTTGTGTGCTCAACAAGCAAACACTTAGCAGAGTTATAAATCTAGCTTTTGTTTTTTATTTTTTCTAATTTGCTATTTTCTCTTCTTCATAACAAACATCTCCATACCCCTTTTTCCTTTGATTAAATCTTATTTGTTTCTATTTTCCCCTCTCCCTTGGTGATATCCTTTATCTCATTCATTTACTACATCAACATTTACACTAAATGATTTTTAACTTGTTAATCTACTCTGTTTTGACATTCTCTATTATGATTATTGGTGATATACTGGTGGACTTTAACTGATCTTAAATGTATTTCAGTATCTTGTATCATGTTTTGAGACTACTGATATACTTTTCCTCTTCTCTGAGTGGCAATCAATATAGAGACTTCAAAAACTGACAAAAAATAAAAATAAAAAATAAAACTGGCCCTTTAATTCCAGAACTCTGAAGACAAACTCTATGGATCTGTGAGTTTGAGGCCAGCCTTACCTACAAAGTAATTTCCAGGACAGGCTGCTCAGTAAAAAGATTCCCAAATAAAAGCCAAAAAGAACTACAAAGCAAGAAATGAAGATCCCCTCCCCCCCCAAAAAAAGGGAAAGAACATTAAAAAAAGCAAGGCAACATGACACTTACAAGACATATAACTAGTAAATTCAAAAGTACTGATATGGGTTAAATGCTGGATGGATGAAGACCTCACATTATACAAATGAGCAGATGAATGAAGTAAAGAAATTAATCCATAACCTAGACAGGAAATATTGCAATGGAGAAGACAGTCACCAAAGTGAGTAAGAAAATCATCAATATGGATGAGAAAGTCAGTACCATGCTTAAAAAAAAAATCAGCAATAGTGTTTAGACATTTGGGGGGAAGAGGGGATTGGTTGGTTGTTCTTTAGAGCAAAGAAAAACAGCAAAAATGAAAAACTAAATGGATCAAATTAAAGCAGGTGCAGTCTCACCAGGAGAATCAAAAAAGCAGGAAAAACGTGAACAAAACCATGGATCATGGAAAGATTCAGAAAATACTACATTCAAATAGCAATAAAAGAAAAGCAAATGCTGAAAAAGGATAACCAAAACATCCAAGAACTTCTAGGACATAATCAAGAGAAAGAAAGGGGAGCTGAGACAGAATATGTTCAAATTTTTAAGAAAAGAATGTCCAAACACTTGCATACAGAAACCCAAAAAGACATGAGCAAGTAGAACCTGTCTGTGACAGGTTCAGCCAAGGTGTCAGAAGTACAAAGCAAGGGCCAGGCACGGTGGTGCAAGCTTTTAATCCCAGCCCTAGTGAGGCAGAGGCTGACAGCTCTCTATGAGTTCAAAGCCAACTAGGGTTACACAGACTGTTTCAAAAAAAGAAAAAAGGCAAATAAATATTAAAAGCTATAAAAGAAAACTACTAATTCACCTACAAAGGCAAGCGCATCACAGAAAACTCAGTACTCTCATCAGCAAACCTAACAGAAAAGCTTGAAATGAGGTATCAGCCTCAAGCCTGGATGGAGTCCATGGCTGAGTCTCAGTTTGAGGTCACACCAGAGCTGCTGAGGAGACCCATAAGCAAGGACCACCCTCACCCTTCTGAGCGTAAAGCATTATGGACAAGAAGCTATCACTAAAGTTAAATAATGGCAGACATGTCTATGGAACACTGCTGGGCTCTGGTCCCTTTATGAGTCTCGCGCAGAGTGTGTGGAGATGACAGCTAGTGGGAAACAGAATTACACTGTAATGTTTGTTATGCAGGAAAAAGGATCATGACATTAGAAGCCTTGGAAAGCTCTAAGCAATGGTTTTTCAGCAGGAGTTCACATCCCTCCCTAATGGACCTGTTTGATTATGATGTAGAAATGGGTGGATATTTTCCTATGAAACCTTTTATTAAATAAACATTTGTGATACAAGTAAGAAAGGAAAAATTATCTCAAGGCCTAAAAGTAAATACATGCCAACCAAAATTGCTAGATCATCAAATATGTCTTATAAAACAGACCAAGAAGCCAGACGTGGTGGCGCAAGCTGCATGCCTTTAATCCCAGCACTCAAGGAGGCAGAGGTAGGTGGATCACTGTGAGTTTGAGGACAGCCTGATCTATAAAGTGAGTCCAGGACAACGTAGGCTACACAAAGAAACCCTAGTTCGAAAACAAACAAACAAACAAACCCAGCAGACTGAGAAATAAGAGCATCTCAAGACAAGAACAAACTAATGCAGTTTATATCACCAACCCAGCACTGAGGGATACTGTGTAGTCAACAATGGAAATGAGAAAACACACCTAATACTAATAGGGTACAAAGAAAAGAAGAAACAAACCTCTCTCAACAATAACCTTAAATATAAATGGGCTGAACTCACCAACAAAAAAAAAAAAATGCAAACTAGCATACTGTACTTTAAAACAGATCCAACTTGTTCTTTCATAGAAAAAAGGTTTCCTATGATACCTTTTATAAATTTGCAGCCACCTGGACTAGGAAAAGTAACCACAGAGGACATCAGAAAATAGACTTATCAAGGTAAACCAAAACAACATAGTGTAGATATTCTTTTACTTCTTTTTTTTTCCATTAAATTCTGAGAGCTGATAAAGAATATTTCCTTCTTTTCTTTTTTCCAGACAGAGTTTCTCTGTGTAGCCTTGGCTGTCCTGAACTCACTTTGTAGACCAGGCTGGTCTCAAACTCGCAGGGATTCACCTGCCTCTGCCTCCTAGAGTGCTAGGATTACAGGCGTGCACCACCACACCCAGCTGGTAAAGTGTATTTCAAACCAAAATTATACAAAACATTTTCAAAGGCTGTATTATATATAAGTAAGTAAAACAATTCATCAAGAAGGTGTACAAACTGTAAGTTATATACACCAAACATTGGGAGCTCACAATTCCATAAAACAAACATTAGTGGGAATAAAAGGTCACAAAAGCCCTGATTTCATAGCAATTAGTGAACTGGTATCCTACCCACTCTCATACTTTCAATCTAAAGTTAACAACAGCAACAAATCTGATTTAAGCTACATCATAGGTCAAATGGATCTAACAGGTTCACACATAGTATTCCATCCAACAGAATCTCAATATAGGCTCCTCCGCAGCCCAGAGTAGCCTGTAAAATTGGACATCAGGAGACATAATTACACTGGCAAAACAGCTCAGTGGGTAAAAGCACTTGTCACCTGGTTACCCAATTTCCATCCCTGTAGCTACATGGTAGAAGGGAGAACTGATTCCTGCACGTTGTACTTTGGTCCATAAACTCAACCATGGCGCACACGTGCCCACACATAAAATAAATAAATGTAAAATTAGTTAATTAACTAGCTAAACTAAATAGCATTGTAGTTCACAAAGCAAATCTTAAAAGAACACAAAATATCGAAATTTTTTGTTTATCAGATCACAGTACAATAAAAGAAGAAATCAATAGCAAGAAAATACAGAAACTACACATACATTTAGCCTGAAAAAAAATACTCCTGAATGACCAGTAAGCCAATGAAGAAATCAGGACTAAAAATTTTAAGTTCCGAGAAACAGGAACTGGAGAAATGGCCCAGCAGTCATGAGAGGCACTTCATTTCCCTGCAACCATAGAGTGGCCAATAACCATCCATAACTCTAGTTCCCTCCTCTGGCATCCGTGGGCACAAGGCACACACACTGTAAAAACACAATCAGGTGAACACTTATACACATACACTGAGTAAGTCAGTCTTTCTTAAAAATTCCTAGAATCAAATTCCTAGGAGCAAAGCATAAGCTCCTAGAACCTTTATGAATCAGCTAAGACAGCTAAAAGAAAAGTTTGTACTTATATTTACATTTTTTTAAAAATGACCAAATTATATTCATTACAATGATACAAAGATTGTCCAATATATACAAATCAAACAAATGTAATGCAGCACATATACAGACTGGCAGAAATCATGTAATCTAAACAGATGCAGAAAGGCCTCTAAAAAGGTCCAACAACCCTTCATGATTAAAATGTTTTTTAATTTTAAAATTATTAAAAGGAATATGCCAATATATAAGGATTATATATGACAAACTTATAACAAACATATTAAACAGAAAACACTAAAATCAAGGACAAGACAAATGTGCCCATTCTTTCCACAGTTTCAATGCAATATTCAAAGCCTTAGCTAAAACATTAATACAAAGAAAATCAGGCTACCAATAGGAAAGAACGATATCAAAGCATCCTTGTAGGCAGTCTAATAAAGGCATTTTCTCAACTCAAGTTTCTGTTCCCAGGTAACTCTAACTTATGTCAAGTTGACAATTAGCCAGAACAAGAGGCACTGTCATCAGCTCTTACTCAGCTGTGGACTCTTGACTACTGACTGGTAAGTCTAGATGTGCCCACTGCTTCAACAGTAAGAACCAGAGGACGGGGTAGAGTATTGGGGAGAGCCGTCTTCCAAGCATGGTGGGCCGTAAGACTGAGTTCACAGCAGCACTCATTACTTGCACAAGACTGCGCCTGCCAAGAACTGAATCAACAAGAGTGGGAGGGAAACAACAAAGAAGGAGGAAGGGAGTGAAGGTTCAAAAAATACATACAAGTGTGCAAAATATTCAGTAATCGATGAAATGCAACTTAAACTACTCTGAGATTCAATCTCATCCCAATCAAAATGGCTAACATCAAGAAAACTAACAAATACCAGCAAGGACATGAGGGAAAAAGAACCTTTACTCAGTGTTGATGGGCACGTAATGGTAACCCTACCAACCTGAGCTGGATCCCTAGCACCTACTGTGGATGAGGAGAATGGACTCCCTAAGGTTGTCCTCTGGCCTCCATAGGCATATAATGGGATTCACATGTGCATAAACACACAAGTAATTAATAAATTTTAAAATCATAACTATCACATGACCCAGCTAAACCACTCTTGAAAAAGTATGAGTGTTGTCTTGTCAGGGCTAACAAAGATGAGGCAGGACTCGGGTACACAGAGAACTAAAACCAGTCTGTACAAACTTCTGAACAAACTACCCAGTTCTATGATGGAATGGAAAGAGGTGATTTTACTTGAGACAAACTCTGACCCCATCTGAGAAACAAAAGGTAATAAATATGCTATTGGGATGGAAAACAATTACTAACTATCTAGGGGAAGAGAGAGAAATACTAGCCTCCCAACTGATGAGCAAGTGGTACCTATACAAGGCCCTAAATGGGGCCCTAATGATATATGGGGTCTAGAATAGAAGGCATTATCTCTATTCTGTCTTAAAGAGTCTCAAAGAGACCAAAGTTAAGTCTTTAAATTATTCACAAATGACTACTGTCGCCAGGAGGAAAAAAGAGATCCTGTGGCTTTCCTGTAGAGGCTGAGACATGAAAAAGCATACTGACATAAAGGTGAGATCATAGGAAGAGGTCTTCTTAAAGGATAAAATCTTTACTTAATTGGCCCGATATTCAAAACAAGCTTCAGAAATTGACTGTCCAGCCAAGCAAGCCACTAAATAATTTGGTTCAGGCAGCTACTGTGGTATTTTATAACTGACATCAGAAGCAGAAAAAAAGAGGGCGGGACACGGAAAAGCAGCATTGGGAACTACTGGCTGCCATAGGAACTCCTCCGGGAACACAGGCCAAGCCAGAGGGCCCTGCTTCCTCCTACTTAAAAAAAAAAAAAAAAAAAAAAAATGGACAGACGGACTGAAGGAAGGAAGGATTGTTATTTTTATGTGAATGGGTGTTTTGAATTCATGTATATCTGTGCACCATAAACATGCAGTGCCTGCAGAGGCCAGAAGAGGACATAAGAACCCCTGAACTGGAGCTACAGATAGTTGTGAGCTGCCATGTGGGTGCTGGGAATAGAATCCAGGTCCTCTGGAAGAAGAGCCAGTGCTGTAAAACTGACCCATCTCTCCAGCCCCAGAACTGCTTCCTCTGAGAGCAACAAGGCAATCTTCTGCAGTGTCCTCAGAGATAATAAGAACTGTCTAGACTGAAGTCATCATCTTGCCCCAAAGGGCCTGGGGCCTCCCATAAACACTATACCAGTCTATCTTGAGGAGCCCTGGACAATCTTGGCTGTAGGAGAGCAACGGACTAGTTTCTTGTCTATACAGGAGCCTGATTCTCAGCCCTCCCTGCTTTCCTGACCCTCGATCGCAACAAAAGACTACTATGCAGAGCATATATTGGCCAGTCTCTTGAAGGGCATTTTACTCAGCCTCTTGCCTATTCCTGGGGAGATCTCCATTTCTATCCCTAATAGTCCCTGAGACCCCAGTTCCCCTTATGGAAAGAAACCTCTTGACTACATGAATGTTACTCTCCTTGCCCCTGAACAGTATTCTTGGTGGAAGCCAAAATTGATGTTAGAATATGGAGAGATGGAAGACCACAGTAGGGTCAGGATGGCTGCCCCAGTAGCTAAGAACTTACATCCTGATCCGCAGATAAGAAGCAGAGAAATTGCGACTGGGCCTGGCATGGGCTTTGGAGACCTCATAGCCCAACCTTAGTGACATATCGTTTCCAACAAGGCCACACCCACTCCCACAGGACCACACCTCCTAATCCAAGAAAGGGGCAAATAACCAGAAAATAGGCAAGACTTCATTAATGAGGCTGCAGTGCCTCTGCATCCTGTGGTGTCTAATCCCCATGCACTAATGACTTAGATTCCCTCTAGGAATCACCTTGTACTCAATGTTAAGACCTCAGGGGTGCCTCCCCCATTCCACTACAACATGAAAGTCAGCCCCTGCTTGCATTTAAGTAACCACTCAAACAACAGGAAAGAAAAAGTCACCTGGACTTTTATGCCACAGGGACTGAAACACCCCTCATCTGTTTGAGCTACCCCTCTTCTGGACCTGACAGATCAGACACATTACCAAACCACACTACTCAAGCATGTAAATGGTCTTCTCTTGGGTAGGTCCTAAAAAAAATATTCTCCCAGGCCACTGAGTCTCTTAAAAACTTCTTGGCTGAAAGGAAACAGAAGGTGTCTCAAGACAAGGCCCACTTTAGTAATGCAAGGTTACCTATTTGGTCTAATTCTAACAGAGTACCAGGGCCTGGGGATCTGAACATACCAGTGCCATTCTAAACTTCCTTCAGACCTTGAAACAAGTAAGCCATCTTGGGAATTCTAGATATTCTAGAACTTGGCTTCTTGGATGTGCTGGACTGGCTAAACCTCTTTATCTAGCTTTAAATGAAACTCAAAGACATTTTAAAAGATGCTCTCACCTAGGCTACGCACTCAGTGTATGGATATGTATGTGACAGAAAGAAAGTGGGTAGCTTCAGGTTTAGTCACACAATTTGTAGGATATCTAAGTACAGACTCGGACAAAGGGTGGACTGGTGGTCTCTGGGCAATCACAGACATTTTGATCCCAAATTCAAAAGTAGGTGGCATCTTACATGACATTACAAGCACTCTTAACTTTAAGGGAACAGTGGCTATATGACAACCAACTATTTAAATACTACCCCTTCATATTGGATGGTCCTAAAGTGACCCTTACAAGCCTGTCAAAATTTCAATCCTGCAACATTTATCTTAGAGGGCAAGAGGGAGCCTCTGCATTCCTGTGAAGAAGTCCTAATGGAGAATACACCTGCTGTGATCTAACTGACCAGCCTACGGAGAAGCTGACTTAATGTAATGCTACATACTAATGGGTACTCTTTCACAAATGGTGGGATCAAAATCAGGGTTATGATTTTACACCCTTGCCAAGCTTGCTGAGTGTCTTGTTCTCATTAACACCCTTGAGTTATCCCTACAGAAAAAAGGTAATATCTGTCCAGATTTATATTCCTTCCAAAGTTTCTGTTTACATGTGGTTATCAGAAGGAACAAGGTCTTCTAATACCACTGGAACCCTCCATTAAACATTCATGGAAGACTCTTAGGCTCTTAGATGCTATCTACTTCCCAGCCAAGCTTCTGTAGGTCACTGCTCAGAACTAGAAGGGGGACAATCCTGTAGCCAGGGAAAATCAGGCAGCTGACTCTGAAGCTAAAAGGATAGCCAGGACAATAAATTTTGGGGAGGAGTCTCTGCTAGTTCTTGAGAGAATCCAATATTCCCCTGAGGAGGTAGCTCTGGTTGCAAAAGCAGAGTCGGCTAGCCCTCCACAGATTAGCTAGAGTTAACAGAGCTCTTCTGGGGGGAGATTCTACTCCATCAGATTTATTGATACCTCTGGGATAGAACACTCTAGTCCTGGCCAAGAAGAAAATTTTTGTGCATTAGAAAAGTCATCCAACAAGTAATTCAAGGGATATTAAGTTGCCAAAAGATCAATCCCTCAAGCAGAGCTCCTGACCCAGAGATATGGGACCTACCTAGGAAAGGACCTTGGACTTTACCATGCCACAAACACCTGATTCTAAGCTTCTTTTAGTACTGGTAGTTATTTTTATGAACAGGGGTCATTCAAAAGCAGTTTATTTGGACCTAAAACTCTCTTACATTTAGCCAGTTACCTTGATGTTTTCTGTTAGTTATACCAAGGGACGTCTGTACAAAGGACCAGAATATATCAGGTTATAGCAAAGGCAAGTTCAATTTTACAAGTGTTACATTACAAGCAGGGAGCTGGTATGGTGGTGCATGCCTGTAATCCATTCACTTGGGAGATACAGCAATAAAATCCCAAGCTCTTCAGGCCCATAGCAAGTTCTATGACAGCTTGAGCTACATGATACTCTGTCCCCCAAAAAAAAAACAAAAAATAAAAGAGGTTGTTTAAAAGTGTCTGTTGCTCGCCAAGTGGTAGTAGCACATGCCTTTAACCCCAGCCCTCAGGAGGAAGAGAAATCTAGCAGTTCCAGGCCAGCCTGGTCTACAAAGCAAGGTCCAGGACAGATAGTGCTACACAGAGAAACCCTGTCTAAAAACAAGAACAACAAAGCGTCTGCTGCTCAATCATGAGAAGCAGACTTCGGAGCAGAGCATTCATGTCAGGTAGATCACAACAGCCTTCAGCTCCAGCTCTAAGGGGCCAACACCCTCTTCTGGCCTTCTCATGCACCTGTACACGTGTGCACAGACAGACAGGTGGATACTCGCTTGTGCGCGCACACACACATACTAAACTTAAAAAAAAAAACAAATTAAAGAAAAACTATAGCTTCTATTACTAAGTGTGGAGAACACAGGACTGGTTTTCTACAGCTTACTGTTAGCAGCCAAGAGGTACTTTTGTCTCAGACTTCATCAACTCCAGTACCCTTCCTTGCATCTGCCATTACTCAGATTTCACCAACACACCTTCTGTCATGCTGCTGATCCTACAACCTGCATCTGTTGCCTCTCAAACATCGTTTTCCCCCAATTTTTAAATTCAAGACTCAGCTAAGCTTGCTCTCCAGACACTGTAAAGAACCATAGTTCCTGGAATTTCTAGAAGTTCCTTTCATAGGTGGTAATTTTCAATCTGTGCAGAAGACATATATGTTTGGAAATTATTTGTAAAAAGCTACTAAAGATATAAAAATGCCAGGGATCTACACTACAGAAAACTGCTGCAGATCATCAGCATTAACCCTGAAGGACAAAGTCTGCACAGCTCAGCCTCATGCACAACAGCCAGAGACACAGAGTCTCCTCCTCTTTCCCTCCCTCTCCCCGCTTCTGCCCACACAGTCAGCTAACAGTCAAGCCTTATTCCTATTCTTCAACCCACTGTTCTGCCAACCAATCTCACTGTGGAGGAGTGAAAGCTAGAGAGTGTCAGAAACCAACTGTGTACTAATGGTTGAGAAAGAAGGGAACTTAAAGATTCATTTCTATGAATGCACATTGCCTTTTGCAGGCATTAACAGCTTTATGATGGTAGAAAATGGATACAGGTAAAAATAAGCCCTCTTTGAACTCTCTCTGTTGTGTTTATTTGTAGGGAGAGGGTGCAAGCTGGCTGAAGTTCTTGATCCTCCTGCCTCAGAATCCTTAGAACTGGGATTACAGGTATATACCACCATGCCAAGCATCTCTGAGCTTGTCTTTCATCAATGGCTGGAATAGAAATACTTCAAAACTAGACCAGGGCTACATGAGACCTTGTCTCAAAACAAGTAAAATAAATAGATAGATAGATAGATAGATAGATAGATAGATAGATAGATAGATAGATAGATAAAGGTGGGTGGGTATGTGCATGAGTACATTCACTACAGACCAATTTCCATTTTCTTAGATATTTCCATCAACTAATGCTCTCTACACAGCTACAGAACACAGGCACCACAATATATGATAACTAAAAGAAGGCACCTTCCATAGAGTAGGCAACTAATAACTGTTGTTTAATGAATCTCCTTCTAACCACCACAGTTCAACACAACCAACAGTGTCAAGCACTGTTCTTTCTAGAGTAGAAAATGATGCAATCTCAGCCCATGCTGATACTAGAACTGCACTACTACCAACCCTGAACTTGCAACAATACTGCTGCCTTAGCCCCTGAGTACTGAAATTACTGGCATAGGCCTTCATGCCATCATATAAGGCAAAAGTAACCTTTATATAAGGCAAAAGTAAAGTAATCTTTATTTTTTATTTGCAATTGTTGTTTCAAATTATTTTTAATTAAGTGTAGGTGTTTGTATGTGCATGTGAGTGCTAGTTCCCACAGAAAACAGAAAAGGGAGCCAGATCCCCTAAAGCTGAAGTTACAGGCAGTTGTGAAGCACATGACATAGGTGCTGGGAGCCAAAGTTGGGCCTTCAACACCTGAACCAGTTCTCTAGACCCCTGCCTTTTTTGAGATAGGATCTCTTGTGGTCAAGGATGGCCTTGAACTCCTGATCCTTCAGCCTCAGCTTCCCAAGTGTTGGGATTAATGTCATCCCACTATTTGAAACTTTCACTGCCTTTTCATAAGCCTAAGGGGGAAAAAGCCATAATCACTAATACAGCTTGGTAAGGTCTTGCTTGATCTGGTTCATACTACCTCTTTACAGCCTGCTCCCCAACTCTGTCTATTCTACAGCACCCAGGCTTATAAACTGTTAGAAATCATTCTTTCTACACATCTTTGGCCTATACACATGCCACTAACTGGCCCCGCCCCCAGCTTTCTTGATAACACTTCCCAGATCTCAATCCTAATGTTTCTTTTTTGACATATCAAAATGAGTGGAGGAATTCTGTCATGTCAATATGTTTTCCCTATATTATTTATTATGTTTCATGATTTATTTGATTAGTGAGGAAGTCAAATGAAAATCATTTGAGGAGAGTGATTACATCTTATCAACAAAACCACTGTAATGCATAACAGGAGGTAGAAAGATTACTTGAGATTAGGACTTCAAGGCCAGACTGCACAACTAAGCCCTTGCCTCCAAAAGAACATTAAACAATCAGGCATGCTAGCACCCAACACACACCGGTGATCCACCACTCGCAAAGCCAGACTGCACAACATAAGACCAGAATAAAAAATAAACAACTTTTAAACCTATAAAGGTCAACAAAATGGCTCAGTAGGTAAAGGAACCTGCCACCAAGACTAATGACCTGAGTCAGATTCCCCAGGACCCACACGGTGGAAAGAACTGACTCAAAAATTGTCCTCTGACCTTCACATGCACACCATAGGGCACATATTTGCTCACAGGCTAACACATACAAAAGCATCCACATTCTCTCTCTCTCTCTCTCTCTTTCTCTCTCTCACGCACACACACACTCACAGATGTTTTTAAGTTACTGAGTAACTGAATAGCAAATAATATACCCCGCTGTGAAGCACATTATATTACATCACATTTTGTTACAGACACATTTCATTTCCGGGGATTACAAGAGAAACTCTTGGATTCGAACTTGAGATCACATGGTATGCTATGAATACTCAAAAACCAAACATGACAGGACAAAGTAAGAAGACAAATTCTTACAATTCAGTAAATTTGAATATTACAAACTTTAATAGAACTTGGAGTTGGAAAAAATGGATTAATCAAATCATTTTAAAAATGACATGGTTTGACAAAAAAAAAATGAACTCATCCAAAGCATATTACAAAAGTAATAAATGCACATAATAAAATGAAGGGCCAGGCATGGTGGTAAAGACCTGTAATCCTAGCATTTGAGAGGTTAAGGCAACAGGATCAAGAACTGAGGCCATTTTTTTCTCTTCAGCAGGGCAGCCCAGCAACAGTCAAGATGCATGTCTTCGAGAAGACCCTGACTCATAAGACCATAGCTCTTGCAATCAAGCCCAGTGACATTACCAAGAATGATAACCACCTCACCATCACATCTGATGTTCATTGTCCAACAGCTGGAGGGTGGGCTGCACTATGTCCAACCACAATATTCCTAAAGAGTTTACCCTTCGCACAGGGCGCTGTCTGAATAGCAGTATTAACGGCCTATCTGTGACAGCCTGCCCTGAAGCACAGCTAGGACAAGATGATTTGTGGCAAGTGCTAAGCTCACCTACACGCCTGCACGGTAAACTGAAGCACAAAATGTGGCCACAGCAACAACCACCACCCAAAGAAGGACATCAAGGGAAGCAGGGGGCAGCCTGCCTGCTCATGGCCTCAGGACCCTAATTATAGGAATTAGATTGACTTGGGAAACAAATATATTAAAAGGTCACCCTGATGAGATCCTGTCAAATAAAAGGTAAGGAGAATGCCAGACAAACAGCCAAAAACAAGAAAATATCCTCAGTTATTTTCTCTTTTTGAACAGACTAAAATCAACCATATAACTAAATTCTGGTAGACACAGCCTCTAGAAAGCAGATGCAGTTAAGTCTTTAAACTCATCGGCTTTATCAACAATTATATATACAGAACAAAAAGACTCTTCTGTTCAGTTCTCTTCAAAGACTTTTTTGAGACTTATTAATTTTATTTATGTGTGTTAGTCTAAATGTCTGCCACAAGTGAGGAGATGTCCACCAAGGCCATAAGAAAGTTTCAGATCTTCTTGGAACTAGAACTACAGGCAGTTGTGGGCCATATGACATGGGGTTTGAACTCAGGTCCTTCGGAAAAGCATCAAGTACTCTTAACCATTAAGGCATCCCTCCAGCTCCTATGTTTTTTAAGTATATGCATGTGTGTGAGTATATGCACATGCTGCAGGTGCCCTCAGATGCCATGAGAATGTTAGATTCCCTGGAGCTGAGGTTAGAAGTGGTTGTGAACCATGTAATGTGGGTCTAGAAACCAAACTCAGGTCCTTCAGAAACTACCAGATGCTGTGCTCTTAACCATCTCTAGTCTCTCTATCTAAAGCTATCAAAATAATACATATTATATATTATGATAAGAGGATTCAAGCATAAGTAACCTTAATTCTTTATGAAATTATCCAATCTTCTTTAGTCAGAGATGAGACCCACTACAGATTTAGCTCAAGTTGGCCTTGAACTTTTCAATCCAACATTTGGAAGCCAGAGGCAGTTTTATTTCTGTGAGTTCTTCCTGGTCCATACAGCAAATTCCAAGCCAGCTGGAGATACATGGCAAGACCCTATCTCAATTCCTCCCCACAAAAGAAACTAAATACACCAAACCTGCCTTTGTTACATACTTAGTATGATGGTTATATTCAGGAAAAAGTATCATTCAACTAATTTGTAAAATGGGACTATTTTTACATATAGTATTACTTTTAAAAAACTGGCACACAAACTATTGCTTCTTGGGTACAGGCTTAAGTACTGCTGTTGAGTAAAACCTCATTACTTCAGGAAAATAAACAGTAAGACCTGTCACCAATAAATAAAAATTTGAACTCCAAAGCAAAAAAAAAAAAAAAGTAATTTGGGAAAACATATTCATCAACTTGCGCTTGAAAGCTTTTCAATATTTAAATTTTTTTCAATGCAACCTTGGTAATATTAGTGAATATAACATTCATATTGCATGCACATAGTTTTTCCATGAGCTCCAACATGGTCAACTAGCCTTTACATAGCAAAACAGACACCTTCGTATTCTTCTCCCTGCAAGCCACCCCCCAGGGCCCAACCATTTGCTAGCATCTAACCACATACAGAAGGAACATCATGGTGCTTAAGGCAGGAGTCATCCTCAAATTCCTTTCTCTTACACCACATGCAATCCAAAATATACCTTCCACTGTGTCTTAAAAACACACCTGCTCTAATTGCTCAGTCTCATACTTTTAACTGCTTATACTCTCCCCCTATGGCTGATTCTGCTCTCCCCTCTTCTAATGAGCAGCCTAAACCTTCAAGAAGTAAATCAGGCCCAGAGTGGCACATGCTTTTTAATCCCCTGAGTCAGGAGGCAGACCTACCTCTTTGAGTTTGAAGACAGGCAGGACTACATAGTCAGACCCTGTCTCTAAACAGAAAAGTAAATCAAGCATTCCAGTAATAAACTTACCCCTTTAAACTTAAAAAACTCCAGCTTCCTCTCTGTGGCTCACAAACTGACTCCTAATTATTTCTCTGATTTAGTTGTCTCCTTCTCACAAACTACTCTCCAGCCACATTATCCATATAAAAATATATTCCTCATTTCCACTTCTTTTTCTTCAAAAGGCAGGCACTAAGTCCTTCAAATCTCTGCCTGAATGTCCCTTTCACAGGAGCTGAACGATGGCTATGATTCAGGGCATTGTTGTTCCTCCAAAGGATCCAGGTTCTGTTTCCCAGCACCCACATCAGACAGCTCACAACTACCTGTACCTCCATTTCCTGGGAATCTGGTACCCTCTTCTGGCTACTGCAGGCACTGCACACACACAGGCACTCAATCACTTAAAAAAAAAAAGTTTAAATAGAAAAGAAGTTATTTTCAAAGAGTACTACTAACCCAACCTCTATAGCTGAAGTCCCCTCTCCCAAATCCTGCTTCTCTAGCTCCCATCTTACTACTTAAATATTTGAAATGAGTAATTTTAGTTAAGTTTAACTAAATTTTAGTTTAGCTTTTTTTTTGTTTGGTTTTATGTGAGTGAGTGTGTGTGTGTATACAGCATGTCAGCATGTCACCTTGTCCCCATAACAAAAACTTCCTAAGGGAAATTTCTAGTCTTTGTCTCAGTCACTATTATTTCAGGGACCCAGAATAAATGCATAATAGATATTAATATATGAAAGAATACAGCAACTTTTCATCTAGATAAATAAAGCACTAGCGGGTAAGTAAAACCCATCAAAAAAAGCAAAGTCTCTCAATCAGAGGACAACATTTACTAAGGCATAAAAGTGAGTTTGACAGATGCTGAGACTCAACCAAACATTGCGCAATGCATAGGGAGTCCTGGGGAAAAGTGGGAGGTTACAGGAGCTCCACAAGAAGACTAACCATGACCCAGAGGGGCTTGCTAAGACTGAGGCATCAACCAAGGACCATGCATGAACTGGACCTAGGCCCCTACAAAGATGTAGCATTGGGCAGCTTAGGTTTCATAAGGAAAGTTGGGGCTGCAATGGACATGGACTCACTTACTAGCTTTTTGATCACTTCCCCTGGCAGGACTACCTTGCCAGGCCACGGGGGGAAAAGGACAAGCTCAGTCCTAATGCAACCGGATGGGAAAAGGAGCTTCCCTTTTTTGAGGAATAGGTAAGAGAGAGGGAGGAAGGATGAAACTGGGAGGGGAGGAGGGAACAGTGAGTTTGAAAGAAAAACAGGAAAACTTAAAGCCAATGTGGTGGTTTGAATGAGAATGGTTCCCACAGGCTTATGTATATGAATACTTGGTCCACAGTTGGTTAAACTGTTTGGGAAAGATTAGGCGGCAGGGCCCTGTTTGGAGAAGGTGTGTCACTGAGGGCAGGCTTTGAGGTTTCAAATTCCCAAACCAGTGTGTGCATGCATGAGTATGAGTGTGAGTGTGTGTGTCTGTGTGTGTGTGTGTGTGTGTGTGTGTGTGTGTGTGCAAGCGCTGAAAGGTTAAATGTAATCTCACCTACCACTCCGGCACCATGCCTGCCTGTCTGCCTGCCATGCTTCCTACCATGATGGATACAAAGTCACCTTCTGAAACTGTAAGTCCCCATAAACACATTCTTCCATAAGTTTCCTTGGTCATAGTGCTTTGTCACAGCAATAGAAAAGTCACTAAGAAATTCAGTATGGCAGACTAGATAAGGCCAACCCTACTATACATCCAGACCCTCTGAGACCTCACTAAGACTTAGCATACACCTTAATGTATGTTGTTATGACAAAATATCACAGACTATGTTATATATAAGTAACAGAAACTTATTTCACAGTTTATGTGCATTTTGCTTGCATGTTATGTTTACTACGTGTGTGCTGCTGAAGCCAGACGAGGGTGTTTCAATCTTCTGGAAGTCAAGTTACAGAGAGCTGTAAACTACCATGTGGGTGCTGGAAATAGAACCTGAGTCCTCTGGAAAAGCAGCAAGTGTCCTACCACAGAACCACCCCTCCAGCTCCTTATTTCAGGGATACCTGCCAAGGCAGTGGTGGTGCACACCTTTAATCCCAGCACTAGGGAGGCGGATCTCTCTGAGTTTGAGATCAGCCTGGTCTACAGAGCAAGTTCCAGGACAGCAAGGCTACAGAGAAACCCTGTTTCAAAAAGCTGTGGACATTTGTTGTGAGTATATGAAGATCTCTTGCTATATTCTCATATGTCAAAAGGCTAAAAAGCAAACAAGCTAAACTCACTCCTCTAACTCTTGAATACTTATCCTCATTTATGAGGCCAGAATTCCCATGACAAACACCTCCCAAATAGCCCTGGTAACAAGAGTTTTGAAGGTGCACCATCTTTCAAACTACAGCAGTATATTAACGGTAAATCATTTTAAGCAGGCAGTGGTTTGTTTTGATTTTTTTTGAGACAAGGTTTCTCTACAAAGCCCTGGCTGTCCTAGAATTCACTATGTAAACCAGACTGGCCTTGAACTCAAGAGATCCACCTGCTTCTACCTTCTGAGTGCTGGCATAAAAGAAGAGATCCACCTGCTTCTACCTTCTGAGTGCTGACATAAAAGATGTGCACCACCGTGCCTGGCTCAGCTCTCCATCTTTGTTTTTTTAATATTTATTTGTTTGCATGCATCCTCATGATGTAAATGTGGACATCAGAGAACAACTGGTAGGAATAAATTTTCTCCTTGCATCACATAGATTCCAAAGATCAACTTAGGTCATTAGGCTTGGCAACAAGCACTTCGACCCTTAAGCCATCCCATCAGCCCAGATTTCTACTTTAACAGTATTACAACAGAAGCTCAATGTGAATAAATGGTCAGAGGAAGATGCATAAAGATGAGAGGATAATTAGTTAGCTCTAGCAAATGTCTAATCAATAGCTAGTGCAGTAGATACAGAAGAGGCAAGACTTAAAAGCCTGGTGTGGGGTAGGGGACTGGAGAGATGACCCAGGAATTAAGCACAATTGTGATTCTTGCAGAGGACCCAGATTCAGTAACCAGAACCCAAACTCAACTATTCACAATTCCAGTTCCAGGATATCTGACACCTTTTCTGGGATCAGTGGGCATCAAGCAGGTATGTGGTGTGGAGACATAGATGCAGGCAAAAGGCTCATACACATAAATAAAATATAAAATATTTTAAAATTTTAATAAAAACCAGGATTTAATAAATGCTCTCCTATAATCCTAGGACTTTAAAAGTAGCAGGAGAAAGTGTTTTTCAAGATCATCCTCAGCTACACAGAAAGTTCAAGAACAGCCTTTATCTGCAAAGGAAAAAAAAATTACCCACAACAAGTTACTTAAAGAGTCAGGTGTGCACCATATGCTGGTACTAGCTGTCTGGATCACTCCCACGGCCCCCAACTCCCAAAATCTTAAGATAATCTTGCTAAGACTGCAGCTCAGGGAAAAACCCAGCCAGGGCTGTTTGAAATAGCTGGTAGCAGGCTTTTGCTATCACATGCCTTAAGGAACTTCAGATGGCCCTGCAACCATTTCTACCTTAGCCAAAGAGAGAGCACTACCTTCAGTGGAGGTACCACTATGACTGGAACTAAGAGGTGAGACTGTGGCTGGCCTGACACACAAGCCTCGATGACTGTAATTAAGTTAGGGGACAAGGCTGTATGTATCTAGTCGTTTGTTATCTGCACCTGTTTGTTTAGGGTCAAGACTTTGTGGGCTTTCCCACTTCCACGTCAGCACGTCTACTGCTGTAGTTCTTTTTCAAGTCATGTTGTTGAGACTACGGGTGTAGCTTCTGCCACTTCTAGGAGACAATTCCACATTAAACCCCCAGGGCCTCTGGCTCTTACAATCTTTACAGCCCCTCTTCTGCAACAATCCCTGAGCCTTAAGTGCGGGAGCTGAGTTGTAGACGTAATGTTTATGCCTGGGCTCTACAACTCTGTATTTTGTGGGGTATCATTTTCTGAAATGGTCCTCCTCTATCACAACGAAAAGTTTCCTTGATGAGAGGTGGGGACTACAATCACCTGTGGGCACAAGGATCAATATTTAGAACTATCTATACAAAACAGCTATTCAAAAGAGAACGTTGAAAAAATCATAAAAGTCAGAGATGGTGAATGACTCCAAGTCATAAACATCATTTTCCAGACACAACAGTAAAGACGTGTGTATCAACTCACAGCAACTGTGACAGCATGCACAGAACCTGCACAAGTTCAAACCAGACAAAATACCAGCACAGAGAAGGTGAAATGAACATGAAGTCCTACTCTACATCAAGAGGCTATTCACAATTGATATCTGCTGGAAAAAGGATCAGCTTCCTACCATGAAGTGTTACTGGTGGTATATCAACTATACTACAGGGCAAGCCTCAAGCCCAGGAGTAATTGACCAACACACGTGCACGCGCGCACGCACACACACACACACACACACACACACAACTACATTTTTATGTGCACTTGTTTTGTTCTGTTTTTTGTCTTATTGGTTTTTGGTTGTTGTTGTTTTAATTTTCCTTTTTTTGTTTGTTTTTGGAGATTGCTCGTGTTCACATGCACACACTGGTCAGGCTGTAAGAAGGATCTAGATGGAGTTGGAAGAGAAGAATATGATCAAAATATACTGTATGAAAAAATAGTTAAGAGTATTTAAGGCTAGAGCTCATTTAGAAGTGGCAGTTGCTTGCAGGTTCCCTTGCAAGATCCATGACTTCACTAGCTCTGGGTAGCTGGCTAGGTTTCCAGGACCAGCTTTCCCTCTTGCTGAGCAAGCCAGCAGTGACTCACACAGTGCGTCAGCTGGGAGATATTCTCTAGTGCTGCCTCTCCTACTGTAGAAGCATTACATTCCATTAAAAAAAAAAAGCAGGTGTGGTGGCTCACGCCAGTCCCCAGCATGCAGGACATGAAGGGAAAGGGTCCATGAGTTTCAGGTCAGCCTGGGCTACAGGGTGAGACTGTCTCAAAAAACATACTAAGTAAAACAAAAAATTATTTAAGAAGATGGGGGGGAGCTAAAGTATGGTTCAGCATGGCAAAGTGCTGGACAGTGAAAGCCGAATAACCTGAAACCCAGGTCAATCCTAGGGATCCACATTGAAAGGAGCAGACCAACCCTCAAAGGCTGTCTAACCTCCAAATGGGCACTGTGGTACCTGCATATTTCTTTTTCTGTCTCTCTCCTTGCCTTCCTCCCTACACACATATACACATACATGCATACAAAATGAAAAAGTAAAATAAAATACAGTACCTACCTGATGATAAGTAAAATAATAAGTTCGGGGCCAGCCTGGTCTATAGAGCAAGTTCCAATCCAGCCAGGGCTACACAGAGAAACCCTATCTCAGAAAAACAAACAAACAAAAAGTAAAATAAAATAAAGTAATAGGACCTGTCAGATGAACTAGCGGTAGTTTGGGGCAGGAGTTCAGGAACAAGTTGAAGGATAATACAGTTGTAAAGAATCAGGCACAGCTGCATAGTAAGGTGATTCTTAACTCCAGAGCATGTGAGACAGAGGCAGTAAGGTCATCCTCTACTACATAATAAGTTAAGAGGCCAGCCTGGGCTATTAAGACAAGAAAGGGGAGAGGGGGGAGGAGGGCGGAAGAAGGAACTTAATTGTTTTGCAGTTGTTTAATTTTTCTGGCATTTGTTTGAATCAGGGTCTCATTCTAGTCTAGGCTGACCTGGATCATTCTGTACCACTGGCTGCCATGAATTCCTGGTGATCCTCCCTAACACACCAAAGTGATAAGATTGCAGGCAATGGCCATCACGCCAGGCTGTCACATAAGGGTACACGTAGCAACAAAAACACATTACCTTTCTTAAGATGCTCTATTTGCTTTCAGATTCTTGTTATGAACACTGATACACTACCAATTAATTATGAAAATTTTAGTAAGTGAAGAAAATTAGTAGAGCCAAGAGTAAGTGTATTCATTTGAGTCAATGCAGTGGAACCACTAAAAAACAATCTCAAAGTCTGCTTTTTAAAGATATGTGTATATTGTTAAAAATAGCAAGTCAACTATTTCTTTTATATCAAAATTCATTAATTGTTATTTTTCCTACTATCCTTTCAATTATGTACTCTGAAAAGAAAATCCTACTGACTGTGGGGGAAGATTCTCCCTAAAATGGACAGACCTTCTAGCAGTGACCCAGATACACAGAAGTTTGAGACAGGAGCCCATCTTTGCTCCATACTGCTGAATCCATCTGCCCTGCTGCTACAGCCCACTGCTGCTGCTATCCTGTGCTACGGACACCACAGCTTCTCCAACCTTCTAGGCCATGCTGAAAACCACTGCTCTCCAGGAATCCTCCAGGCTTTCAGCTCTGAGACTGCTGAGGCAGCCACCCCTGTGGACTTAGTGAGGCCTCTCCAGAATAGAGACAGCCATTGCTGAATGCTCAGCTCATACTGTGTATGCCATCCTAATGCATCTTTTGTAATTTATGTTCATGCTACCTGGCTCTCTTCCTCTAGAAAATCCTAATACACCCAGCCATCTTGAGTTGAGGGTTATCTTCTTCTACATAAACTCCACTGCAATGTGCTGCCTAATCACAGGCACAAAAGCAATCATGCCAAGCAACTACAGATCAAAACCTGAGAAAATATAAATGTTTCCTCCACATAAGGAAAAAAAGGTTCCACCCACCAGTTCTTAATAGTAATATTCCCAAAGAGAATTACTGAGTATATTTTAGAGCTACATATCATTTGCAGGTCTATATTTAAATTAATATCTTCTCTTTTTCTCTATTTGTAATTTGACTATTGAGAGATTTTTATTTGGTACTTTGATCAGTTGTAGTCTGTGTCTTTCTTTTTTGAGACAGAGCTTACAGAGACTCACCATTGTAGATCAGGTAGGAAATCTATGTGCTCTGCCTCCCTCATGCTGGAACTAAAGACAAATAATACCACACTAGAATTTTAATTGCTCTTCCATGCTTTGCTTTCTGTTTTATTCTGATGGGATGAAAAATACTAATACTCCTTCATGTTCTAAAAGATATTTAGCTCCTTAAGAGTATGGCTGTTTACAGTACATATTTATTCTTGGTGAAGTTAAATCCTAGGAATCTGTGAGTCAACAGAAAATATCTTAAAAAGGAACTGGGAAAAGAAGTTGAATCTAACATTAGATTATACAAATAATTCTATAAATTTAACAAGAACAGTGTTCATATGAAAAAGATAAAAATTTCAGTTTAGCCGGGCATGTTGGTGCACACCTTTAACCCCAGCACTAAGGAGGCAGAAGCAGACAGATCTCTGTGCGTTCAAGGCCAGCTTGGTCTGCAAAGAGAGTCCAAGACAGCCAAGAAATCATGTCAATTAATTAATTAATTAATGTTCAGTCCAATGAAAACTTGAGAATACCTAAGGAATCTTGATTGGAATACTACACATATACAAATCTAAGTATATATAAATACATAGATCAAGAAAGAGAGAATATTTCACTATGTAGCCATGGCTTTCGTAGAACTTGAACTTGCTATGATAACCAGTCTGGCGTCAAACTCATAGAGACCTGCTTGCCTCTGCCTCCCTAGTGCCGGAATTAAAAGCACGCACCACCATACCTGGCTAAGATTATTTTCATTGTTAAATCATGTGCATTCATGTGTGCCTGTGTGTTGAGCAACTGCACATGAATGTAGGGGTCTACACAGTCCAGAGGCATCAGATCTCCCTGGAGCTGCAGTTACAGCTGATCATGAGCCTCCTGATATGGGTGCTGGGAATCAAATGTGGGTCCTCTGGAAGAGCAGTCTGCACTCATAACTGCTGAGTTCAGAGAAAAGAAAAAAGAAAAAAAGCCAGCCTAAGATTTACTGGCAAATCTCCAGAGTACAAACCTGCCTGTTCTTCTGATTGCAGCTTAGAACTTAAAATGTATTTTCAAAAGAATGGTGCTGGAACTATGAGGTTCCCACACTCATCCAAAGGGTCTACTTACTCCAGTAACATTCCTGAACTAGTCTGAGGTCTAGATTCTTATGAAAACTGTGTGATATGCAAACTACCCCACCTACTGCTAAAGTATGTCACAGCTAAGGAATCTGCCAGGCACTAACTATATATGGCCAAGCAAAATTTATTTAACTTTGCTGAATCTTAATTTTCTCATTTATATGTGGGCACTCCCTAAGATAGAGATCTTATAAGGATTAAATACAAACTAGAAGAGATTATAACAGAGTAGGCACTCACTAAACAGGATCAATTAGGACGGTTCTCCTTATCTGTGGTTTTCCACAATCATGTATTAAACCTACTGCTGATCTAATATGCTGTACATATTTTCTTGTCACTATTCCCTAAAAAGTACTGTGTGTGAAAACATACAAATTAGCATGATGGCTAAGAGTGCTTGCCTCCAAGCCTGATAACTGAGTTCAATCCCCACGCTCCTCATGGCGGAAAGGGAGAGCCAACCCCTACAGGTTGTCTTCTGATCTACACACACAGCAGTACATGTGTGCAGACACACAAACAATAATCGTCATTTTTTAAAAACACATTTTCATAGAGCTTAGCTTGCACTCAGTATTGCACGTAATCTAGAGATGAGAGGACTTAATACATACAGGAATGTGGATTTCATGCAAATTCTATGTCAAACCATGTATGAGACTTGAGCACCCAAGGACAATGAAGGACACAAACATATTGTCCTTTATTATCTCCAATTATCTTCTTCACCCACTCTTTTAAAAGAAACTTTTTGCAGAAAGTAACCAATTCAGGATTAAAAGTATTGGAATCTGGGGGCTGGAGAGATGGGTTCAGTGGTTAGGAGTTCTGTCTGCTCTTCCAGAGGACTCGTGTTTAATTCCCAGCACCCATATGGCAGCTCACAACTGTCTGTAACTCCAGCTCCAAGGGATCTGACACCTTCACGCTGATGGACATAAAAAAAAAAAAAAAAAGTATTGGAATCTGAAGAGTTAGTGTTTACTCCAGGCATTATTAGTAGCTATTGAATCTTATTCACATTAAATATTTAATGTCTCTGAGCCCAGATGGTTGATCTATGGCCAGGAAGAAGGGAAAGAGAAACAAAGAAGAGGAAAAGAGGAAGCAGAGGGAAAGCAAGAACAAGAGGTGGTGGCTGAACACACATGCACGCGCCTGTGGCTACAGGAATTTGCTTGGGCTCAGAGTTTGAAGCCAGTCCATCTTAGGCAACATAGGGAGACTATGTCTTTCAAAACACTACTTTTTTTTTTAAGCTTTTTTAGGTTTTTTTTTTAAATGAAGTCTTACTATATATATAGACCAGGCTAGTCTCAAAATTCTGTGAAAATTGTGATTCTCCTGCCTCAGCCTCCTGAGTGTTGGTTTACAAGTATGTACAACCTACCCAATTTCAAAATAAAAAGTTTAACAGCATGAGAAGCACTTTTACCAATTAGTATTGCTTATAAGCAAGCATAAAGTGTATAATGCCAAAATGGTCATGCTTCTACCAATCTCAAATTGTTGCTGTGTCAAATGTTATCTCCTTTCCAGGATTAACATGCATAACCAAGCAAATGTTATGAGCTGAGTTATGCTAACTAACTAGTTCACATTAACATGTAAGACTAATTATTAAAACAACTCTTTGCACTCATGCACACAAACACACATAGAGAAATGTGCACACTTTACAAATAAATATGCTTTAAAAAACATATTTGCCAATCCAAACGAAGTTGGTAGAATTTCAGAGAGAAAAATTATAAAGTGAAGTTACATGATTACCAAAGTCAAGACTAGAAAAGAATGTAGCCACCCTGGAGTACTGCTCCAGATAGAATGTTACTAATACGGAAACTGACAAATATACAAGTCTCAATAGCATCTCCCTCTGAAAATAAAGTCTACAAGCATTTGCTAGCATAGAAACTATTGTCTCTGGAAAATGATAACCATGCGGAAGGCACTTTTTACAAATATTGCAGGTCTAAAGTACAATGACTCTAACTTTTCCAAGACCTTTCTATCCTGATCTGCACCAGCAATCTTCGTCCCAAGCAACCTTCTTAAACAGTTTCTGTTCATTTAGTTCCTAGTTCCCCAAAAAATATCCCACAGCAAGACAGTAACAACTCTAAACTAACTGCTGTATTCAAGTTAAGGATCTATGGTCCTAGAGTTAATCTACCAGGAAAAATGCAATTTTACACCAAATAGAAGCAGCAGAAACTTTTCTAAATATCAATATAATTATCTTATAATTTTATTATTTTCCTATAACTTTTTTTGGTTGGCTGGTTGGTTTTTTGTTCTGCTTTGTTTTGTTTGAGACACGGTTTCTTGTGTAACAACAGCCCTGGCAGACCTGGAACTCCTTTGTAGACCAGGCTGGCCTTGAACTCACACAGATCTGCCTGCCTCTGTCTCCTGAGTACTGGGACTAAAGAGGTTGGGGGGAGGGTGTCTGTGTGTGTGTGTCCACAGAAGATGCCAGAAGGGAACATGGAATCCCTTGAAGCTGAAATTACTGGCATGAGCTGAGATGTGAACTCTGGTCTGGTCCTCTGATAGAGCAATATGCACTTTTGACTGCTAAGCCCCATAACTTTAAATCTCCATCCTTTTTAAAGAAAGCTTTAGAATCTTTTTGTAAATTCTGCTTTTAATGACTCAGTTTAAGAACTAAACTCAGCAGGGCCCAAAGCATTCCAAGTACTTGCTAAAACAACTTCTCAGCAGAACAGGGCTAAAATTTCAAAATATAAGAAAACAACAAACTAATTATCATGGTAAAACTCACATAGTAATTAATGTCTCAGAGCAGGTATGATAATCTTCTCACCAAGCATGGTGGTTCATATTTAATCCCAGAAGATGAGACAGAAGAGAGGCTCTCTGTCATCCAGCCTGGTCTACAAAACAAGCTCCAGACCAACCAAAGCTGCAGGAGAACCTGTCCCCCCACAAAAAAACATTTCTCCCCTCAGCTGGGAATAGCAGCCACACTTCTAATCACAGCACCTGGAGGCTAACCAGGAGGACCAAGAGTTCCACCGCCTGTGCTAGAATGACACTGTGTCTGAAAACAAACATAAACTTTACACACAAAGAAAAAGAAATAACACAACTACTTATCCTAATCAGGGCTATTAACAATTAAAGTGTGTGGTTTTTAATTGTGTCTATGCACTTTTTAATTGTGTGTAGGAATGTCTACTTACTTCTTTGTGCAGGTCCCATGTAGTGCAAAAGAGGGTGTTAGATCCCCTGGAGCTGGAGTTACAAGCAATTGTATCCACAAAATACAAAATCGCTTTTCTATTTTCACACTATATCCGCATTTCTGTCAGATTTTAAATGGGTTTAATGTATTTATTACATTTACTCATTTTACTTTTGAGTGTTTTGCCTGAATGTGTGTATGTATACTGGATGTTTGGTGCCCTAAGAGGTCAGAGGAAGACACGGATCCCCTGGAATTATAGTTAAGGATGGTTGTGAACCACCATGAGGGTGCTGGGAATTGAACCCAGGTCCTCTGCCAAAGCAACAAGCGCTCTTAGCCACTGAGCCATCCCTTCAGCTCTTTACAACGTGGTGAGGAGCTATATATAGTTTTGAAGAACAAGCTATACAGAAGGCAACAAATTTACCAGCAGATTACCAAAGTCAAAGGTTAGAAAAGAAAAATGAAGACAAATTCTTTGAACTACTCCAGATAGAATGTTACTAATATGGAAACTGACAATTATTCAAACAAGTCTCAAAACATCATCTCCCTCAGAAAATAAAGTCTCCAAGCATCTGCCAGCACAGAAGCTATTGCCTCTGGAAAACAATAATCACGAAGAAGGCACTTTTGGACATACTGCAGGTCTAAAGTACAATGACCCTAACGTTTCAAAGACTGTTCTGGCCTTGCCTTATCAACAAAAAGTGAATTTCTAGTCTCATGTGATAAAAAGAACTCTACTACTTTATTTACTTCTAGTGAAAACTTAGTTTTTACACCATCAAAGGACAACAAGCCAAACTAATGCATACAATTCACTTATCACTAATAAACAAAAGCAAGCATGGCACCGTAAAAAGTGTCAAGAATGTCCTGATATATCAAGAAGCAATTTAACGTTGAGACATAAAGTCTAAATAATGTTTGCTAATCCATTTTACCCATATTCTTCCATATGTTAACTCAGGATAGAAAGAAATCTCAAATAAGCAACCTCGATGACACTACTGAGTTCAAAAGCAACAGTGCAAGAACATTTGGAGATAGAAATGTATTTAAGACATTTTCCCAATGACTTTCCCTATGAATCATTCTTGCTTTATTATAACGAGTATACATTATCCTAAAGCGGAAGTAAATATGATGAGGAGGAAAACCCCGACTTGAAAACCACCAAGCAAGGAGATTTACAAACCTTCAATTAAAAGAATTTTAAGATGAATTTTATCTACCCTCAGCACTCACTCCCCACTCTCGATGGGGAGGTCTGCATAAATGACTCGTGACAATTTTTTTTTTTTAAATAACAGGCACACCCTCTAGGATGAACTGACATAATCACCCACACCCCACACCCTCCAACGACACACACCCCGCTTTTCCTTTCCCAGCGTCTCTTCCCTGCCCATTCCTCTCGCAACTGCCCCGGTGCTAGACTCAATCACGTTGGGCAGAGAGAGGTGCGCGAGGGAGGAGTGCGGGACCAAGGCAACCAAGGAAGGCTGCGGGACCTCCGGGAAGACCTCAGCCAGGGGAAGGGTAGTTGCGGGGTCTCGGGGCCAAGCCAGGCCAGGGAAGACTTGCGGGGTCTTGGGACCAAGCTGGGCCAAAAGAGAAGTACGTATTGAACAAGAGAAGACTGCGGGGAGCAGAGCCCAAGCAGAAGAAACACAACCCGGTTAGACTAGCAGAGGCTGCGGGGAGCACGACTCGGCTAGGAGAGGCTGCGGGAGCCCGACCCAGCCAAGGAGCACAGCAGAGAACCGAGCAAAGCTGCGGGGTCTGCAGACCCGGCCGGGGCAGGCGGCGGGGAGCCCGGCGGGCAGGGCTCGCGGGGAGCGGCGTCCGGGCCGGCGGCGCCCGCGGCGGCCCTGCTCCTCGCCCATCTCCTCGCGGCGGCCACTTCCTGTATCGCGGCGGCGGCCGCTCGGGCCGCGGCGCAGGGCGGCGGAGGGCAGCTCCCGCCGCGCCCAGCCGCCCGCCGCCCGGCCGCCCGAGCGCCTCACCTGTATGTAGTTGTTCTCACAGTAGTCCGCGACCCGGGTCAGGTTCTGGTAACTCTCAATCAGCGCCCTCTTGCCGGACGGGATCTCCTCCTCTAGTAACATCTGCAGCTCTGCCATTTTCCACCCCTCCGCATCGCTTCCTCGCGCGTTAGAGACAGAGGCAGCTGGGTCCGCCGGGAACCGGAGCGCCGCACACACCAGACGCCAACCACCCACCCGCCCTCCGCCGGGTATTGTGGGACTGCACCTCCTCCTCTTCCTCCACTCGGGACGAACAGCCGCCTCAGCCTCACTTTCTCGCGAGAATCATTTCCCCCATGACAAGGTAGAAATTACCCTCGCCCCACTGTAGCAATGCTTTCTGGGAATTGTAGTTTCGTCCAGGTTAGGCCGCGCATGCGTCTAAGGAGCCTCCAAAGTACCTGGAAGGAGCCAAGACCAGGTCCAGAGTGTGCTCAAGACCCCGGAAGATGGCGCCACAGGGAATTATTTCTGTGTGACTTTGAAAATTGGCAGAACTTAATTAGGATATACTAGTAAATCAAAGATATCCAATCAGATAACGATTAAAAACAAAAAGGCTGAATCCTAACTTCCTCAATTTTCTGAGAAAGACTTTACCTTCTTATGTTCCTGTTCATTTAAAACTCAGGAAACATCAATTCTCAGATGTGCATCAGAAGTGTAGAAACAAATGGAACAAGAATAGTTTGTACCCTTAAAAATTTTTTTAAAGCTGGGTGTGGTGGCGAACGTCCTTAGTCCCAGGACTTGGGAAACAGAGAGGATGAATCCACATGAGATTTAGGACAGTATAGTCTACCAACACGGGGGAGGGAGGATTAAAGAAGACTGGTTGCACACCTTATGATCCCAGGATTCGGGATTCTGGAGGCAGAGGTTAAGATTTAAAATAAACAATTTTAGGACTGGCAAAATATGGCTCAACAGGCACTTTCTCAGTTCAAACCCCAGAACCTATATGGTTGAAGGCCAGAACAGACTCCTACGAACTCCTACAGTTTGTCCTCTACTGCCACACTACTCGGTGGCAGGAGCCCAGCCATATAGCCGTGTGTGTGTGTATGCGTGCGTGCGTGCGTGCGTGCGTGCGTGCGTGCGTGCGTGTGTGTGTGAGTGTGTGTGTGTGTAAAGTTTTAAATAAATAATTTTAGTATTTTCCTCTTCTAATTTATTTTCTTAATGACCTCCTGTTACATATATTTCTACTCTTTTTTTCAGTAATGTGCACATTTTTTTGTCTAAGTTGTACAAAACTGTTTTGCTTTCCTTATTCCTTATCACTTGCTCAAAAATGTCTAAAAAGGTCTTTTATTTCTCTGACTTGATTAAGCTGTCATATCACCACAAGCATTAAATTATTTTGATAAAATAAGCTATGAAAAGAGTTGTCCAAATTTAAATATTATTTACAAATCTGTATTTTTAGTGCTCTCCAGGCATCACTGAGAATCATAGTTATTGAAGTAACAGCAGTACTCAGCCAAATTTCAGAAACTGCTATCAACTAAAGAGTTGATAACAGGGGAGCTAGGTATGTAAAACAAGCCTACAGCTTCACATGTTTTTTGAGTGAGTACATGTATACATGTTTACACATACATATGTGTGTGAGGAAGCCAAAAAGTGTCTTCCTCGGTCAGTCTCTGCCTTATTTGTTTTTTCACTGGATCTCATCGGTTCTACTGGCCAAAGAGCTCCAGGGACTCTCACACATGTAAACACACTGGTAGCGGGATTTTTGCCACCAGACCTGGCTTGTGTATAGATGCTGGGGATGCAAGTTCAGGTCCTCATGCTCAGAGGGCAGAAGCTGCACCCACTGAGGCATCTCTCCAAACCCCAATTTTATTTTTTTTATTAGTTTTCTGGATTTTTTTAAAGAATTACTTATTTATTTTATATATATGAGTGCTATAGGTCATTTGCTTTCCAGAAGAGGGCATCAGATTCCAGTACAAATGGTTGTGAGCCACCATGTGGTTGCTGGGAATTGAACTCAGTACCTCTCGAAGAACAAGCTGTGCTCTTAACCACTGAGCCATCACTCCAGCCCCTTTTATGGATTTTTCAACCATCCCTAGTTTGGGTTGACCATCCATCCCACACTCCCTTCTTCCTGATCTCAGCCCTTATCATTACCTAATCTTTTCCAACTCTAGTATTACTTCCTTCAGCTTCATATCACATGTGTTCTACTACTTACCCCTTACACTTAAAGCCTCTTTTGTTCCCTCTATCGCCAAGCTTTTTTAATTCCTTGGCCTCTGTACACACTCTCACACAAACATATATATAGAAATCAGAAGCTAGAAGACTAGAGAAATGGTCCATCAGTTTAAAGTTCTTTCTGCTCTTTACAGAAGACCTGAGTTCCATTCCCAGAACTAACATGGTGGTTGACAGCAATCTATAATACAGCTTCAGGGCATCCAGTGTCCTCGTCTGGCCTCCTCAGTCACCAGAGTATGTATACATTCATGAAGGCAAAAACTCATATGCATAAAATAAATCTTTTTTTTAGCTATTAAAAAAATAGGACAGGGCATGGTGGTATATGCTTTTAATCCCAGCACTCAGGAGATTCTTGAGAGTTCAAGGTTAGCCTGGTCTACCTGGAGAGTTCTAGGATAGCCAGGGAAACCTATTGAGATTTTGTAAATAAGTAAACAAACCATAAGTATAAAAATAAACAATAGGAAAGATACCAAACCAAGATGACCAAATTACCATACAGAAACATGAAAAATGCAAAAAAGCTATGCTGTGTGGTTCTTCAAAAAGATAACTCCTCAGCTATTGAATACAGTAGTACTAGGATAGGTGAACTATCAACTAAAAACCTTTAATGTTTATTAGTAGAATGATCAATGAATGAGAAAATAATCAGCAATGTGAAGGGGCATTAATAAAGAAATTGACATTTGCTGGGAAGTACTGACACAAGATCCCAGCACTCAAGGAAACAGAGTCAGGTAGATCTTTGTGAGCTGGAGGCCAGTCTGGTTCACACAGAGAGTTCTAGGACAGCCAAGGCTACACAGAGAAACCCTGTCTCAAAAAAAAAATTAAAAAGAAAGAAAGAAATTGAGATTTAAGGGGAAAAATAGAAATCTTACAAATGAAAAGCAAAATGGACTAGAGGAGGGAAAGGAGTGTTAGAAATGGAGGAGAAGGTCAAGAAAATACTAAATATATTCAGATATCAATAAGGAGAAAATGAGCATGACCACAAATTCCAATAATTCTGGAATACAATCAAGAGAATTCACAGGATAAGAAGAAATACTGAAATACATGCCAAAGGTATAGTCAATGTGTTCAATGAAATTTTAGTTTTAATCCCAGCACTCAGGAAAATCCCCCATCTTTGGCTACATAGCAAGTTTGAGTCAATCTGATACCCACAACGATGTCAAAAATAAAAATAAAAAACAACTACACATACAGAATTAGCCAAGGACAAGGTATAAGAAGAAGAAAAAGAAAAAAGAAAGAAAGAAAAAAAAAGAACTCTGATAGCCCAGGAAATAGTACCAAGAACTGATAAAATTGCAAGAAATGAAAATGTTTTCCAAGGTAAAGAAATCAGCCTATTGTGGGAAGAGTTGACCTAGTAAGTAAGAGACAACCTTTGCTAACTATAGCCAACATGGAGTTAATCTCCAGGACGCACAAAGAACTGCGGGAAAGAATCACTTTAAAAAATGTGCTGATGAACTAAATAGGCAATCCTTTAAAGAGAAGCTTAATTTACCAGTAAATATTGAAAACCTTGAATTTTTTTTTTTTCAAACAGGTCTTTCACTTGCTTGGTTAGAGTCACCCCAAGGTACTTTATGTTGTTAGTGGCTATTGTGAAGGCTATTGTTTCCCTGATTTCTTTCTCAACCCTTTTGTCTTTGGTATACAGGAGGGCTTCTGAGTTTTTTTAGTTGATTTTGTATCCAGCCACTTTGCTGAAGGTGTTTATCAGCTGAAGGAGTTCTCTGGTTGAATTTTTGGGGTCACTCATATATACTATCATATCATCTGCAAATAGTGACACTTTGACCTCTTCCTTTCCAATTTGTATCCCCTTGATTTCCTTTAGTTGTCTTATTGCTCTACCTAGGACTTCAAGTACTATGTTGAAGAGATATGGAGAGAGTGGGCAGCCTTGCCTTATTCCTGACTTCCGTGGGATTGATTTAAGTTTCTCTCCATTGAGTTTCATGTTGGCTATAAGCCTGCTGTATATTGCCTTTACTATGTTTAAGTGTGTTCCTTGTATCCCTGATCTCTCCAAGAGTTTAAACATGAATGGGTGTTGGACTTTGTCAAATGCTTTTTCGGCAGCTAAGGAGATGATCATGTGGTTTTTCTCTTCAGTTTGTTTATGTGATGGATTACATTGATGGATTTCCATATGTTGAACCACCTTTGCATGCCTGGGATGAAGCCTACTTAGTCATGGTGGATGATATCTTTGATGTGTTCTTGGATTTGATTTGCAAGTATTTTATTGAGTATTTTTGCATCAATGTTCGTAAGAGAGATAGGTCTGAAGTTCTCTTTTTTTTTGTTGGGTCTTTGTGTGGTTTAGGTATCAAGGTGACTGTGGCTTCATAGAATGAGTTTGGTAATGTTCCTTCTGTTTTTATTTTGTGGAATAGTTTGAAGAGAATTGGAGTTAGCGCTTCTCTGAAGGTCTGGTAGAATTCTGTGCTGAAACCATCTGGTCCTGGGCTTTTTTTTTTTTTTTTTTTGAAAGGGAGACTGTTAATGACTGCTTCTATTACCTCGGGGGAATATTCAATCTTTCTACCTGATCTTGACTTAATTTTGCTAGATGGAATCTATCAAGAAAATTTTCCATTTCTTTTAGATTTCCAAATTTTGTGGCATATAGGCTTTTGAAGAACGACCTAATGATTGTTTGAATTTCCTCAGTGTCTGTAGCTATGTCTCCCTTTTCATTTCTGATTTTGCTGATTTGGATAGTTTCTCTCTGCCTTTTAGTTAGTTTAAAGGTTTGTCTATCTTGTTGATTTTCTCAAAGAACCAGCTCTTGGTTTCATTGATTCTTTGAATTGTTTTATTTGTTTCTAACTGATTGCTTTCAGCCCTGAGTTTGATTATTTCCAGCTGTCTGCTCCTCTTCGGTCTATTTGTTTCTTCTTTTTTTTTTTTTTTTTCTAGAGCGTTCAATTGGACCATTAACTTGCTTGTATGCAATGTCACAAATTTCTTCTTGAAGGCACTTGAAGGCACTTTCTTCTTCTTGAAGAAATTTATTATGAATTTTCCTCTGAGAACTGCTTTCATTGTGTCCCATAAATTAGGATATGTTGTACCTTCATTTTCATTGAATTCTAGGAAATCTTTAATTTCTTTCTTTATTTCTTCTTTAACCCAGCTGTCATTGAGGGGCAAGTGGTTCATTTTCCATGTGTGTAGGCTTTTTGCTAATTCCATTGTTGTTGAGGTCTAGCTTTAGACCATGGTGGTCAGATAGAATACGGGGGATTATTTCAATCTTCTTGTATCTGTTGAGGCTTGCTTTGTGACCAACTATATGACCAACTATATCTATTTTGGAGAAGGTTCCAGGAGGTGCTGAAAAGAAGGTATACTTTTTTGAGTTTGGGTGAAAAGTTCTGTAGACATCTATTAGGTCCATTTGATTTAGGACCTCTGTAAGTGCCTTTATTTCCCTATTTGGCTTCTGTCTGGATGATCTGTTCCTTGGTGAAAGTGGAGTGTTGAAGTCTCCCACTATTAAGGTGTTGGGATCGATGTGTGATTTAAGTTTTAATAATGTTTCATTTATGAATGTAGGCTCTCTTGTATTTGGGGCATAGATGTTCAGAATTGTGATGTCCTCTTGGTGAATTTTTCCTTTGATGAGAATGTAGTGTCCCTCTTCATCTTTTTTCATTAATCTTGGTTGGAAGTCTGTTTTATTAGATATTTGGATAACTACCCCAGCTTGTTTTCTGGGTCCATTTTCTTGAAAAACATTTTTCCAGCCCTTTACTCTGAGGTAGTGGTTATCTCTGTTGCAGAGGTGTGTTTCTTGGATACAGCAGAATGTTGGATCCTGTTTCTGCACCCATTCTGTTAATTTGTGTCTTTTTTTTTTTTTGGAGAGCTCAGTCCATTGATGTTGATAGATAATAGTGACCAATGAACATTAGTTCCTTTTATTGTGGAGTTGGTGGTCTTACTGTGATTCATTGCTTGTTTTCTTTTAATTTTTTGTTGGGATATTATCTGTATGCTGTGTTTTCTTGTGTATAGTTATTTTTGTTGGATCGGATTTCTTTGTTGGATTCCTTTTAGTATCTTCTGAAGGGCTGATTTGCTGTGTAGATATTGCATAAATTTAGTTTTGTCATGGAATATTTTGTTTTCTCCATCTATGTTGATTGAAAGCTTTGCAGGGTATAATAGTCTGGGTTGGCATCTGTGCTCTCTTAAAGTCTGCATGACACCTGCCCAGGCCCTTCTGGCTTTCATAGTTTCTGATGAGAATTCCAGTGTGACTCTGATAGGTCTACCTTTATATGTTACTTGGCCTTTTTTCCTTGCTGCTTTTAATATCTTTTCTTTGTTCTGTAGATTTAGTATTTTGACTATGATGTGGCATGAGGAGTTTCTTTTCTGGTCTAGTTTATTTTGTGTTCTGTAGGCCTCTTGTATATTTATGGACATCTCTTTCTTTAAGTTGGGAAAATTTTCTTCTATGATTTTCTTGAAAATATTTTCTGGACCTTGGAGCTTGGAGTCTTCTTTTTCATCAATTCCTATTATTCTTAGATTCTTTTCATGGCATCCTTGATTTGTTGGATATTTTGTGTTTGGGACTTTTCTGGTTTTACTTTTTCTTTGAGAGAAGTATCAATTTCTGTGAGTGTATCTTCAGCACCAGAGATTCTCTCTTCCATCTCTTGTATTCTGTTGGTGATGCTTACCTTTGTGGTTCCTGATCTTTTCTCTAAGTTCTTCAGATCTAGGGTCTTCTCAGTTTGTGTTTTCTTTATTGATTCTAATTCTGTTTTCATGCCTTGCACCATTTCCTTCAACTGTTTGAATGTAGATTCCTATCTCTCTATGATGGTCTTCATTTTTTTGTTCATTTCCTCTCTATATGTCACTAACTGTATCTCTACTTGTGCCTCTATTTGTTTGGCTATATTTGCCTGTGTTTCTTTGAGAATTTTGTTCATTTCCTCTTTCTTTGCCTCCACTTGGTTAGCCAAATCTTTGATAGATGTGTTCATTTCCTCTTTAACTGTCTGTATTTGTATGGCTATTGCTCTGAGAGATTTGTTTGTTTCCTCTTTATGAGCCTCAAATAATTGGATAAGCATAGCTTTAAAGTAATTTTCCTGTGCTTCCGATGAATTGGCATATCCATCAATTTTGGGGGCTGCTGGTGAAGCCATGGTGTCCTGATTTATGTTGGATGTGTTCTTTCGCCGACCCTTGGCCTTTGCCTTATCTGTAACCTTTCCTGTTTGTTCCTGGATTCTGCAGTTCAGACTTATACTGTCTCTCTCTGGCGTATGGAGAATTCTTCAGGAAGCTGAGAGAGGTTCATGGCCTCTGGTGTGTGCCTTGGTGCTGCAGCTGTACCTGTGGGAGGAAAGTCCAAGGGCACAGAAGGGCAAATGTGTGTATGTGTGTGTGTGTGTGTGTGTGTGTGTGTATGTGCATGGAAGTGTGCCTCGAGGGACAGAGTGATAGAGAATTTTGAACCCTTGAGTGTGTGGGAGGGGCTCTGCCTTGAAGGCTTCTAAGGGGTTACTTGTGCATGCACTGTAGATGTAGCAGGCACTGGTGACAATCCCGGTGCAATTTCCTTATGCAAATTCTCTGTGTACCTCAGTGGTCTACAGCCCCTGGTATTCGGCTCTGTCTGAGCTCCCAGCATTATCCGCCTTAACTCCACTGCTGGACCCTTCAATGTTCCAAAAGTCCCTCTGTTTCCCACAGTAGGTTTATGGGTGGGAGGGGTCCATTGCCTGGCCACTAGTTTAGAAGGACCATGGATCTGGGGCTCTGCAGACACTCAAGGGCGCACTCACTCTCAAGCAGGTCACATTGGCAAGGATTGGGGTATCCGGGCTCTCTACTCTCTGGTTTGGCCCTGCTTGATCTGCAGGAGGACTGATGCGCTCCGCCAGCTCAGTGCTGTTGCAGCCACCAGGTTAGGAAGTCCAGCTACAGCTGGAGGCTGGGATGCCTGTCCAGATGCTTTCTAGGAAGTCCTGGGGGTGCTCCACTCTGCTCTCCAGGTCTGGGAGGCCAGACACCTGGTGTGCCTAGCTTGTTTGGAGGGTCTGCTGGACTTTGGTGGCTATATAGCCTATTAGATGACATTGAGAGTTTGGGGGAGCCATGCAGTCAGTGGCTGGGAGTCCCTGCAGAGTCAGTATGGCTGCCCGAAGACCTGGGACCCTGGGAGGATGTTGCCACAGATCTGGGACTCCAAGGCAGGTACAGCTGGCAGCTTCAGCTGAGAGGCCAGGAGCCCTGCCTCTGCCACCGCAGTCCCCAGGCAGTGAGCTCTGAGCTGAGAATCTCTGTGAGCTGGCTTTGGCGAGGAAGAGAGAGGCCTGAAAAAGGGGAGTGCCAGGAGATCAAAGGATCATTTCTCTCCTTCCCCAAACATGTCCATGGGTGACCCAAGACCAAAATTCTCAACTCGTTCGATGTTCCCTCTCGTTTAGTAAGCCTCAGTGTCATTTCCCTGGCTTCAGTAGTCCTTCCACTCACCAACTCCGGCTCTTTAGCTTCTCTCCCTTGGGCTTGTTTTGAAGGAGTCCTTTTATTTACCCTAAGGTCTGTTCCTTACCACCAGTAAATACTTGAAAAAAAAAAAAAAAACCCAAACATTCAACACCCTTAGTAATCTAGAAAATTGAAATTAATTAAAACTACTCTGAGATTCTGCCTCACCCCAGTAAGAATGGTTATATTAAGAAAACAATAACTAGATGTGGTGGCACACATCTTTAATCAAATGGGAGGCAAATAGGAGGCAAAGGCAGGTAGCTCTCTGTGAGTTCTAGGACAGCCTGGTCTACAGATTGAGCTCCAGGACAGCCAGAGCTACACAGAGAAACCCTGTCTCAAATAAAATAAACCCAAACAAAACAAAACAAAACAAACAACAACAACAACAAAAAAACAACAACAAGGAAACAATGATGACAAATGCTGGCAAAGACATGGGGAATGATGAATCCTTATACACTGCTGCAAGAAATGTAAAACTGGTGCAACCTCAATGAAAAACACTGTGGAAGTTCCTGAAATGACTTAAAATACAGCTAACATGTGATTTAGCTCCATTACTTCCTGGCATACATCCAAAGGGCTGTTTGTTTGCATACCTCAGGGATACATGCACATCTGCATTTATTACTGTTCTATTCTCAATAGCCACGATATGGATCCCTCACAGGTGTCCACCATGAATTGAATTCATTACTTCTCTTTTATTCCCCCAAATTTTAAATATGTTATGTGCATGTGTGTATGTCTGTTTGTGGGTATGATGAGTGCAGGTGCCCACTAAGATTAGACACATTACATGTCCCTGAACCTGTAATTACAGGCATTTGTGAGTTGCCCAGCAACATTGCTCAGAACTGTACTCTAGTCCTCTGCAAAAGCAATACATGCATTTAACCACTGAGCCATATTTCCTGTCCACCCTCATTTATTTATACACTGTACTGGCTGGTTTTGTGTGTCCGCTTGACACAAGCTAGAGTCATCTGATAGAAAGGAGCTTCAGTTGAGGAAATGCCTGCTGGAGCCCGCCAGCAGAGTCAAACAGTTCTTGAGTCAGGAGTGATGACTGAAAGAAAATTAATAAACCAACACACTACCCATGGGATCTGTCCGAGAGGGCTTCCAGTATAAAACTAGTCACCCTGGTTTATTCCAATAATCCCTTTTCATAGTCAGGGCAGAGCACCTCAGTACAATGAATGGGTTCATGGAGAAGTCAAACTTGTTTACCTCAACCATCTGTCTGTGTGATCCTCACACAAACAAAAGATGTGACTTGACAAGACATCTTGCCTGCTGTCTCAAACAACAGGAGGTAGACTTGGCAAAACAGCCAGGTTTTCACTGACTCCAGGTGAAGGCCAGGGTGAAAACATACCTTTCCACTGAGAGCTGAATAACAAAGCAGCCTGACAAACCAGTGGCTCTCCACAAATGCCTCTATGAGATCCAGCTATAAGACATTTTCTCAATTAGTGATCAGTGGGGGAGGGCCCAGCCTATTTTGGGTGGTGCCAATGGTTTGGTGGTCCTGTGTTCTAGAAGAAAGCAAGCTGAGCAAACCATGTTAAGCAAGCCACTAAGCAGCACCCTCCATGGCTTCTGCATCAGGTCCTGCTGCCAGATTCCTACCCTGCTTAAGTTCCTCTCTTGACTTCTTTTGGTGATAAAACATCGATGTGGAAGTATAATCTCAATAAACCCTTTCCTCCCTAACTTTTTAGTCACGGTATTTTGTTGCAGCAGTAAAAACCCTCAGTAAGACATATATATTATACTTTTTAATTAATATATATAATTATAGCAGGGTGGTGGTGGTGCACACCTTTAATCCCAGCACTTGGGAGGCAGAGTCAGGTGGATCTCCATGGGTTTGAGGCCAGCCTGCTCTAGCAGGTGAGTTCCAGGACAGCAAAGGCTACACAGTGAAACCCTATCTTGAAAAAAATATATATGTGTATATATAATATAATGATATATGTATTATATATAAATATTTTATATATAAATATGTTTATATAAAAATATATAAAATATATAATTATATTTTATAATTTATTTTATATACTATATAATTATTGCATATATCTCACTATATATGTATTATATAAAATTTTTAAATTAAAATATAATCACATGTTCCTACTTTTCTTCCTTCAACTCTTTCCTCAAAATCTTCCTCCACTTGCTCTGCCTCAAAATCATGGATCTATTACTTAAAGGTATTACATATGTGTGTGTTTGTCTGTGTATGGATTCCAAAATATATAAATACAACCTGCTCAGTCTCTATAATGTATTTATATGTATATATAATTTCAAGGCTGACTCTTTGTGTGGAACTCTGGATAAAGTTGAAATCTGACATTTCTAGAGAGCCTCTGAGCTTGGTCTTTGATAGTGGACTCCCTTTTCTCAGCAGGGAGAGAAATACTTCTCAATATCTCTCCACCAGATATTGTAAGGACCATCACATAGCCCTCGGGGAAAATTATAGGGCAGACCCTTTCTGATAAGAAACCTGCTCAGCAAACATCTGGGAATTCCTGGAAATGCATACCACGTGTCCAGGAGATTTAGTTTTCAACAATGACCTTCAGTTGTACTCGGAGATTTACTTATCTTGTGCACATGTATGTGTACCTGGTATGGGTGCATAATATGTGCATGTGTGGGAGAGCTTGCATGCTGTGGCAAGAGGATGCAGATCAGAGGACAATTTACAGAAAATGTTGGTTCTCTTTTCTACCATATAGATCCCAGAATCAAACTCAGGTCATCAGGTTTAAAATGCCAGCACTTTTACGTACTGAGTCATATTGGTGACTTTCTCATCACTGTGAACAAGTACCCTATAAGAATCAACTTAAGAGAGAAAAATGTTTTGTTGTTGTTTAATGGTCAAGTAACCTAGTCCATCATGGTAGCAAATACATAGCAACAGAAGTAGTAGGGATCAGTGACATTGCATATGAAATTAGGGAGCCAAGAGAGTTGGATACTGGTGTTTGCTTCTCTTTCTTCTTGTCATTCAGCATAGGCTCTCAGCCCAAGGAGTGGTGCTGTCCACATGTCCGGTCTACGCTAGCCTAGTCTGCAAACTCTCTTACATACATGCCCAGAGGTTTGCCATTCTAGATCCTGTGAAGAAACGATCAACAATAACTACCATAGGGATGAATCAAGAAAATGCAGTATAAAACTGAGGAGATGGTTTGTCCAGTAAAGTGCTTGCCTGGCAAACAGGAGGACCTGAGTTGCATCTGAGGACCATATTTAAAAAGAAATCCAGACCGATTGGCACACACTTATAATCCCAGTCCTGGAGAGCACTAGGGCTTGCTGGCCAGCCAATCTTGTCTAATTGGTAAGATTGGGTAATGAGAGATCCTGTCCAAAAAAAAAAAAATAATAATAAGGTAAACAGCTGCTAAGGAATGACACTCGAGGTAGTCTTCTTGTCCTCAGGCCTCTGCATGCACATGCACACTTCTACACATGTGCACAAATAAAATAAAAATGTGGCATATGTATCTAACAGGGCCCTAGACCTTAGGGCCTGAGGTCTCCAAGACCTTAACACAACTGACTCCATGGTGGAAGTACCATTCAGACTGTAAAACTCAACACATAGATAGCTCCACCTGCCAAAACCAAAACAAAGACCTAATTCATCGAAGTCCATAGTTATGGGAAAGTCTCCAAATGTACTCATCTTGCTTTTTGGCTTCCGTAGTTCTGCTTCTGGCTAACTGTTCTTGTTAACTGAAGAATGTCAACCCAGAACATGATTTTTGTGTTTGAAAGCTCACCCTGAGAAAGGTTCAGGGCCATTCCAGAATTGCTGGCCAGCTACTGGCTTAAACCCATGTCCAAACAGACTTCTGTGGTGAATACCTCACAACAATGTACAGCAAACAAATTTTATTGAGCTACAAAGAAAAATGGAATTTTGACATTTGCAAGAAAATGAATGAAATAAAATAGATTAGATCAAAATGAATCAGATTCAGACAGACACATGTCTTATTTTCTTTCACATGCAAAATGCAAATTTAAATTTGTATGTTACATTATAAATGGAAATAGCCAGAAAAAAAAAAGCCATGCCTGTGTGGAAGATTGTAAATGATATATGATTTATTGAATTTTCATCATTATGGAGTTAGAAGGATGCAGGTACAAAGCCAAAAACTCTTGAGCTGCAAGGCACAGTGGCCCTCAGTTTTGATCCCAGCACTCATGAGACAGAGGCAGGCAGATCTCTCTGTGAGTTTGAGGTCAGCCTGGTCTACAAAGTGAGTCCAGGACAAGCAAGGCTACACAGAGAAACCCAGTCTCCAAAAAAAAAAAAAAGAAAAGAAAAGAAAAAGAAAAAAGAGAGAGAGAAAAGAAAAAGAAAAACAAACAAAAATATTATTCAGTTATTTCTTCTGTTAAAGTATTTTATTAATTTTTTACATGTATGACTATTTTGCCTGCATGTGTATAAATAATAAAAACAAAACACCCACGACCATCAGTAACTTCAGTTCCAGGGGTTCTGACACTTTTTTTTTCCCTCTGTGGGCACGAGGCATGCACATAGTACACAGACCTACATTTGGGCAAGAAACAGTCACATAAAATAAAATTGGGAAAAAAAATTCAACAGAATTCAAGTGCATATGATTGTAATCCCAGCATGCAGGAAGATCATGAATTCCAGGCTAATCTGGGATACATGACAAAAACCTGTCTCAAAAAAAAAGAAAGAAAAACAAAAACAAAAAACCCAAACAATGGCTGGTAAGATGGCTGAGTGGGTGTTGTGCCCGAATCTCGATACCCCAAAAGACCACCACCAGGAGCCGAGTCCATTGCAAACCACATGAGGATCTTTTTATTACAAATTACAAACTGCAGCTTGGGTTTACACCCCCTCCCACACACACACAGTGAAAGTGGTGAGAGCACAGAGCTTTGTGCTCAGGTTACTTGGGTGATTTAAAGATTCTGGTACCTCCCAGCATGCCCAAGGCAGGGCCATTTCCTGCCTGGCAAGCATCTATTGGTCAAAATGCTGCATTTTGAATTGATTGGCTATAGGAATGTCCCCAAACCATTAAGGATCTGGTGTCCCTCCCTAGGGGGATGGGCCAGTTTCCTAGCAACTGTAACTCTGGTGAGTGGGGAAAAAATGCAGTACAGCGGGTTCTTCTCCTCAGGGCAATACTGGACCTCACCCAGCTAGTTCAAGCCTTAAACTTTAATAACAATTTTTAATCTTTTGGTCTCTCATGGGTAAGAGAGCTTGCTGTGCAAGCATGAGGACCTGAGTTCAAGTCCCTAAAGCCCATGCTAAAACCTAGCATGGTTGTGTGTCCCTGTAATGGAGCATCACAAGTCAGAGATAGATATATCCCTTGAGTTAACTGACCAACCAGTTTGGCCTAAATGGCTAGTGTCACTTTTAATCAGAGACCTTGTCTAAAGGAACAATGCTAAGAAGAATGAAGAAAGTCTGATTCCCAGACCTGATGTCCTGCTTTGTAAAGTGTAAATAAAGGCACACGAACTCCAACACACTCTTGTGCATGTACCACACAGAGGGAGCTGAGGAGGAAGTGGAGAGGAGAAAGAAAAAAAACGAATCACCACAGAGAGCAAGGGGAAAGCTCAGTGGGTAAAGGGACTGCTGTACAAGCATGAAGACTTTACCTCCAGATAGAGAAATATTTAACAACTACAGCAACAAAAAAGTGCCAAGAGTGCAGGTGCTTGCTTGTAGTCTCAGTGCGTGGCGTTAGGACCAGATAGCTCTCTGAGCTCACTGGCCAAACAAGCAAACAACAAAAACAACCAACCAACAAAAAACTCACGGCGAAAGGCTCCTGAAGAAAGATGCCTGAGTTTGACCTCCGGCCAGCACACGTAGCAGATGTGTATACACGTGTGCGGGGGAAGGGAGTGGGAGGGGTTGATATCTCCGTGGATAGAGTTGCCTGCCAGAAACTGGGCCTCTTGTCACCGCAGCACTTGGATCCCTGGGGCAAACTGGCTAGCTGGACCAGCCTTGTTGGGGCCAGCAGGACAGCTCAGCAGTGGTCACTGCCAAGCCGGATGAAGCACATCTGATTCCCAGACCTATATGGTAGAAAGAGAGAACCGAAGCGTCTCTACCTCCAAATGTGCTATGCCCATCCTCTAAAAAGCAAATTAAATACATAAATAAATAACAAGTAACTGTAATTTTAAAAAAGAAAGAGATTCTTTCCTAGTAAGGAAAGTGGAGAATGGCTGAGGAGAACATTCTACAGCAATGTTAGGCCTGCACAGGGAAGTGTACCTGTACATGTATCCACACTGTACTTGGAAGTGACCACACACACAGACACACCAGGATAAAATAAAAGGAATTGCAGTAGAATAACGAGTAACAGTGTTTGTATTAAATTTACTGACTATTGCCATTTATTTATTTACTAATTAATGAAACAAGGTCTGTTGTAGTCTAAGCTAGCCTCAAACTTAGTGTGTACCCAAGGATGGCCTTCAACTGATCCTGCTGCTTCTATCTTCTCAGTACCGGGATTACAGATCTGTGCCCACACATCTTGTTTTATGAGCGCCAGAGGCTAACCCAGGGACTTTGTGGGCACCAGGCACGCCCTAAACCAACCGAGCTAAATTCCCCAGCACCTGGACCTGCCATCTAATGCACAGAAGCAAACTAATTTGGTAATGAGAAAAACTTCGTGAACTGCACATTCTTGATATATGGGAGAAAATTTTACAGATTAATTTTTAAGAGATTAGATTGCTGACAATCACAGGCTTTGCTTCACAGAAACTAAGAGATATGCCATGTAGCTGAGCATAGCAATACGCCCTTGTGATTCTAGCGCTTGAGAGGTTGAACCAGTGGGACTGCCTTTTGGAGGCCAGCCTGGGCTTCAAAACAAGTGAGTTTATCAAAAATCATGCATACAAAAAAAAGATGTGAGATGTGATTGGCAAAAGTTATTACTTGTATTATTTTGGTATACAACTGACTGTTGATATTATCTGGCACACAATGTACACTGGAAAAACTTCAGCCCTCTATTTTCATTTGTTTTGATTTTGTTTTTATAATTTTTTGGTTAGAATTCTGTATAGACAACTCACAACACTGTGTACCAGGACACTAAGTAGGTGCTCAGCAAGCTAGAATGCAGGATTGCGATGTGATACACTGGAAAGAAACTACAGTCAGGAAGCCAGGACTACCCTCCCATCTGTCCTCTCCCTTCAAAAATACTCCATCGCCTCCATTGCTGTCATCCCCATATGACATCATCTGGTATATTAGGTAGGTTATGCAGTGGAATAGACTCAAAGGAAAATATATTCTCGATATTGTGGTGGTTTAAATAAGAATGCCCCCGGAGGCTCAGATATTTGAATGCTTAGTCACTGGGGAGAGGAACTGTTTGAAAGGATTAGAAAGATTGGGAGATGTGCCCTTGTTGGAGGAAGTGTGGCACTTGGAAGTGGGCTTTGAGGTTCACCAGACCCAGTCTCTCTCTCTCTCTCTGTTTCCTCTTTCTCTCTCTGGATGAGGATGTAGTTCTCAGTGCCTTCTCCAGCTTGCACACTGCCATGCTCCCTGTCTTGATGATCATGGACTAACCCTCTGAAACTATAAGCAAGTCCCCAATTAAATGCTTTCTTTTCTAAGAGTTGCTATGCTCATGATGTCTCTTCATAGCAATAGAAAGGTGATTAAGAAAGTTACTTCTCTGGATATATATATATATATATATATATATATATAGAGAGAGAGAGAGAGAGAGAGAGTTAATAGTCAGCCACATTATAAATATATTTGAAGTCATGCTGAGAACTGATGCAGTTAATTACAAGATTAAATGTTATCGAGTGTCCTGTTTTATGTTTTCAGGGTTACGCCTAAGATGGGTAACTAAAAGCAAGCAAAGTTTCTTTAGCTCAGCTAAACTTAATAGATTATGGTCCTCAAACCTGTCAGAAAATCTGCAGAATATGGCATTTAAATGTTTAATAAAAAAGCTTACTGTGTCAGAGACCCCCAGCTTCTAGCAGTGTCCTCTAGGCCTCATATGAGCACAATTACAGATGACTCCAACCTTGGATTGTGGTATGCTAACCGCTGGACAATACTGCCCCAACACTTTGCCCACTGCTAAGGCCCTGCCCGAACTGTGGACAAACAGGACACACAGAGATCTGACCGCCCTATTTTGCCTAGACAAAATAAGGTCAGTCAGTCTCCCAAGTTTCTCCTCCACATACAGGCCCCTCAGATTTACTGGGCCTTGCAGCTGAAGACTGCTGCTGCCTTAGGACCTATGTTCACAATGAAGTCATGGACACCACAGGAGCCTAGTGGAAAGTCCTTCTTGGTAACGGTAACGGGTAAGCCTCTGTCACATTAATTGATACACAGACCATTTGGATTATACTTCCTACTATAATTTAGCCTTCTCAGGTCTCTGATGTGTTTTTCAACTAATAATTACATGGAAAAAATGTAAAGTTTATGTGAGTTATGAGGATCTAAAAAGCCCACATTATATGATATAAGAAAGCATTTGAGGGTCTGAGGAGATGTCTTAAGGTTGGTAATAAGAAAGTGACTTGCTGTATAAAAAAAAATTTTTTAAAAAATGCTTCAGATCTTTTCCCCTCATTATGCTACTGTTGTATTAAGACTTTCAATTTCAGAGCTTTAACATTAATCAGACTCTAAACTGTCTCCCAAGCCAATTTTTCTCTTTTTATAAACTTAAAAAGAGTCTTGTAAGCTTTAGTAAATCCACTCAAATCCACCTGCCACATGGACCCCAGATAAAAACTGTCAAAGTTACTCCTCAACTTTATCTTCTGTCCCTAACATATATCTGTTCCAGCATTCTGCCAGGTTCAGGTGTTTCCTTAAGAGCTGAATCTAGGTGTTCCAGCCTAAACCTCACAGTCTGCTTCAGCTGGGCCTGCTGTACTTTCCTACCTGAAGATGGTCTCACAGATCCTGGACAGAAAGTAGAACAGCCTGTTCTTCCTAGACTTGGCTAACATTCCAGTTTTCTGTCCTCCCCCCTCAATATCAATTCCCCAATGTCAGCAGGAAGCAGTCATCAATGAATAAGCTGTTCCTTATTCATTTCTTATCAAAAAGGCTGGAATGTTGAGCTTCTCCCAGCATTACCTGCTGTAGTATGTAGCTGGCATGTCCTACCCTTTACCTCGGGCGGGGCTTCCCTTTCCCAGAGGCTCTTCACTATATAATCCAGACATTTTACTTCCCTCCTTTCTCACTTTTCTCGCTCATGCTTTCTTCCTTCTTTCTTCTTTTCCTCTCTTCTCTTCTGTCTCTCTGCCTCCCCCTCCCCCTGCATTGCAGCCGAGAGCTATTTCCAATAAACCTTCATTTATATACTTTGTTTTGTATTAGTTCATATAATCGAGTTTAAGAAGATTTATCACTTTTCTTTAGACTTGTTTATATCTGAACCACCCATTGGAAAGGCAGGCCATTCTTCCCTCTCTGAAAGTTAATCTTCTCTGGAAATACACTCACAGACATGCCCAGAGGTCTGTTTCCTCAATAATTCCAAATCCCAACAAGCTGACAAAACAACACATCGCATTGCTCTTCTACATGCATAGAAAGTCGAGAAAATTGCATTGGTTCTAGGCAAATGAGAGGTAGTTCCTACAACAGAATGGTATTTCTTATAGTTCTGGATGACCCAAGTCCCAATTAAGGTTTCTCCTGAGGATCTCTCCTTGCCTGATATTCTATGCATCCTCACATGACATTTTCTGTGTACACATATAACCATTGTGCCTTTTCCTTTTTTTATAAGGATCCAAACCCTCAGCTATATTTAATTGGGGCCCTAGCCTAATTGCTTTATTTATACCTTAATTACTTATTATGAAATCTAACATCAAGCCAGTTAAATGCAAAGTATAGGAGGTTAGGGTTCCAAATATGAATTTAGGAAGGGTACTAGTCAGTTTTCTCATTTTTTTTATTTTAAAAGTTCTCATCTTTTTCATATTTATTTATTATTTATATAGTGTTCTTCCTCCATGTGTGCCTGTACACCAGAAGAGGGCACCACATATCGCTACAGATGGTTCTGAGCCACCACCATGTGGTTGCTGGGAACTGAACTCAGGACCATTTAGGAAGAACACCCAGTGCTCTTATCCATTGAGCCATCCATCCAGCTCCAGTTTTCTCATTTTTGTGGCAAGAAAAACACTTGAGAAAAATAACTTAAGGAGGGGAGATTTACTTTGGGTCTGAGATTTAGAGGTTTTAGTCTGTGGTTTGATGTCAGCGTGTGTTGGGGCATAACATCATAGGGGGTGTGCATGATGAAAAAACTGTATTCATCGTATGAGATGAGAGAGAGACAGACTCAGAAATGGGAGAGAGAGTAGGGTTGGTCTGGTGGTTTGTATTCTAATGCTAATTACCGGCCCCAAGCTCTTGTTGCTGCCCATGAGTACATTCTCAAGTACACCTCTCTTTGCTCTACCTAATTTAAAGTTGATTGATTTATAAAAGAAATGCTAAAGCTTTATAAAAAATGCTGAAGCTTGGGATTTGGCCGAGGAGAGGGAGGTAAAGTTTGAGGTTTCCAGGCCTGGGGTTGTGATGGGGGTCAGGGACAGGAAACAAGAAGAAAGATGGGGAAGGATAGAAGATGGACTGGGAGGACATGGCCTGATGGAGCAGATCCAGCCCAGAAAGGACGACTTATTGGCAAATAACTTGGGTTGTGTAGCTGAGAGATAGCTTAAACAGCTTAGAGGGTTGAAATCTGCCCAACTCCAATGATTTAAGCTTGTAAAATAAATCAGTGTCTCTGTGTCAGTTCTTTTGGAAGCTAGCAGAGTTAAATCAAACTGTTGCTTTATTAATTAGCTTCCTACAGGAGAGGTAAAGACAGAGCCTGAGGGAGATGTGGGGAGGGTGGATCATAGTGACCTATTCCCTCCGCCAGGCCCTTTCTCCTGATAGCCCGCTCGGCTACAAACTCAGTGGGTTAAACCGCGGATGAAATCAGTGCCTTGATGATACAATCCTCTCTCCATAGTATCAGCAACTGTGGCAAGGCTTTCAACAAACACATAAGCTTCTTTTTTTGGAGGACATTTCATATCCGAAACACAAGAAGAAAGGAGATGATTCAGTTCATAATAGGGTAGTCAATAACATTCTGAAATCGAAACACTCAGTTTTAGTTCCCTTGCTGCTACTGTTGCTGCTGCTGCCACTGATGCTGCTATTCTTTCTCCTCTGATGCTGAGAACTGAACCTAGGACCTGACACTAACGAACCAGCCTGATTCCATTTTCAGATTAAAAGTCATTTTGTTACAAGGTCAAAACAGATTAATTCCTGTTTTCTGTGAAACTTGGGTATGACCATGTCTTGACCTATTTTCTTGAATTTGACATATTTCACACATGTTCTGCCAAATAATTTTAAGATGTTCTGCCACATTCCTACATAACCAAAAACCTTTGAAAACCCCCTAGCTGTTGGTATAATATTCTTGTGGAATGTATATAATTTACCTTTGTTCATTCAAATGCTGGTTTTTCTACCCCACTGTTTGGTTCCAAAGGGGAAACATCTGGATATTACATTGTGATGTTTATTCTAAGCATCATCTGTCTCAAGTTTGTGTAAACATGCCACCGTTTGTTCTCTACATTGTCAATCAAACAACCAGCCCCAGTGCTGAGCAATTGAGAGAATAGGGTGTTACATCCTGGTCCAGAGGGGAGGAGAAGGAAAGGAGTGTGAGGGAAGAGGAGGAGCGGAGATCGGCAGGATAGGACTTGGAATCATGAGGAGGGATAAACCGGACCAAAGATATGACTAAAAACAAGTATAATGGGTGAAATCTAAATGGTGAGAAACCATGCGGGCTTGTGGGTTTAGGATAGAATAACTAATTGCCCAGCATTGTGCTCTAGGTTAATTAAATCCCAGTCTCTGTGTGATTTGGGTATACAGCTGGTTTAGGAATAACCACTGTTTAACTAAAAGATAAATCAGTAATAAATATTAATAAGCCATAACACCTAGCCTTGAAGTTTTGGGACAAATATAAACCCCACCTGTTCAATGCTGTTTTCTCAAAGCTGCTTTAGGAAGCTAGCCCTGTCTGATGGAAAACAAAGCTTGCTTAGTTTGACTAAAATAATTTGGGTAATGTTTTTTTTCCCTCATTCGGTACGATTAACAGCATATACCATTCAAGCAATCTACTGAGCTATAGCGCTCTCTCTCTTTCTCTTTCTCTGAGACAGGGTCTCACTATATAGCTCAGGCTTTCCTGTAACTGACTATGTAGACCAGGTTGGTCTTATTCACAGACATCTGTCTGCCTCTGTCTCCTGAGTGCTGGGATTAAAGGTGTGAAGGCACCATAGCCAGCCTCCTCCCCTTACTTCTAGTAAAATTGGTATCACCTGGCTGGAGATTCCGCTCTAGATTTTGTCCTCAGCATTGAAGAAAAAAAAGAAAACAAACAAACAAACAAACAAAAAATTACTCTCCAGGAATCTCTAGAAAGGTAAGAAAGATTAATAGAACATTTCTTCCCACTTAGCAAAGCCCACAAGTTAATTTCAGAAGTCAGAATGAGATATAAACCTCCATTTAGCTTTTATGTCAGTTGATGGGGAAAAAAAATCACCTTATGCCATTATAATATTTGTGACATAAAAGACCCGCAGGTCAGCTTTCAGGCAGCTGTGGTTATTAACATAGGAGAGAATATCAGTTATGTGCAGTATATTGGTGAATCATCACTGAGGAACTGGCTGGAGAAGCAGGGTTGCCCCTCCCACACACTTCAGTTCTAAGTATGTTTGTGTCAAGTGTTCTCAGGACCCCTTGAGCTGTGGCCTGTGAGTCAAAACAGTGTGTCCTTGAAGACAATTAGAAGGTAATTTCGTCTATCCCATGACATGAAAGTGCCTGCAGTTCTGAAAGGGAAGCTGTAACTTTAGCTATTGGGTTTAGTTATGGGAAGCTCATCCATGGAGAGAAAGCTCAATAGGAACCCCAACTGGCTACTCATCTTTCCCAGTCAGTTTCTGCTTGATGTTTGTAAGCCCTGTCTTGATGATGTCGTCCCTCTGTTACTCTTTCACTCAGAAGGTTCTTGAGGGGACACTAGCTGTGTCTGGTCTTCTCTCTATCCAACTGACTGCTCAGTTTCCTCAGTCAGCTTCCGCTGGACATTTTAAGTCTGGGACTGGTATTGTTTGGGCTCCCCTCCCTCTTGCTATTCATTCTTTTAGGTTGGCTTGCTATATACATAATAAAAACGTCTACTTAAAACCAAAAGTATGGCTGTCATTGATCAATCTCCAGTTTGTACAGCACAAGATCTTTCTTGTGCCATGGGCAAAGGTAGATTAGTGTGGAAAAGCTATAAAAATTAAAAATTAATCAAGAAGCAATTAAAAATTACCAATGGATCGGGGAGGTGGTGGCACACACCCTTGATCCCAGCACTAGGGAGGCAAAGGCAGGCAGATCTCTGAGTTCAAGGCCAGTCTGCTCTACAGAGCTAGTTCTAGGACAGCCAAGGCTACACAGAGAAACCCTGTATCAAAAATAAAAAATGATAAAAATTACCGGTGGGCAAATGCACAGTTGAGAAAGAGAGACATAGAAGGCTTCTGAGACAACCCCTACTCTCCACCCCCCCACACACATACAAGTAAAGCCTAGACAGGAAACCACCAAGAAGAAGTCTTAAGAAGTGTTGCTCTTCACAATGGATGACTTCTGGCGTGGGACTTCCGGTTCCAGTTAAATGGCCACCGAGAGTCGACTGTGCTCCAGTGAGTAGATAGTAACAGAAAGTGGGCTTGTTTCTATTTTTCTATTCTTTTTATTTTTACTTTTTTTGGGGTAATCACAAGGGCAGGGGGCAGACACAGAAGGACTGGGAAGTAAGTGTGATCAGGGTACATGATTTGAAATTACCAGAGAATCAATAAAAATGTTATGTTGGAAAAATTAGCAATGGGCTAAAAATGGAATGTACATTATGCCTATGCAGGAAATACAGTCTGTGAGGGAAATAGCATGCTGTTTTCACTTTTCCAGATCCTGCAATATTTGCAACATGGTTTGGATGAATTAAGCTTTTAATTTTCGAAGCCACTCAACACCTTCCTTCATCTCTCTTTCTCAACTTAGTAAGATACTGTTGAGATTCGTAACAATCAAAACCGTTTCTGTGGTAGTTAACCTGGACAGCACTAGCAAGTTCCTCATTCACTAAACTGGGAGCTAGTCCCCAAAAGTCCTTAACTTTGTCCCTCCAACCTTTCCAGTGTTTTGTTTTGTGTTTTTATAAATCCCTCACTTTTTGAAGTTCCTAGTGAACTTTTCCTGAGTGAATTCTGATTAAATTGAACAAATCACACTAAGATGTTCTAGCATTATCAGCTGGTTGTGTAGAGATGGAAGAACAAATGCTTAGTATACGTAAGCTTGTGGGGTCAATAACCCGAATTAAAAAAAAATTTTTTTAAGAAAAAAATGACAATCCAAGTAATATTTCTTTAGCTGAAATTTATTTTGGCTTATAGTTCTAGAAGATACAGTCTACCATGCAGGGGAACATATGGCAGCATTTACAGAAGCAGAAAAGAGGCCATGAATTTGAAAGAGGGCAGGAGGGGTATATAAGAGTATATAGAGGGCTGGCAAGATGGCTCAGAGGTTAATAGCATTAGCTGCTCTTCCAGAGGTCCTGAGTTCAATTCCCAGCCCCCACATGATGGCTCACAGCCATCTATAATGTGATCTGGTGCCCTCTTCTGGTGTGCAGGTAGAACACTGTATACATAATAAAAAAAAAAGAGTGTATAGAGGGAGAAAATGGTAGGAAGAAATGATATAATTATATTATCATCTCAAAAATAAAAGAGATAATTAAAGAAAACCAAAGAACAGAAGAAAATGGTTGGTCACTTTGCATCCAAGACAAGAAATAGAGAGCAATGAATGGGTGCTCAGCTTTCTCTCTCTCTCTCTTTAAAATCAACATTTTAATTATGTATATGTGTCTGTGTGTGGGTATGTGCATGAGTGTTGGGTGCTCATAGAGTCCAGAGTGTACATGTTTTTATTTCCTCAGATGAGGGGATGGGATCAGAGCCATTCCCAAGCCTTTCTACCTCTTTCCAAACTCTTGCTGGCTGATTCAACTTAGCTATTCTGGCCTAAACTGTCTGGCCTCAAACTAATTCTGGCAATATGTTTTAATCTTCTGGCTCCTTCTCATTCTCTGGCTTTTTCTGTCTTCACCTGTGCTAACTTGTTCTCTCTGCAGTCTGTCTCTGCAAAACTGTCCTGGTATGAACTCAATCTCTCTCTCTCTCTCTCTCTCTCTCTTTCTTTCTCTGTCCTTTTGCTGTTTGTTGTAGTACATTTAAAATGAGTATAGGGTTATATAATATTTATTATTAGCCCTAAGATTATCACTGTGGTATTATCTAACATGCTATCACAAATAATAAGACACAGACACCAGTGCAATCACTGGCAAAACATGCTGTCATTATTACTTAAAAATCAACAGAACCAGTGGGGTAGCTTATTATGTAAGTCTAATTAACAGTTGTCAAAATGAAGTATTAAAAATAAACCTCCCAAACTTTTTATGAACATGCAAAACTGAGTAGACTAGGACTGAGAGCACCTAAGTTCAAGAAAAGAGCAGACCTAGTAGTACAGGGTAACCATTCTACAACTCACAGACCCAAAGAAGAAAAGTAATAAGGAGGACCCAAGGGAGGACGCTTAATTCCTACTCATAAGTAGAAACAGAAAAGACAGTGCTTCGGTTGAAGAGAGGCGACAGGGTAGGAGAGAGAGCACGGAAAGAAATGAGGATCGGTATCAGACCTGGAGAGAGCAGGGACTGGAAGATAGAGGGCTTGCGGAAAGAAGAGAAATCTTGAGCCGGGACTTCTCTGTGACAAGCTGGGGACCTATGACAGGGTAGACTCCTGGGAGGATATGAGGCTGACTCCAGTTGAGACTCCTAGTAACAGGGGTCATGGAGACTGAAGAGGACACCCACTAACTAGACACTACTCCTAGTGGAGGGAGGGGAACACCAACACACCCACAAAAAACTTTGACCGTAAATTTACCCTGTCTAAAAGATGGGTAAGGAGAAAAATAAAGCAGAGGTTGAGGGAAAGTCCAACCAATGACTGAGACTCACTCCGTGGGAGAGAGCCAACCCGACATGATTAAGGACACTCTGCTATGCTTGCTGATGGGAACCGAGTACAGCTGTCCTCTGAGTGGCTGCACCCAGAACATGGTGGAAACTGATGGAGAGACCACAACCAAACAGTAGGTGGAGCCCACAGGGAGCGGGGGCGAGTGGGGGCAGGGAGGGGAACGAAAGGACCCAGAGCCCACAGGAGCACCACAAGAAGACTGACAGAGCTAACTAACCAGGGCCCGGAGAGCCTGTGGAGAATGAAGCACCAACCAAGGGCCATGCGTGGGCTGGACCTAGGGCCCCTATAGAGAGAAGCCTATGGGCAGCTTGGTCCTCATACGGATTCTCTAGTAAGGAGAATAAGGGTTGACTTTGACATGGACTCTGTTGTCTGCTTTTTGATCACTTTTCCCTTGCGGGGCTACCTTCCTTGTCAGGCGCCCTGATATGCTGGAGTGAGGTGTGGCGCTGCTCCCTTCTCTGAGGAGTAGGAGAGGGAGGATAAGGGAAACAGGGAGGGAAGGTGGGACCAGGAGAGCAGGGAGAGGCTACGCCGGAATGTAAAAATTAAACCCTTCCCATGTTAAAAAAAAAAAAAAATTAGAAAACTCGTGTTTTCCTTTCACATAACTAGGAGAAGTCCAATTTATAGCAGGTTTTGTGATTTGACTGACACTTCCTTTGCTAACACAATGAATGTTAGGACCTTGGGCAAGTCAACTAACATTTCCTAATTTATGAACACCCTACAGTGTTTTTGGAATGGATCACATGATTGCCAAATATCACACATATGTAGGCGGCGAGGCACTTGGGAGCGTTTCTCTCCCGAAGCCTGCGGGTACTCTCCTCAAGTGCGTTTTGTCATTTTGATTAATCGGTGAGCCCTGATTTTTTTCTAGGTCACGTTACACCCGGTCACCTTTGGATACATGCCCCAGGAGTTCTGAAAGAAATCTTAAGGCGACACTGTCCGCAACACCGAGGTGGACCTGTTAACCAGGAGTATGCTTGTCAGAGGAGCTGCGGAGGCTTCACGCTGGCTGGAAGCCTAGGCTGCACTACCGAGAGTCCCCAAACGCAACCCGGAAAAACAAACAAACCACACTTCCGCCAGACACAGGGAGGGTGGACTACTCTGAGAAACCAAACCGGAACAGGAGGGATGACGCCCGCCCACAGAGGAAGGTGTCCGGAAGCGCCGCGGGACTACAGCTCCCATAAGCCCGCGGGGCATGGTGACGGGCAGGCGTCGAGAGCTAACTGGACAGGCCTTGCCCATCATTTGGCTATATCAAGGTAAACGCCGACGCCGCGGCTGCAAGGGAAGAGTGACTTTTGGTTCGCAAAGAGTACTCGTCTCGAGTACTCCTTCCAAACCCGTCCTAAGCTGACCAAATGACGCTCCCACCAGGGCGTCCTTGGGATTTCCGGCCACAGGACCCCAGCCTGCAGCCGGCCTGGGGGCCTGTGCGCGACCCCGGGGCGTGCAGTGGGTAGTGCGGGGTTGGCCAGCGAGCCCTCCCGGCTCTGCGTGCGCGCTCCGCCGTCGCCCGTGGCGGGAGGCACCGCCATCCCCGTCCCTGATCCCCTTTTCTACCCGTTAGCGTGCGTACATCCGCAGGAAAGGCCAAGGGCCTGGTCGTCCCAGGTCGCCGAGGTCAGGTGGCAGAAAGGAAATGTTCGCGCGAGCTTTTTCTGGCTCGTACTTCCCCCAGTTTAACCCGCGAGGCGGTGCGGTGAGGCCGCCGACTCCCTTTAAACAAAGCAAGCAAACAAACAGAAAGCCTGGCGGTCTCCAGGCTTAGAACCCTGGTGCGTCACCGGCCCGGCCTCCGCCGCCCGCACAGGGCCAGCGCAGGTCCTGGTAGACCGGCGGCGCCCCGCAGCCTCTTTCCCCACCCGCGAGCGCTCGTGCGCGTCCCCGCGGCCGGGAGGTGGGTGGGGTCTGCCGCGGCGGCGGCGGCGATCCGGGGCGGGGCTGCGGGGAGGGCGCCCCCGGCCGCGGCCCCTCCGGGATGGGGGGTGTGGCTGGGCGTCCAGCCTCGGCCTGGCGGGACGCGGGGTCTGCCGGCCGCGCTGCGAGGCCCTGCGGCCAGAGATGCTTTTCCTCTCGGTGAGCTGTCCGCCGTCGGTGCCGGCTGGGAGGCGGTCACGCCCCGCGGAGGAGGAGGGAGCCGGCCGCCTCGGTCGCCTGGCCTTGATTGGGCAAGGCGAGGGGACCTGACCGGCTCCGCTCCCGGGCCTGTTCCCTGCGGGCTGTCGTAACCTGCGGCCGCGCTCCTTTCCAGTTTCATGTAGGCTCTTGGGGAAGCTGGTGCTGCTGCTGCTGCTGCTGTCTGATTCCCTCCGACGGACCTCGGGACCGGGGCCGGCGCTGGCAGCTGGAGATGGCGGACGCAAGGTCGGTATATGAAACCAGGTTTGAGGCGGCCGTGAAGGTGATCCAGAGTTTGCCGAAAAATGGTAAGTGCATTGAGCTCTCCTTCAATACCTGTCAGTTGGCTCTAGTCTACCTTTTATTTTACTTTTTTAGTGCTCCCTTTCATTTAGTCATTAAAAGGAATGTAATTGAAAGAATGGTATTGAATGTGATTTGATTACCCTCTAATCTTTGAGGCTAAAGGTGAATGTTTTATCCAGATTTTAAGTAGTTTATATTGTTCTGAATAAGTCTTTTCACTTAATGATTGCGGATTTGGGTCCGTAAAAAAACAAACAACAAAACGGGTGGCGTGTCTAGTGCCACATAACTCAAAAGTATGTCATATAAACCTTCAGAAACTTTTGATATGAAGTGAAAGGAAAGAACATTCACTTTTAAATGTAAACATTCACTTGTAAACACTATGATGTGTTTAGATATGGTTTTTCTTTCTATGTATCCTGGTAACAACTGGCAAAACTTTTGTAGTTTTTTGACCAGTGTTTAGTCATTACTAAATTTTATTTTTTCCTTCAGTGTTCTAAATAGAGAATCTTGTGATTTATTTTTCATAATAAATTAGCTTAAAAATTATCTTAAGCATTTGTACTGTGTATGCTAGATTTGTAAGCCAAAGTCTTCTCACTTTTCATTTATCATCATTTGGCTAAATAACGAATAGTCAGCATAGTTCATTTCAGTACAGTTTTTCAAAGCACAATTTTGAAAGCTTGTAGGGCATGTGTTACCATGTGCAGAGCCCGATTTAGTTCCTGCACCCCTCCAAAACAGTGGCACAGTAATCCCGCTGCTTTGGAGGATCAAGAGAGCTGGAGTTAGGCTTAGTAGGGAGGTGCTTGTCCAGTGTGCAGAAGCTCTGGGCTCGGTAGTGACTTATTTTATACATTTAACACTCTATTGGAGGAGAAAACACACAAGACTAAAAGATAAGTACAAATAAGTTAAATGAAGGAAGGAATACTAAGCCCAATGTGATGGTGCACCCCTTTAATCTCAGCACTCTAGAGGCAAAGGCAGGTAAATCTCTGAGGTCAAGGCCAGTTTGATCTGGACAGTGAGACCCTATCTCAAAAAACAAACAAACAAACAAACAAAAAACAAAAAAGAGAAATAATATAGGAACTCAATTAGATATTGATATATATATATATATTTAAATTTATTCACATTAGTTTTCTGCCCCCATATATGTCTCTGTGGGTGTCAGATCCTTTGGAATTGGAATTACAGACAGTTGTAAACTGTCATATGGGCACTGTGATTTGAACCTGTGTTCTCTGGAAGAGCAGCCAGTGGTCTTAATCGCTGAGCCCCATATAATGATATTTTAATCTCTCTTGCCCCATATAATGATATTTTAAAATGCTCAATTAACAATATTTATAGGAAAGTATAATTTAAGAGTTTTATGTAAGTAGTATGTTCACTTTTTTAAACCATGAATTTTATACTTTTTTGAAAACTGGTAAGCTAGACCTGAACTTTCGATTCTTCCTACTTTATTATTTTTCATCTTACTTATTAAGAAACCTATATATAATGAGAAACCTGTATATAATGGATTGCAGGGAAGCCAGTTTGGGCTACATAGTAAGATCCTGCTTTTATTAAAAAAAAAAAAAGTATTGCAAAATTAAAATAAACTTGTTAAATGGCTCTTGCAACAGATGTGATGGGCTGTAGTTCAGTGCGAGAGGTTGCCTGGGGCCTTGGGTTCAGTCTTCGAAGAAAAAAGGGTAGGAGGCAGGCATGGCTTGATGGCAGAGTAGGTATTTAGCAGGCAGGAAGCCATCAAAAATACAGAAAAAAGTTTCACCCCTCCCAAAGAAAAAGTAAAAAAAGGCGCTTGTCTTAGACAATATTCATTGTACTGTTCCTAAAGCTAATTGATATGAACTGAACAGTATTTGCTGCAATGAATATTTAAATAGTTTTGTAGTTTTTTTTTTGTTTGTTTGTTTTGTTTTGATTTTTGAGATAAAAACTATGTAGCTCAAGCTGTCCTCAAATTTGGGAGAGCCTTTGCTCCTGCCTCCCAAGAGTCAGGATTATAAATATGCTCTCCCATGCCTGTCTTATAATTATTTGTTTATTTGCTTGTTTATTTGTATTTATTTATTTATTGGCAGTAATGGGGATTGAACCTTGGGCCTTCAACATCCTAAGGAAGGGCTTTACCATTGTGCCATACTCCCAGACTTATTCTAATTGTTTGCTTGGACTTGATTATTTTTCAATGAGATCTTGAAGCTTTTGCTATTTATTGCTTAATTTTTATTTAATGCCTAAAGTAATCAGGAGTTAGAGAAATGGTTCAGTGGGTAAGAGTACTTGCTGCTTTTTCAGAAGATCAGTTTGTTTCCTAGCCCCCATTCCACCTGTAACTCTAGCTCTGGGGGATGCAGTGCCTTCTTCTGGCCTCTACCAGTGCTTCTGACAAGCACATTTACACAGGTGCACAAAAAAAATACAGTTACACACAAAGATAAGTTAATGAGTTATATAAAATCTTTTAAAATAAAATCTTAGATATTAGAAATATATATTCAAACATCTGTTATATATATCATAGGAACATCTTTAGGACAGAAATAATGCTGTCTTATACTTAGCACATTCAATATATATCTTATTTTTTGTTTATATACACTATACTATGTACCATTTACCTAAGTCAATAAATTTTGTTAGCTTTCTGAAGATATGAGATGAAGTTGTTTAATTTAAACATTTTTATTAAATTTTTGTGTGTGTGCGTACTTGAGGAGCTCAGAGGTTAATTGATTGGAGTGAGTTTTTTCTTTCCATGGTGTCTTGGTTACAAGTACCTTAGATACGCTGAGCTGTTTCTCACCCCCCCCCCTTTACTGTTTTTGAATTTCAATTTAGATTTGTGCTATTAACTCATTTAACTGTGGTTTTTCTATCTTTATTTTTTGCTGTGTAAAGAATAACTATCTTGTTGAAATACTGTGTCTATGAAATACTCTGAAATGTTTATAGATTATATAGGTAGTTATTAGTGTGACTTCAGAATTAATTATACATTCTTGGCCAAACCTGAACTACTACTTTGTCTATGTTGTAATTTCTAGTTAAAAACACAAAAAAATGATTAACTTTTGATTACTGAATGTAGTGCTTTATCTATAATTTATTATCTTTAAACTATCTGTATAGTTATTTTTATAATGATTTTTGTGTTTTAAAGTAATGAGCACTGGGCTGGAGAGCACTGGGATGGCTCAGCAGTTAAGACTGCTTGCTGCACTTCAGAGGACTTGAGTTCCGTTCCCAGCACTCAGGCCAGGCAGCTCACAGATGCCTGGGACTCTAGCTCTTACCTAGCAGGTACCTGAACTCACATGCAGATACCCACACAAGCATGCTGTCTTAGTCAGGTTTTCATGACAGTGGCAACTCTCATAAGGAAAACATTTAATTGTTGCTGGCTTACAGCTTCAGAGGTTTAGATCATTGTCATCATGGCAGCACAGAGGCGACCTGATGCTGGAGAAGGTGCTGAGAGTTCTATATCTTGATATATATAGAATATATCATGATATGCAGCAGAAGCCACTGAGTGTCACAGTGCTGGACCTTGAACATATATGACCTCACAGCGTGCCCCCAGTGACATACTTCTTTCAACAAGGCCACACCTCCTGATAGTGCCACTCCTTATATCCAACCATTCAAGCACAAGAGTCTGTTGAGGCCATTCTTGCCCAGACCAGCGCATAATTACACATAATTTTAAAAAACAAACAAGCAAACAAACACAAATAGTTTTTAAACAGAAAAATGAAGGAATAATCTACATATCTACCCACTATCCAGAAACATCTCCCTTAAACATCTTAATGCATATTTTGTTGTACCTACTTGGTAGGAAATAAATTTTTCCTCTGTAGACCTGGCTGGACTGGAACCTACTGTGTAACCCTACTGTTCCCTCCTTCCCCCCCACCCCCCCACCCCCGTGCTGGCCTTCTACTTGTGATCCTCTTGTCTCTGCTTCCCAAGTCTGAGATTGGTATTGTTGGTATATTGTACTATTTACACATGCACACACACTTATTTAGTCATCGTGTGTGTTTTTGTTTCTCTTTTTAAAAATAATTCATTTATTTTTATCTTATGTACGTTGGTGTTTTGCCTGCATGTGTGAGGGAGCTGGATCCCCAGGAACTGTTACAGACAGTTGTGTGCTGTCATGTGGGTACTGGGAATGGAACCTGGGTTCTCTGGAAGAGGAACCAGTGCTCATAACCACTGAGCCATCTCTCTAGTCCATTGTTTTGGTTTTTCAAGACAGGGTTTCTTTGTATAGTTCTGGCTGTTTTGAAACTCACTCTGTAGAACAGGCTGGTTTTGGACCCAGAGTTCTACCTTAATATGTATGAATGAATGTTCTGCCTGCTGGTTTGCCTGTGTACCTTGTAAGTGTCTGATGTCCATGACAACCGGAGTTATAGATGGCTGTGGGTTGCCATGTGGGTGTTAGGAATCGAACTTAGGTTCTTTGTAAGAGAAGCTAGTGCTCTTAACCAATGAGCCCTTTCTTCAGCCCCTGTTGATATTACTTTTAAAGATGCTTTCTTCCTTCCTCCTTAATATCAGGTCATGAAATTTCTTATGCCATTTTTATTTTTCTGGAATACAGTTTTTAGAACTGTAATTAAAAATTACTTTTTAATAGTTATTTTACTATTTAAAACAATGTTTCTATTTATGGCTTTTATTGATTATTGAAACTTAACAGTACTTGTTTATATAATTTGAGAGTTTAAAAAGATGTATGCTGAGCAGTGGTGGTGTACACCTTTAATCCCAGTATCTGGAAGGCAGAGGCAGGCCTATCTCTGTGAGTTTGAGGTCAGCTTGGTCTTTAGAATGAGTTCCAGGACAGCCAAGTCTACACAAAAAAACCCTGCCTGGAAAAACCAACCAACCAAAAAACAACCAACCAAACAAACAAAAAACCCCAGATTAAAACAAAACAAAAGAAAACCCCAAAACATGTTACCTAGGCATTGGTGGCGCATGCCTTTCGGAGGCAGAGGCAGGCAGATCTCTGAGTTTGAGAACAACTCAGTTTACAAATTGAGCTCCAGGACAGTCAGGGCTACAGACAGAGAAACCCTGTCTCAACAAAACAAAAATTAAAATGCTAGAAACATAAAAAACAAATATATTAAGATGGATAATAACTTCTTATGCAAAGTAAAGCTCCCATGGGAAAATGAATAGCATTAGTGAAAAAGCTACATGTTTAATTTGGTTATTAAAATTTTAACAGTAAATATCAACTTCTTGGCAAAATTTCAAATTTTCACTAGATAAAGGACTTTGTGGGAGCATGAACTTTGGTTAAAAAAAAGTAACAAATTTCACAATTTCTACCTCTAAAGTTTGTACACATTAATTTCTTTTTTTTTTCCTCTCTCTCTCTCTCTCTTTCCCTTTCCCTTCCTCTTTTTTTGTTTGTTGTTTTTGAGACAGGGCTCCTCTTTGTAGCCCTGACTGTCCTGGACTGGCTCTGGACTGGTCTCAAACTCAGAAATCCACCTTTCTCTGCCTCCAGAGTGCTGAGATCAGAGGCATGCAGCACCACGGGGCCAACGTTAATTTCTTTGAAAACAGTTCTTCACATATTTCTTTTTAATGTAATACTTGCTGGTTATTTCAGTTACATTTATAAAATGCTCGGTAATTTATTTATTGAACTTATTAAAAGTTTGAACTTTCAGAACTTTTTGAAATCAAAGGAGATGTAGCCCAGGTGTGCTGGCTCCTGCCTTAGGTCAGCACTCTGGAAGCTGATGCAGAAAGACTGCTGTGAGTCGGAAGCCATCTTGGGCTGCATGGCAGTACCAGGCAAGCCCGAGATCCAGTGTTTTTCTGTACAGATAGAGAGACTCGATCTGAATACAACCAAACCAGACCAGAAAAATCACTATGAGTGTGGTATGCCTAAGCTAATAGATAGCTTTACATATGAGTGATATTTCCAGTTGATTTGTGTTTAATTTGTATTTCCCATAGGATCCTTTCAGCCAACAAATGAAATGATGCTCAAGTTCTATAGCTTCTATAAACAGGCAACTGAAGGACCCTGTAAACTTTCAAGGCCTGGATTCTGGGATCCTATTGGAAGATATAAATGGTAATTTCATTTACAGCACTAAAAAAGAATTTTCATTTAAGTGAGTTAATTATATAGCTGTTACTTATGTGTTTATGTGTATGTGTATATGCATAAAGCATCCTGGGTATTGCTCACAATTTTATTCTTTAGGTATCCTTAATACACTTTTACATAATTAATAAAATCTTGGGGAAGATAGGAAAACAGCAAAATGTCAGGAGTAGGTACTTTACAGATGGAGACTAAGAATGCTTGCACTTCGTCTTCCTTTCCTTTCACAGGAGGTCCCCAAGATCAGTCCCCCTTATTAAATGAACAAGTTTGATCCTGGCAGTACAACTCAGGAATTCTAGCAGTCTGAGATAGAGGCAGGTGGATCAGGAATTCAAGGCCAGCTGTGGATATATGGTGATCAGGTTGTAGCCTGTGGTACATGAGACCGGTTTTAAAAAAAGAACAAAATAAAAACAAACAAAAAACCTAACAACAACTACAAACGCCATAAAATTTCCTTATCTCTGAGCTGCCTAAGAAAATAGTGGCTTGTGTTTGTCAAGTAAGTTGTTTGCTTTGAGACTCTAAGGTAATATGTAACTAGCCATGACTAACCACATTAATGACTGCTACGTTAACTTTGGTCTAAGGTGACTTCTGACCCACTGTACTTGAGAAGGAGATTGGATTCTAATGGTATAGTTAAAAAGAGTCATGAAATTCTTAGATGCTCTCCCATTTTCTGAATTGACTAATACTTGTAAACAGCTTGATATGTTTGAGTACTGCTGCAGACTTAACAAATACCTGGCAAAAGTTAATTTTAGATTATACTTTATCAGCAGAGTATGGTAAATAGTGTAACATGTTTTCAAATAAACTATTGGATTCACAGATGAGGAAATCTTTTTTTTTTCCTTAGATTTGATCTTTGGCAGAGTTAACTGCTTTTAAGAAAAATGTATGAACCAGGATTTGTGTTACTATTTTTTTTTGAGACATTCTTATCCTAAAATGCATATGCAGCCAAGGATGACTTCACCTTCTGCTTTCCCTCTCTGTCTCCTCAGTGTTGGCTTACAGGCAAGATTACAAGCATCAACTATGATGCCTAGTTTATTCCATGCTAGGGATTGAACCCAGGGCTTTGTGCATGCTAGGCAAGTACTTTTACTGCCGGAACTATATCCTCAGTTCTTCTCATCTTTAGTTCTAGTGTTTAAATTAGTTCTGTATTTAAATTAATGGGAAAATTTTAACAAGAAATTCAGTTTGTTTACATCATGGCTTTTACAGTTCTCATAGTCCTTTAAACTATTCATTACTGTTACTATTCTTTTTGTTTTGTTTTTTTGTTGGTTATTTGTTTGTTGATTAGTTTTTCGAGACAGCATTTCCCTGTGTAGCCTTGGCTGTCCTGGACTCGCTTTGTAGACCAGGCTGCCATCAAACTCACAGAGATCCTCCTGCTAATGTCTCCCTGAGTGCTGGGATTTCAGGTGTGTGCCACCATGCCCAGCTACTGTTCCTATTCTTGATAATGATATAAAACCTTTTTTGAGGCCATGGAAGAGCTGAGAAGGCTCAGCACTTAAAATTACTTGATACTCTTGCAGAGTTTAGTTCCTAGCATCCACACTGGGTGCCTGTGACTCCAGTTCCAGGCGATCTGATGCCGTTTTCTGGCCTGTGAGGACAGTTGCATGCAAATGGTGCACATATGCACACTCAGGCTAACATACATACACAGAAAAAAATAGATCTTTGGGGCTTGGAGACAGGGCTCAGTGGTTAAGTATGCTTACTTTTGCATAGGACCTGAGTTTAGTTTTCAGCACTCATATGGTGGCTCACTCCTTCCTGGAACTCATGTTCCAGGGAATCCTACAACCTCTTCGGGCTTCTGTGAGTTCCTGTACATAAGCGGTACACATAAACTCCTTCAAGCATACACACATGCAAATAAATAAAAAAAAAAAAATCATTGAAACCTTTTAGAGGGTCCATAGGAAATATTTATGAATAGTTTAAGTCTTCTGTGGTCTATATTATATATATATAATATGAATGGGTTGAATGTTTAGTGTTTTAAAATCCTATTTTTATATTTTCAAAAATTAAAAAGATTACATAAGGCCATTTGCATGCATGTATATAATGTATATAATGTACTTTGAGCACAATCCTCACATATTCTGTTGCCTTTCTCTTTTCCCCATTAGTCCCCTTGTTCCTTTGTTTCACTTAACTTTCATGTCATCAGTACAGACATGATTTTATGTATAAAATTTAAGATCCATAAGTGAGTGAAAACATGATATTTGTCTTTCTGAGAGCTATTTATTTAATTTCATTTGATTTTCTCTAGTTTTATTCATTTTTCTGTAATTGGCATAACTTCATTCATTCATCCTTCAGGGATGAGCTAGCATGCCTAGCTAAAAAATCAAGTATCTCCTGTTATTATTTTTATATTTAAATTTCTAGGGATGCTTGGAGTTCATTGGGTGATATGACTAAAGAAGAAGCCATGATTGCATATGTTGAAGAAATGAAAAAGGTAGGGAAAATAATTTATAGTAGAGAATAAACATATTCAAAACAGCTTGAATTTACTTTGTGTGTGTGTGACAGTAGTTAGGATTAAACTCATGCCAGTCAACTACTCTACTATTGAGCTATATGTCCAGCACCTCTAATTTGATTCTTTTGAGGCGAGGTCTTTTTTAAAATTATATTTATTTTTTATAATTTATCCACTTTACATCCCTTTTGTAGCCCCCTCTCTCATCTCCTATAGGTCCCACCCTCCCTCCCTCTTCCCACTGTCCTCCTCCCCTAGTCCTCAGAAAGGGGGAGCCATATTCCCCTACCATCTGACCCCAGCTTGTCAAGTCTCATCAGGACTGCCTGCATCCTTTTCTTTTGTGGCCTGGCTAGGCCGCCCTGCCAGAGGGAAGTGATCAAAGAGTGGGCAACAGAGTTCATGTCAGAGACAGCCCCTGCACCCTTTACTAGGGAACCCATGTGGAGACTGAGTTGGCAATTGGCTACATCTGAGCAGGTGTCTAGGTCCTCTCCATGCATGGCCCTTAGCTGGAGCATCAGTCTCCATGGACCCACTGGGCTCAGATCCTTTAGCTGTGTTGATCCCCTTATGGGGCTCCTGTCCCCTCTTGGTCCCTCTACCCCGCCACTCTTCTATATGACTCTCTTTGCTCTGCCCAGAGTTTGGCTGTGATTTGAGACAAGGTCTCATGTAGCTTAAGCAGCATCAGAGTTGATAAGTGGCAGAAGACGACCTTATGGACAGCTACCACACAGCCTAGTTTTGTGTGTTAGAGATAGAGTCCCATGGCTTCATGCGTGCTAGGCAAGCACTCTGTTAACTGAACTACATGTTCAGCCCTGTCTGATGAGCTTAAAAAATGCTTTTGAGGGCTGGAGAGATAGCTCAGCAGTTAAGAGCACCGTCTGTTCTTTCAAAGGTCATGAGTTCAATTCCCGGTGACCACATGGTCACAGCCATCTATAATGTGAACTGATTCCTTCTGGCAGATGTAAATGCAGATAGAACACTCATATATGTAAAAGAAATAAATATTAAAAAAATGCTTTTGAACATAAAGGAAATCTGTAACAATGGAATTAGTCTCCCCAACCCACAGAGGGTTTTCAACAATTTTTATTTGGAGAATTTAGAAAGATATTTTTTAGTATTGCCTATGCTACTTTTATGCCCTTTGTTACATTTTCACAACTTTTATGTAGTAGACTTTAGAACAGAGGGCAGAGTTTAATCCTTTTAGCTGTTAGCTTTATCAGTAGCATAAAAACAAAGGAGCATTTCAAAAGCAGGGAGAATCAAAAGGCATTGTGGCTTGATAGTTCTTTCTTTTAAAAAAGTTACACTTAGTTATTTATGAGTATGTGTGTTATAGTGCATGTGATACACTCAGGAGTTGGTTTTCTCCTTCTATTGTACGGGTTCTGAATAGTGACCTCAGGTTGTTTGGCTTGGCAGCAAGTGCCTTTACTCACTGTGCCATCTTGTCAACCTTTCTTAACCTCAAATAGTGTATACTTTTCAGGATATATTTATAAATTCAGGATAAAGTTGAATTGACATTAATATTTATCCATTTTTTTCTACTTAGTTTTACAGAGTAATGGTTTAGCCACAGTTTAAAGTGAGAAAGGGAACTATGAGTGCCTATAATTCTAGCATCCTGGGCTCTAAGGCAGGGGGATTGCTAGGAGTAGAGGGCACTCTGGGTTAGTCAAGCACACATTAAATCCCAGACCTTTGGTGGCTGTGTCAGGAGGACCTCTGTGAGTTCAAGGTCTACATAGGGAGTTCCAGGACAGCTGGGGCTACATAGTAAGATCCTGTGTACCTCTTACCCCACATAAAAACAAAAACCCCAAACCTAAAATCAAACAAATGGATGATTCTAATTATCTCATAGTCTTGAAACTATCAATGTGTTTATCAGTTCCTGCTTTATCTGTATGGATAGCATTTCATTCTGGTGCCACTGTTTCCGCAGTACAACTTAAAGATTATCACATAGAGTTTTGTGTGAAACCTGTGTAAAATAGTCTTTTAATGAGAATACTTTTAAACATAAAAAGTTGTTTTACTTTATATGTATATGTGTGTGCCTGAGTGTATGTGGACCACACATGTAGGAGCCCTCAGAGGTCAGAAGTGTAGCTATAGATGGTTGTGAGTCACCAAATGGGTTCTGAGGACCGAACGCGGGTCCTCTTTAAGAACATCAAGTTCTTGTTAACTAACAGCTGAGCCATCTCTCCATCCCCAAGAAGACTTTTAGATCTTTAGTATAAACATCTTTAGTTTGTTTTAAAAAAAAATTCAGTTTGTATACATATAATTTATAGTAGTCCCTTTGGGAAGTCAGCTAACTTCAAATCTGAAAATTATTGACAATTTAGAAATAGTAGATTCTATACAGCTACAGATCAAGTTAATAGTTGGTGATTTTACAGTATTTCTTTCTCTTAATTGCAGATTATTGAAACTATGCCCATGACTGAGAAAGTTGAAGAATTGCTGCATGTTATAGGTCCATTTTATGAAATTGTAGAAGACAAAAAGAATGCCAAGAGTTCTGACTTGACCTCAGGTTGGATGATCTTATGTTTCTTTTCAAGATACACAGTTTTGTCCACAAGGTTGGGCCAGGCTGGCCTCTAACTAACCATATTCTTGCTTCATTTCCCTATATTCTCAGATTACGGGTGTGTGTAATCCTGTTCAGCTCTATTTTCATTATTTTTTAAAATTCAGCCACTGATATATTATGCATATACTAATACCTCTATGTCTAATTCTCTTTTTAAATGTTTTAATTTTATTTTATATTTCACAATTTATTCATTATGTGTCCCAAATAAAGCCCCTTCCCTCAGCCTCCCAGTCCTATGCTTCCTCCCTCCTCCCCTATCTAATTTTCTCTTTTACTTTCACATGCCAGTCCGATTGGAGAAAATCTCTAAATGCTTAGAAGGTAGGAATAATGAAATCCATGTAAAACTTTTGTTTCAGATTTATAGTGCATTGGAGTGGGAGTGATGGCTCAGTTGTTAAGAGCACTTCCTACTTTTCCAGAGGACCACCTGTGCCAGGCAGCTTACACCTGCCTGTTACTCCAGTGCCATCAGATGCCTTCTTGGCTCTGTGGCCACCCACATGCACATGAAATACACTCATACTCACAAACTCTCAAACATCAAAGTCGATAAGTAAAGTGGCTGCAGAGCCAGCTTCAGTGTGTGCGGTTAGGCTGCTCTTCCAAAGGTTCTGGATTCAGTTCCCAGCACTGACATGGTGACTCACAACTGTCTGTGACTCTAGTTCTAGAGGATCTCGTGCCCTGTTCCAGCCTTTAGGGGGACCAGGCATGAAAGTGGTGCACTGACACACGTGTAGCTGAAACAACCAAACAAAGTAATTTAAATTACTAATAGAAAGAAAAATAAATACTAAAAAAGTTTCCAGGGAAAGATAATTTTGCACAAATACATAAAACATAAATTTATCATCCAGAAATTGTTTCTTTTAAAGATTTATTGATTTATTATTTATACAGTATTCTACCTACATTTGTGCCTGCAGGGTAGAGGGTACCAGATCTCATTATAGATGGTTATGAGCCACCATGTGGTTGCTGGGAATTGAACTCAGGACCTTTGGAAGAGTAGCCAGTGCTCTTAACCTCTGAGCCCTCTCTCCAGCCCCTCATCTAGAAATTGTTATCCAAAGCAAATACATTATACTGAGATTCTAAACTGAAAGTTTTAGCCTCTTATTAAAATATGCCAAGTGGTTCACTTTTATATTACAGAACTATAGAAGAATTTATAGTTTTTTTGTGTTTGTTCTTAATTAAATTAAAAAATTTTTTTAGTTAGTATACTCATGTCACTGCAAAGGGTAGAGGTCGCAGGGCAAATTGTGGGACTCTGTTACCTCTTTCTGTGAATACTAAGGGATCAATCTCAGGTCCTCAGGGTTGGCAGCGACTGACTTTATGCACTGAGCCATCTCACTGGCCAGTTTTGTTTTGATAAATTTTTTTAAAAATAAAGAATGTTAGTAATACCATGAATTAAATGTTTTTCTATCTTATTTTTAAAGTATTTATTTATTTAGAAACCATTTCTTGTTCTAACAGTAACTTTGAACTCATGTATATAGGGTGGCCTTGAACCCTGGATCACTCTGTTTCTACCTCTCAAGTTGTGGGGTTACAGAAGAGTGCCACTGTGCCTGGCTGCTCCTGTACTGCTTGCTTGCTTACTTATTTGTGACAGTCTTGCTATATAGTCCTTGTTGGCCCAGAACTTACTATGTAGAGGAGGCTGGCCTAGAACAATTATCTTCTTTCTTCCAACTCTACTACTGGATCACCCCTGGGCCCCCTGCAATGGGCTTTCTCTGTGTAGCCCTGGAACTCACTCTTTAGAACAGGCTGGCCTCAAACTCAGAGATCTTCCTGCCTGTGCCTCCTGAGTGCTGGGATTAAAGATGTGTACCCCCACTGCCTGGCTAAGTACTGGAATTTTTAAGTTTTATGAGATGGGGCCTCATTGTAGGTCAGGTTGGTCTAGAACACTGTGTAGCCCAGGCTGGCCTTGAATTCATGGGACTCCTGTCTCACCCTTCCAAATGTTAAGCATACTAGTATGAGCTATTATTCTTGGTTTTACCCATTTTAAACATGAGTGTTTGGGGCTGGAGAGATGGCTGAGAGGTTAAGGGCACTGACTGCTTTTCCAAAGGTCCTGAGTTCAATTCCCAGCAACCACATGGTGGCTCCCAACCATCTGGAATGAGATCTGGTGCTCTCTTCTGGTGTGTATGCAGACAGGATATTGCCTATGTAATAAACAAATCTAAAAAAATAAACATGGGCATGTGCAGTGTGGCTTAACTATAGCAAAACAAGCTAAAACAAGACATCTCATGAATTCAAATTTTCATGAATAAAATTTTCTGTGTGCTTTGAATTTTGTTGTTACATTCTCAGTAAAAGATTTGAAGGGTTGTTTTATATTTCAGGAAGTGTTAAGCAAAATGTGAGATTAGCTCTTGTTGGTGATTATTAACATATTCTGCCTTAATCCTTAAACAGAAATGAAGCTACAGGAATAGATTTACATGAAAATTGTACATGCTGCAATTAAAGATTAGACTGCCATTCTTTTTTTAAGGTATCTTTTCAATAAGTAATAGTAGTATTTCAGAGCAGCAGTCTTCCTGTACATAATCAGACGATAGTTTGCTTCTCTTAAGTAGTAGTGGATGCTTCTGGGTGTCACTTTGTATCACATCATTTTTTTAAAAAAATATTTATAATTTATTTTTAAATTAATTATAATTTATTCACTTTGTATCCCAGCTAGAGCCCCTTCCGTGACACCTTCCCTCCCTCCCTCTTCTCTTCCCATGTCCCTTCCCATAGTCCACTGATAGGGGAGGTCCTCCTCCTCTTCCATCTGACCCTAGCCTATAAAGTCTCATCAGGACTAGCTGTACACCTAAAAAAGCTAATCAAAAAGGAGGACCCTGGGTAAGATGTATCACATCATTTTCATCTGAGTTGCTTAGAGGAGTTGGATTGTACCTCTTTCGACTTCACTCTTACTAACTTAATAAATAATTAAATGCTTTTTTTGGTGAGCATCACATTAGATGTAGAATGGCTAAACCTGGGTCTCATTTCACAGTGTTTAATCTGCTGGCCCAAGGCAGGTATTTGATTAATTCTCTGAAACCTTCCTGTCTCAGCTTTCTACGTGCTGGGACAATATGTGTATGTCAGTGTTTGTAATCTCTTAAGAATTTTCCAAATCACGGGGCTGGGAAATGGCTCAGTCACTACAATGCTGCATAAACAGGAGGACCTGATTTTGGATCGCTAGTGCATATGTGCAAAGAAGGGTCTGTTTCATGTGTGTTAGTCCAGTGCTGGGAGGCAGAGCCTCAGGATCCCTAGGGCTTCCTGGTCAGCCAATTGTCAAGCTACAGACTCAGTGAGGAAATTACTTCTCAAAAAATATTTTGGCACAGTGGCATTGCTCATGAAGTAAAAGCACTGGTTACCCACACTGAAGATCTGAGTTCAGTCCCTGGGTTCCACAATTTGTCATTTGTCTTCCACTAGTGTGCTGTGGTGAATGAGCCCAGAAAGACATACAAAATAAATAGGTGTTTGTTAAAAAATGAAGAAACACAACAAAACAAAATATAACAAACATTCAAAAATTAGGTTGGAGATAGATTGAGGAAGACACTTCATGTCAACTTGTATACCCCACATTCACCCACACATGTGTGCACCACTGCCATATACACACAAACATACATGACTATTTACACAATATTCATTTACACACACAGAAATAAAAAATAAGAAATTTGGGTTGGAGAGATAGCTTGGTGTGTGAAGGCTCTTAACACCAAGCCTGACCACCCAAGTTTTATCCCCGGAACCCCCATGGTAGAAGGAGAAAACCTATTCCCACAAGTTGTTAGGTATGTTGTGACATGTATGTGCACACACACAAGACACACACACACTACACACGATCACTATCATAAACAAACATAATAAAATATTTGTCAAAAAAGGGCTTGTGAGGCTGGTCAGTGGTGGTGCATGACTTTGATCCTGGCCATTGGGAGACAGAGGCTGGCGGATCTCTATGAGTTAGAGGCCAGCCAGTTCCAGGAAAGCCAGGGCTATGCAGAGAAACCTTGTCTCAACAAACCAAAAAAGAAAGGAAAAAAAAAGGGGGGGGGGCTCAGCATATTGGGTGGGTGCGGGTGCTTGCCTTAGAGCTTAATGATCTGAATTCCATTCCCAGGGTGAGTGTAGTGCAAGGAAACAGCTGACTCCTGCAAGTTGTCTTTTGACCTCTTTAATGCAAGGTGTGGCCTGTGCATGGTAGCTCCTGAGTATCTGGGATTGCAGGGTGTTTTGCTTCTTGATACTTGGTTCATCTTTGCATGGTTCTTAGAATCTGCTAGTGAATTTCTGCTCTTGGGTCAGTGGAATTTTGGAAGGGGTCACAGTGAACTTAGATTCCCATTTACTGAGAGCTTTTTTTACATTGTTTTGATCATTTGTAGTGTGTGTGTGTGTTTGGCAACAAGGTTTCTCTAAGTATTCATGGCTATCCTGAAACTAGGGTTGTAGTTCAGGCTGGCCTGTAACTCACAGTGATCCACCTGCCTATGCCTCCCAAGTGCTGGGAATAGAGGTGTGTGCCACTAACACCCGGGCCTTACATTTTCTTTTTCTTTTCTTCTCTTCTCTTCCTTCATTTCTTTCTTTTCTTTTACTTTTTTTTCCCCCCGATACAGGATTTCTCTGTGTAGCCTTGACTGTCCCAGAATTGCTTTGTAGACCAGGCTGGCCTTGAACTCACAGAGATCCTCCTGCCTCTGCCTCCCTGAGTGCTGGGATTATAGGCTTGCACCACCATGCCCAGTTAATATCTTTTTTTGTTAAATATTTTCCTAAATATTTTATTCTTTTGTATTCTATGCAATTGTAGATTGAATTATTTTTTAAATTTATTTTTTGAGTTATATATTGTTACTATATAGAAATAGAATTGATTTTGGCATATCAATCTTACATGTTTCATTTGCATTTATTCTAATGGTTATCTATCTATCTATCTACTTTTGAGGCCAGGTCTCACTTTGTAGCTCTGGCTGGTCTAGAACTCATAAGAGGTTCATCTGCCTCGGCCTCCTGAGTGCTGGGATTAAAAGTATGTATCATTATGCCTGGGATTTATTTTATTTTATTTTTTTGTATTCAGAATTTTCTATACATATGAGCATGGCATATATAATAGATTTTTAAACTTTTAAAAAATTTTTATGTGTTTGGTTGTTTTGTCTGCAAGTGTTTGTGCACCACTTTTGTTAATGGTTCCCTTGGAGGCCAGAAGAAGATATCAGATCCTCTGGAGCTGCAGTTGCTGGTGGTTGTGAGCCACTGTGTGGGTACTGAGAATTGAACCCAGGTCCTTTTGAAGAGTAAACAGGGATCCTTTAGGACCGAACTCAGGGCCTTACGCTTGGTAGGCAAGTGCTCTATCATTGAGCTAAATCCCCAACCTGTAAACAGTATTCTTAACCACTGACACAGCTCCTATGTCATTTTGTCAAAAGATTTATTTATGTGTATTTTATGTTTATGGGTGTTTTGTCTGCATGTAGCCTATATACCACTTGTGTGCCTAGTGTAGAAGAGCTCATCAGATCCCTGGATCTCAGTATGGATGATTGAGAGCAGCTTTATATGTGGGTGGTGTTTGTTTTGTTTTTTGAGACAAGGGTTCTCTTTTCTTGATTATGTCCAATTCAAAGTTAGTTCTCCCTTGGCTTCAGAAAGGGTAGTTGAGGCAGTGTTTTCCTTTTTTGTTGTAAACTGAAGACATTTGTATAGTTATAAAAGTATAGAGTAAAAGAATACCATTTGTATATACACACACACACACACACACACACACACACGTTTGGTTTTTCGAGACAGGATTTTTCTATGTAGCCTTGCCTGTCCTGGACTTTGTAGACCAGGCTGGCCTCAAACTCATAGAGATCTGCCTGCCTCTGCCTCCCTGAGTGCTGGGATTACAGGCATTCACCTATATTTTTAATATTTTATGTGTAAGAGTGTTTTGTCTGTATATATGTAAGTGGAACTGGAGTTATGGACAATTACAAGCTACCATGTGGATACTCTTCCCTTGGAAGAGCAGCCAGTGCTCTTAACCTCTGACTCATCTCTCTAGCCCCCATTTTTAATTTTTTAATTAACAAATGATTTATTAGTTTGTTTTGCAGTGTCCAATATCGAGGTATATGGGTATATTGCTGATTTAGGTTCTCATGTCATGTTTTAGATCTTGGTAATGTTCTGACCTCTTCAAATGCCAAAGCTGTTAATGGTAAAGCTGAGAGCAGCGATAGTGGAGCTGAATCTGAGGAAGAAGAGGCCCATGAAGAATTAAAAGGAGCGGAACAGAGTGGTAGTAATGGTAAGTTTTGGCTAACCAGTTAATACAGTTAATAATATTGTACCTGGTAAGATAAAAGGACATGAAAACCTTTGGGCTGATTTTTTTTTAAATTGTATATGATTAATATATGTGGTAGCATTTGGGGTAATGACTGTGTATCCAGGTTTTCAGTGGATCAGAATGATCTACTATGGAACATACAGGAGCTAGCCTTAACTGGTAATTGCTAAGTATTAATTGAGGGCAGACAAGAGTAGGCTGCTTTTCCAAATGTAGTGCATAAAATGATGTATATAATTTAAAAAAGGGTATTTACTTTACTATGTGTATGGTGTTTTGCCTACATGTGTGTTTGTGTGCTAAGTGCATGCAGTGACCTCAGAGGCTAGAAAGGGCATCAGAATATTTGGAAATAGAATTACAGATGATTATAAGATGCCATGTGGTTGTAGGGGATAGAGCCCAGGCCCTCTTAACTGCTGAGCCATTTTTCCATCCCTGTATTTATACTTTATTTTTAATTTTAAGTGTTTTGGAAACAATACCTCAGTTATCCTAGGCTTGCCTTGGATATGCTCTTTATCTAAGGATGACCTTGAACTTCTTATCCTCCTGCCTCCAACCTCTCTGCTGGACTACAGGTGACTGCTGCCATGCTCAGTTTATGCATTGTTGGCATTTAAGACCAGGGCTTCATCAACGTTGTGTATAAACACACACACACACACACACACACACACACTTCTTAACAAATTTATTTATTTACTGTGTGTGTGTGTGTCTGGGTGTGCTCATGCATGCATAGGTATCCGTTTCTTTGTGTGCCATAATGTACATATGGACATCAGAAGGACAGCTTTTGAAGATCAGATCTTTCCTTCCATCATGTGGAACCTGGTGATTGAACTCAGATCATTAAACTTTATAGCTAGTGCCTTTACTTGTCAAGTTACGTATCTCTAGCTCAAGAGAGTGTTTGAAGCCAGGTGTGATGTAACCATATTGGCAGGAGGCTGAGGCATCAGTATTGCTGTGAATTTGAGGCCAGTCTGAGTTACAAAGTGAATAATCGGTCATTTAAGGCTACATAATGAGCCACTTTCTCATAAACATTAAAAGTAGGATTTTTCATGGTGGTGGACACTTTTAATTTTAATATTTGGAAGGCAGAGGCAGGCTAGTGAGTAGGGTGAGACCCCATCTTAACAGAACACCTATACCCAAAACAAGGAAACAAACAAGCAAGCAAATACAAAGCCAAAGAAAAGAGCAAGATGATATTATTTTAAATATATTTTTTTTCATTTTTAGATTTATTTTATTTTTGTGTGAGTCTGTGTGAGCATATTGCCTGCAGAGCCAGCATAGGGTACCAGGTGCTCTGGAGCAGGAGTTCTAGGCAGCTGTGAGTCTGACATGGGTGCTGGACCATCTCTGCAGCTACCCATTTCTCCTATCCAGATAAGAAGCCTTTCAAAAAGATTATGGTAGTTTGGGAATTGACTAGTGACTTTAAACTTTTTATTTTTTTAGATAGGCTCCTTTCTATGTAGCCTTGGCTGGCCTGGAACTCTTTATGTAGATCATGCTGGCTTCAAACTCACAGAGATCCACTGCTTCTGCCACTTGAGTCCTGGGATTAAAGGTTAAATCACCATGCCTGGCTATGTATGTATCCCTTGTTTTTCTTTTTGTTTGTTTGTTTATTTTTTTCATTCAAGATGAGAAAATGATGAAGAAATCAACAGATAAGAATTTGGAAATCATTGTTACCAATGGCTATAAGGATAGCTTTGCTCAGGATATACACAATGAAGGTCGTACTGATTCTTCCCAGAGTGCCAGAAGCACTGAAGAAGCAAAGCTTGTAGATCAGAGCTTGCAGCAGACTGGAAACACTATAGTCTGTGTTCAACAAGGTATTGTCCTCAGGGTCTCCTCTGTCCATCGTGTTTCCTACAGCTAAAATACTCTTTTAAGAATTCTAGGATGCTTAGGATTACTTTGAAACACAGTGAATTAGAGCCAAGACATTTTCTTATATTTGTTTCTTTTTTATTTTGTTCATAGTGTGTGGTTGTATGTGTACCATCTATGTCTGTGGAGGTCAGAGGGACAACTCAGTGGAGTTGGCTCACTTTTCACCCTCTGTGGGTTCTGGGGATTGAACTCGGGTTGTCAGGCTTGGCTGCCAGCACCCCAACTCTCTGAGTGTGGTGTTTTATCAAAACTCAGCTTTGTAGACCAGGCAGCCTAGAACTTCTTGGTTGTTATCCTGTGTTACCTCCTGAGCTAGCTGAAATCTGTTTAGTTAAGTAGATACAAAGTTTTGGTAGTTTAATTAAAAAGAAAAAAAAGCATGACTTGGAGCCAGGTTTAGTGGAACACCAGTAATTTCAGCACTTCAGAAGCTGAGGCAGGAGCTTTGGGGACTTGTGACCAACCTGGGATGCATAGTAAATACTTTGACTTGGTAAGACAGATAACTTTCCCAGAATGAGGTGTACTGTAGGACTGATGAGTTATGAAAAATAGAATAAAAATGTTTTCCTGTCTTAGAATATAGTTATACTGTCTGGACATTTGTTCATATATAGATACAAATGAAGATCACAGTGAAGATGCTTCAGGAATTCATCATTTGACAAGTGATTCAGATAGTGAAGTATACTGTGATTCTATGGAACAGTTTGGACAAGAAGAGGTAAAGATTACATTTTCCAATTGACACACTGAACATGGTATGACATTCATGTATGAAAATGCCATGATGAAACCTGCCACTTTGTATGTTAACAAAAACTAACAAGAGGCAAAAGGCAAAAAGAAAAAAAAAATGCAATGAATTCCTCCTGTTAGTAGTAGCTAATAAGCTTGTTCATTGCTTTGGGAACACACCTACTGTAGGGCAAAGTGCTTGCTGTGAGAGCCTGAAGATTGCAGAAGCCCAGAACCCATGGAAAGCTCAGTGCTTCTATAGTGAGATGAGGGTGGTGACGGGGCCCCCGGAAGACCACAGCTAGGCTGCACAGAAGGCAGCTAGGCTGCTGTGTGTTGTGATGAGTGACGAAAGACCCTGTTCAGTGGGAAACAAGACAGACATAAGAGGTTGTGGTCCTTTACCCATTGCATGTATGCTGTAGCACTCTCACTGTTAACATCCATGAATACATCAGAGTACATACACATCACACACACACACACACCTTTCTCATACACACGTACAGGATTTTAAAAAATACCTTGGAAATGCTTAAACATTTATAGTTTGTGTGTGTGTGTGTGTGTGTGTGTGTGTGTGTGCAAAATAAAGTGAATAATAACTAATAACGCTGGGGAGATGGACCAGTGGGTAAGAGCACTTGCTGCACAAGTGGAAGAGAGTTGAGTTTGAATTCTCAACATTCATGTCAAGAGCTATGTGTGGAGGCCAGCGTGGTGGTGCACAACTTAAATCCCAGCCCTCAGGAAGCAGAGGCAGGCAGATTTCTGTGAGTTCAGTGCAGCCAGGCTGTTGGGTAAGACCCTGTCTCAGTGGAAAAGAAAACAAAACAAAATGCCAGTAGTGGCTCTATTTGCCAGTACTGTGGGAACAGAGAGAGGATGGTCGCTGGGGTTCTCTGCTGTTGGCTCCAGGTTCAGTGAGAGATACTGTCAAGGGAATAACATGGAGCTGGACAGTGATAGAGTAGGCTACCAGATACCTTTTGGCCTCTGCATGTGTATGCATGGGAGTACATGCCTGCACTGGTACACGGGTATATCAAACATACACTGTCACACACACACCTAAAAAGAAAAAAATATACCACATAAGTAATTTTATGAGACTACTACAATAGTAGAATCAGAATACAAATTATTATATTAGAATACAACATTAGAATTAGAGTACTAATATAAATAGTAGAATACTATTACAATAATATAGATTTCAATTATAATTAATCATGTATATTTTATAAATATTTTGTGGCAGATAGAATGGTGGTGCAGAGGGTAAATTGTTTATGCTTTTGTCAAACATAAATTAGTTTTTCATATTGACTACACTTCAGTCAGTTAAAACTTTTATTTCAAGGGCTGGAGAGCTGGTTCAGCAGCTAAGAGTGTGTACTCTTTAAGAATGCTCTTGCCTGGATGCCGCCATGCTTTCCACCATGATGATAATGGACTAAGCCTTTGAAGCTGTAAGCCAGTCCCAATTAAATGTTTTCCTTTATAAGAAGACAAAACAAAATAAAACAAAAAGAATGCTCCTGCACAGGACCCAAGTTCAGTGCTTAGTATCCATGACAAGACAGCTCACAATTGACTGTGAATCCAGCCCTAGGGGATCTGGTGCCCTCTTCTGGCCTTCAAGGGCATTACTCTCATTTGCAAAAACCTCTACACAAACTCATATACATGATGTACACATACATACATAACTTTAAAAAAAAATAAAGCCATTAAAACAAAACAAAACAAAAAAAACTACTTTTGGTCAAAATAATCTTCAGATTTCAGTTAAGATTCAGTATTGGAAGAACAAATTAAGGCATAATTCTGTGGCTGGGTGTGGTGGCCTACACCATTAATTCCAGCAGTTGGGAAGCAGAGGCAGTCATATCCATGAGTTTGAGGCCAGCCTGGTTTACATAGAAAGTTCCAGGCCAACCAAGGCTACATAGTAAGACCCTCCCCCCCCCCAAAAAAAAAAAAACAAACTGCAACAACAACAGGAAAGTTGGTGATTAGGACCTTTTTAACCCCCTTCAAGACTAAAGTTGTACTATGTAGCCCTGGCTAGCTTACAACTCCATGGGTACTTATGGCTGACATTGATAGAGATCCAACTGCCTGTGCCTCCCTCATGTGCGATGTCACCTTTTCCTCTTGGATTTAATCTTCAGGAGTACAGTTTTGGTTATTGCTTCTCAGATTCTGGCCATTACTTACTGATAATATTAAAGTAATATACTCAGCATTTTCTCTCTCTTGAACCCTGCCTTCTTTGCCTAGTACTATGCTGGCTAGTTTTATATCAACTTGACAGAAGCTAGAGTAATTTGGGAAAAGGGACGCTCAGTTGAGAAAATGTTCCCACCAGAATATCGTGTAGGGTCTTTTCTTGATTAATATTGAAGTACCTGGACTCAGATTACTGTGGTAGAGCCACCACAGGGCCAATTCCCTGCACGGTCTAAGAAAGCAGGCTGAGCAAGCCAGTAAGCAGTACTCCTTCATGGGTTCCTGCCTCTAGGTTCCTGCCCTAAATTCTCTCAGTGATTGCTTATGAGCTGTGTGGTAAAATAAACCCCATGGTGTTTTTAGCATATAATAGAAATCCTACCTGAGACACCCATGGCGTCAGGTTTTGCTTACGTGTATTTGAACCATTATCTTTTTATGTTCTTCTACAGCCTTCTCCTGTATTTATCTTAGTGTATCACAAAATTGTCTAGTCCTCAGAGCTCCTTTTTTGCTTTCCATGTTCTTTTTTTGTTAAGACCAGCACTATTCTGTTGGAAGTTCTCAAATCATCTTCCATCCGACTATGTTGATAGTCATTCTGTCATTATAAAGTCTTTGATTTGGCCTATAGTCATTTGTTCTTTTTTGCTTATGCACCAGGGGCTGATTATGTAGCTCTGGTTGTTCTGGAGCTCATTATACAGACAAGGCTGTCCTCTAACTCACAGATATCTGCTTGTTTCTGCTTCTGGGTTCTGGGACTAAAGGTGTGAGCAACCATAGCCCTTATTCATTTGCTCTCAGTCCAAGCCTTTCCTGACCACACCTCTACTCAGCTCCAGTAAGGGCGAGGCACTGATTTGATTGACCTGCGAAGCATCTGCTGTATGTTGTTTCTAATGAAGCTTAGCAGATAATGGAATCTCTTCGACTCCTTACTAAGGTTGTAAGCAAGGATCTTCTTTCTTTGAAAATCATGCCTATCTCACTTATTTCCTGTATATGGGAAGCCACATACAAGCTGAAGAATTTTTTAAAGAAAGGAATATTTTCAGCAGGATCATTAAAGGACCCTTTCAGAAAAACTTTTGGTGTAATTATTTATATCTGTAACTTTGAACTGTTATTTTAAATCTGTAGTCTTTAGACAGCTCTACATCAAACAGTGGACACTTTCAGTGTTACCTAGGTGGTGACCCCAGTCAGCACTTGGACAATCCTGGTTTTTGTGAAGATGTTCACATATCTCCTGGAAATGGCAGCATTGGAAAAATGCAGATGGTAGCAGTTGAGGGAAAAGGTGAAGTAAAGCGTGGAGGAGAAGATGGCAGAAGTAACAGTGGAGCACCACACCGTGAGAAGAGAGGTGGAGAAACTGAGGACTTCTCTAATGTCAGAAGAGGGAGAGGTATGTATTCCTTGTTTACTGATTCATTGTGATTGCTAAGACAGTCTCATTATCTAGCTCTGTCTATACTGGGACTTGTGAACTTTCTGCCTCTGGCTGCCAAGTGTTGGTGTGACAGTGCCCAGTTTTGTTTTCTAAAAGAACGTGTGTGTGTGTGTGTGTGTGTGTGTATGCATGCGTGCATGCATGTCTGTATGTGTGTGTATATTCTACATGCAATGGCATGCATGTGGAAATCAGGGGACAACTTGTATTGAGTTAGTTTTCTCCAACGTGTGGCTCCCGTCAATCAAGCCCAGGTTGTGAGCTTTGGCAAAGCTCCTTGCCTGTTGAGACACCTTGGCAGCCCATTATGTAGTATTTCTAAAGAACTGCATTTATGCTTGATAAGTTTTTCCTTGTGAGCAATTGCTGACTGTGATGCCACTTTCATTCTCTGTATAAATCAGTCTGAATTCTTTATCTTCTTCTTACTTTGGCTCATTTAAAGGCGACAAGTCAAGTAGTAAGAGTGAAGGAACATTGAACACTAAAAATTGACAATAGTGATGTGGGCTGGCAAAATGGTCTCCATAGGTTTCCAGGCTTGCTGCCTGGATAGGAGATATAAATGACTTCTAATAGTTGTCCTCTGACGTCTAATGCATGCCTTGGCATAGGCATGCCCTCTGACACACTTCATACAAAATAAATAAATAAATAAACAAACAAATAAATAAATAAATGTAAGTTTAATAATAAGAGAATAGTGCCCCTTCCCTCTCTTACTCTCTTCTCTCCTCCTCTCTTTCTTTCTCTCTCTCTCTCTCTTACTCTCTCCCCTCTCTTACTCTCTTCTTCTCCTTTCTCTCTCTCTCTTTCTCTCTTTCTCTCTGCAACCCCTTCCCCTAATAAACCTCCCACGTGGAACCGAAAAAAAAAAATAAGAGAATAGTGATGATCAGGGAGTAGATTAGAATATCAATGTGAAAAAGTAAATATATTTGTTATTATTCATGGTAATAAATGAAGATACTGTTGAAAGAAAAGAATGTGTATTTGCGTGAGAGAGAGGGGGGAGGGAAGGAGAGAGAGAGGGAACATGAATGTATAGAATTGTAGTGTAGAACAAGAGGTACAGCTCATTCATAGCTTGAATTCAGTTCCCGCCATTGATCAAGAAAGGAAAGAGAAAATAAAAGGATTGAGAAATAACCATTTGAACAAAGTGTGGATACTTTTCAATTTTTATAGGGTTATGTCCCAATATATCCCTTATGAATTGTGTATATTATAAGCCAAATATGCACATAGCCTAACCATCTTCACTATACTGAGAACACTTACGTCAGCCTGCTCTTGGGCAAAATCATCACCACAAAGCCTGTTCATCAAGATATTGTACATCAGGAGCTGAGAGGGGTTGGTGCTGAAGACTATTGTTACTCTTGCAAAGGACGCGGGTTCAGTCCCATATCAGAGGGCTCACAACTGCCTATATCTACCATTCTGGAAATTGAACACCTTTTCTGGCTCTATAGGCATCTGTATGCATGTGGTGCACAACATTCTCTCTGTCTCTGTTTCTCTCTGTCTCTGTTTCTCTCTGTATCCCCCCCACAAAGACAAATCTTAAAAAAGATACTGTACTTCAGGAGAAAGCCACCTTATTGTATAGGTATACTTTTGTACTGTTGAAGGATTGCAGATAGAGTCTGTGCATTCAGGAGAAACTTTCACACATGAGTGAATAGAAGTAGAGAGGAAATAAGGGACTGGATTGGGTGTTTTATTTTTATTTTTTATTTTTTTGGATTGGGTATTTTAATACTCAGTTCATTGAGTTTACATAGGTCTAGCTCTTTCTTTGCATTATGAACAGAACTGTAACTGGGGTTTGCTTTCACGCTTGATCTTCTGCGTATACCTCTGAGCAAGAAGATGAGAAAGGCAAGAAGGGGGGAAAAACCCCTTTGGCTTCTGTTATGAGGACATGTCTGTAACATTCTATTTCTGTAAGATTACACAGTAATAAAAACTGTTCACGGTGTGCTGATGTAGTTCAGTGGTACAGTGCTTGTTTTGTGCGTGTGAGGACATAAGCTTAAACCCCAGCAACACAACACAACACACACACACACACACACAGACATACAGTCATACAGTGAGAGAGAGAGAGAGACAGAGACAGAGAGAGAATACATAGAAAGGAAAAACAGAAATACCACAAAAATAACTCTTAACTAACCTTCTGAAAAATAAGTTGGCAGTATTAAGAACCTTGACAAATTTGGAATGTTTGGGTCCAATAGTTATGATATTAGAATCTGAACTAAAGGAGGTGTGATGGTTAATATTGGCTGTTAACCTGATATGATTTATAGTTACCTAGGAGACAACCTGTTGGGTAAGCTTATGAGGGATGCCTAGATTAGATTAATTGATCTAAGAAGACATTCCTAATCTGGGATTCTAGACTCAATAAAAGGAAGAATTGAGCTGAGCACTGGTATTCATTGCACCCTGCGTCCTAACTTCAGATCCATTGTGTCTAATAGCCCATGTTTCTGTTGCTAAGCCATTCTTGCCGTGATGGACTTTTCCTGACTGGAAGCCAAAATAAAACTTTTCTTTCTATCTTCTTTCCTTCCTTTTCTTCCTTTCTTCTTTCTTTCCCTCCCTCCCTCTCTTCCTCCCTCTCTTCCTCCCTCTCTTCCTCCCTCTCTTCCTCCCTCTCTTCCTCCCTCTCTTCCTCCCTCTCTTCCTCCCTCCCTCCCTCCCTCCCCCCTCCCTCCCCCCCTCCCTCCCCCCTCCCTCCCCCCCCCCCTCCCTCCCATCCTTCCTTCCTGACAGGGTTTCTCTGTGTAGTCCTGGCTGTTCTAGATTTGCTCTGTAAACAAGGCTGGCCTTGAACTCACAGAGATCTGCTTGCCTCTGCCTCCAAAGTGCTGAGACATGCCTATACCACTGCCTGGCTAAAATTTTTTGTCCTTAAGTTGCTTTGGTCAGGTACTTTGTTAGGCAACCAGGAAAATAACTAACATACAAGACAACAAAAGTTAAGAGATGGTAGTATATACAAAGACATTCATTGCAACATTTGTATTAGCAAAAATTAGGTTTTGAAACCAAACCCAAGTCTTCTGCAGGAATAACAAGTGCTCTTAACTACTGAGTTATCTCTCCAGTCACAGTAAAGAGTTTTTTAACATGTACTCTGAACATCTATCTTCCTTATGAGTTGTATAAATATAGTCACATATATTAGTAAATTATGTACACTGTTCCCCTAATAGAGAAAAGAAGTTTCTGTGTTGATTTCTTTAATCTTAATGGTTGTATGTGTTTCCTGATTGCTTTTACTTTACTTTGTACATTTACATATCAAAGAATTAACAAGGGAAATGAATAATACACTAACTCTTCTTGAAAAAGAAACCTTTATTTGTAGCTAACTTATTTTACTCTCTTAAATTAGGGCATAGAATGCCACATTTGAGTGAAGGAACCAAGGGTCGGCAAGTAGGAAGTGGAGGAGATGGAGAGCGATGGGGCCATGACCGAGGATCCAGAGGCAGCCTCAATGAGCAGATTGCTCTCGTGCTCATCAGACTGCAAGAGGACATGCAGAATGTGCTTCAGAGACTTCATAAATTGGAAACATTAACTGCTTCGCAGGTAAGTTGCTGAGTTTATTCTATTGTTGTCTTTTGTTTTTCGATTCTATAAAGCAGTGTAGAATTTGTATTGATGATACTTGCATGAAAACTTTTTTATATTTTAGATTTGCATAAATACACATTTTCACAAGTTGACACAAATTATAATAATTCTTGTTAACGATCAAATCACCTAGTTTTGAGGCTATTGTTTAAGGAAAGACTACCCTCAAAGATGAGTGCCATTTACATTAATAGAAAATTTTTAGAGCGTGAATTTGAGCAGTACAGAGGGGTAGGGATATAATTAAATGGCTCAGCATTCACAAGGCCCTGGGTTCAGTTTGCACAATGAAGAGAATAAAAAATTAGTACATTGAAGTTAGGGACTGGATACTTGGTATTAGAAGAAAAATTTCTACTAAACACTAAGTTTAAAGAACTAATAAAGAAATCTTTACTTACATCTAATAGTTATTATTAAAGAGTCATTCTTAGGTACTCATAGTGACACATGCCTTTGATCATAGCACTGGGGAGGCAGCCTGGTCTGCATAGAGAGTTCCAGGACAGCCATTGCTACATAGAGAGGCTCTATCTCAAAAATAACAGCAACAACAAAAACCAAAGAAACAAAACTACAACAATAAGTTTTTGTGTAGTAAACATTTTCTATTTGTATTGTGTTGGCTAGAGGTATGATATTAAATTGTTAATTATTTAGGGTAAGTTAGTTTTAGTATCAAAAATTTAAAACCAGAGATCAGTGTAGACTGATAGTTTGATCTTCACTAGTTTTTGGCCCTGTGAGAATCAAAGATGTTAAACTCTTGAGATTCCTGAAAATGTGAAAAAGTGGGTCTCTGATTCTTGTGCCTTCTCTTTTTCTCCTGTTTTTCTTGTCCAACTTCAATATGATAGTTTTTGGCTTGTCTTACTATATTTTATTTTGATATATTTTATTATTATCTCTTGATAGCCTGTTCTTTTTTAATGTGGCAGAAAGGGAGTGAATCTGGATAGGAGGGGAGGTGGGAAGGACCTGGGAGGAATAGAGAGAGGGGAAATTGTAATAAGGATGTATTATGTTAGAAAATAATTTATTTTCAATAAAAGGGGAAAAAATGAACCCTTGAAAATGAAGTACAACAGAGACTGAGGGTATAACTTGGTATTAAAATGTTTTCCCAGCATGTTGAAGGCCATGACTCCAAATCCTAGCACCACAAAAAATAAAAAGAAAAGACCCTATCTCTAGTCACTTATAAAAGCCCAAGAAGAACCCAGACATCCTAGTTTGCTGGATTTTCTTTTACACAAATTGCTATCCTTTAATGAATAAACTGAACTTAGTGTACCTGGAAGAATGGAAAGTGCTCTTAACCACTGAACCATCTCTCTAGCCCCCAACATTTTTCTTTTCTTTTTTTTTTGGGGGGTGGGGTAGTGGTTTCAAAACAGGGGCTCCTTGTGCAGCCTGGGCTTTCCTGGAACTACCTCTGTAGACCATGCTGGCCTTGAACATACAGAGATCCATTGCCTCTGACTCCCAAGTACTGGGATTTCCCATTGTGCCTTAAGCTATAGTCTAGGCTGTCCTCAAACTTGTGATCTTCCTGTGTCTGTCTGTTGCTTCAGCACCACATAGCCTTCTTTCTTTTGTAAAATAGCCTACTAGTCCAATTAATGCTGTCCATATGCATATGTTGTGAAGCCATCACTAAAACATGGACAGTGTTCTGTTTATCGCATCCTCAAAGAAAAATGACTCTCCCCAAGCAGCCATCATGTGCCCCTAGCTCCTCATCTGTGAAGTGGGGATTCATGAGCACCTTTCCCATTCATGCTAGAATTTTGGCTGGCTTGATCTTGTTCAGGCATGGAGCATGTCGGCCATTTTTGCTATGAGTTCATGAGTGCAAAGTTAAGTCTTTTCTAGAAGACAGTAGTTTATAGTATTCTTCCCCATTGTTTTTCATTCTTTAACGAATCACTTCTGAGATACTCCCTGTGTCTTAAGACTTATAAGGGTTGAAAATAGATATGCCATTGAGGGCTTAATTATTCTAAGTACTTTGAACAGTTATGAGTATCTTTATTAACTGTACCCCAGTGTAGAGAAGTTTGTCTAGCTAAGATTGGGAAGAGCAGTAATCTATGTATAAAACAAATATTTAGAAGTCATTTACATATGTCCAGTTAGCAAAACAACAGTACTATGTTCCTAAGTCTGTGACCTTGCTAGCCATGGGTTCTGACCAGGTTTATAGTATCAGATATAAGTTAGCCTCCTGTGTGACAGGCCTCAAATAAATTTAGAAAGTGGTTGGTTACCCAAAGCAGTTATGCCGCTATTGCACCAGAGGTTACATCTTGCCTGTCATGACAGTATTTTATATGTAGAGTCCAGTGTTAATGTCTTTTCTTCCCCAGTGGCACAGTGCACATTCTGACACTATGAAAACTAGCTAACAGGGAAGAAGTTTCCAGGTTAGTTTCAGCTTAATTTATCACTATCGTGCAACCAAAGTGTGTGCTGTCTCTATTTCTCTAACATTACAATAAATGGAGAAAGTGGAGTAATATGTTTTTAGTACATAATCTAAGTAAACTTGTCTTTGAAATGAGCTAAATTGAAATCTCAATTTTCTAAATTAGCTGAGAAGTTTTTGCTTAATTTACATCATAGCTCTTAATGATATGGAATATAGTTCATTTCTTATATTACATGTTGTGGGTTCCCAAAGAGAGTATGAATGTTGTTTATAGTCATTTGATTAATAATAAGGCTGCAGTTCTCAAACATGTTTACAAGTTGATGGAAACTAGATTAAGCAAAGTTAAAGGACTAATAAGGCTAAAAGAAGAATTTAGATTGAAAAGTACTATAAATATATGAAATTATGTATGCATATATATAATGACATTGTGGAAAGAGTAAATAAATAGTCTAAAAAACCATTTTGCCATAATCTCATGTAGTGCATGCTGACCTCAGTGTAGTTAAGGATGATATTAAACATTTGATCCTCCAGTCTTTATCTTCTGAGTTCAGGGATTATAGGTAATCCAGCTCTTGGTTTGTGTGGTTCTGGGGATTAAATAAAAATGATTTATGCATTCTTGGTAAGAACTCTACTAGTTGAATTATATTTCAAACATTGATTTGAGGTATCATTTTTATAATTTTATATAATTTGAACTATATAAACAATATAAGGTATTTGTATGCCTCACAGGTTTAGGGACCACCCATGCTGACCTCACAGCTCCCAAGTAACTGAATATGAACTTCTGATCCTTTCTTCCTCCATCTCCCTAATACTGAGATTGCAGATATGACACACACACACACACACACACTCATACACACACCACAAAACCCTCACACATTCACTCCCCCACGCCCCACTCACCCACACACCCACAATGTGATCAGTGTGGGCTTTAGTGTAATAAAAATTTAGGACAAAAAGAGAGAACAAGAGAACAAGTTACTTATTCTACTTTAAAAAATTGGAACTAGAAAAAAATGTTATGTGGAGCTATGGTTTTAATTTAGTTGGTGGAGTACTTGCCTAGCATGTAGGAAGCCCTACAATTTGATTACCAGTAGTGCATAAACCAGGTGAGTGTGTGTGTGTGTGTGTGTGTGTGTGTGTGTATGTGTGTGTGTATGTGTGTAGTGTTGTAGTGGGGGGGGGACAACACAGGATGGCGCATATCTGTAATCTTAGTATTGGGGGATGAGGCAGGGAGGATCAGAAGTTTACATTCAGTTACACTGGGAGTTGTAGGGAGCCTGGGCTAGACACCCTTTCTCAAAATAGAAACAAGTAAACCAAAAAGAACCACAATTAAACATTTTTTCATTGTGTCAAAGTTGTTACTTTTTGTTTGTATTTAAAGGCGAAATTATCATTGCAGACAAGTAATCAGCCCTCCTCACAGGTAAGAATTTCAAATAAATTATAAGACATTACGATTTATGAGATACTTAGGTCATTAAGTATGAAATCTACCCTTTAGAGCATTGGAGATAAAAAAATATATTTGGAGCTGTAGCCCCTTTGGTTGTTGCCTACTGTTTCCCTTCAGAGTGTTTTACTTTATTCTGTAATAAACTTTTTTTCCTACAATAAAAAAAATTGGATATGTTTATTTAAGTCTTAGAAGCCTGCTTACTGAGTATTGAATAATCTATCAGAGGAGAGATTTGTTACTAGTTTTAACTTTTTTTTTGAATTATATATTAAGAATGTCTTCAAGTTTCTCTCTGCAGTATTTAAGAGATAAATGACAAGCTTCTTTTATTTTCTCAGAGAGCATCTTGGTGGCCCTTTGAGATGTCTCCCGGTGCAGTAACTTTTGCTATCATATGGCCTTTTATTGCCCAGTGGTTGGTGCATTTATATTATCAGAGAAGGAGAAGGTAATACTTGAGTTTATAATTGAAATAGTATATAAACCCTTATAAGTTGTAGTACTGCTGGTAGGTAAGGAGATAGATCCATTTTATAGATTTATTGACCTTGTGAACATCTGTTGATCCGGAGACTAAAACTACGTTAGAAAAGATATCTATGGATTTCTAGGCACTTGTAAAACATGAATAATTTTTTCACTCAAATATGTGATGCATTTATACACTTTTAATTTATGTAACATGACATAACTATATGCTTCTTAAGTTTTATGACTACTGAAAACACCATGCTCTTAAAGGCTGTTTATCTAGAAACAGCTTTAACAGGATTTCAGAAGCTCAGAAGCATCAACCATCATCCTGATAACACCTGTCCCTTTAAAATCTGTTTGTATGTGTGCTCTTTGAAGGTACAGACTTAACTCACTTCTACAGTACTCAAATATTTTAGGTGAGTTTCAAACCCCTCTGTTAATTTTTTATTATTTTTATTTTATTTGAGGTATATTAGGTATAGAGTCCAGGGTCTCATACTAGACAATCATGCTACTGCTGAGCTGTACCTTCTAGCTTCCCAAATTTCTTTTCTTGTTTCTTTTGTGGAAAACCAACAGTTAGGGCTATGGAGATGGCTCAGTTACCCAGCAAGCAAACGGGACCTCAGTTTGACTTTCAGTCCCTGCAGAACAGAGCTGGTCATGGCTGCAAATGCTTGTAATGTCAGTGCTAAGGAGGCTAACACAGGCTGATAAGGACGGGGCCGGCCAGTGTGGCCTACTGGAGTTTTACTGCCTCCCTCTAAAACAGTGGTCTCAACCCTCTTATAATACTGTGATTCTTTAATATGGGTCCTCATGTTGTGGTGACTCCCCAAATAATGTTATTTTTGTTGCTACTTCATAATTGTACTTTTTCTGCTGTAATAAATCATAATGTAAATAGCTATATTTCCTAATGAAAATGGGTGACCTTATGAAAGGGTCGCAACCCAAAGGTTAAGAAGCCACTGCTTCCTTTCACAGCCTTAGACACCTGCACCTAAACACACATGAACACCTGCATCTACATACACATGAACACATGTACTCCCACACACATGCAGGCCCCCAGACATATGCACACATGTATACACATGTACCTACACACATGAACATGTGGGCCGCAAACACATGCACACACATACACCTGCACCAATACACACAAGCACATGCAGCATATACACATGCACTTACACACACATGAACACATGCTCATGTTTTGGCTCCCCAAAACATGCACACACATATATACCAGACGATCCTGGGTGGGAGGTGGAAGTTTGAAAGGAAATTAGTTTTTAGGCTTGAGGGGACTTGGGTATCTTAATCTGGCATTTTTTATTTTTATTTTATTGAAAATAGATTCTTTTTTTATACATTAGATCCTGATTATAGTTTTCCCTTCCTCTAATCCTCCCATTTCCTCTCAGCCTTCCCTCCCCTCCACTGTACAGAACTACTGTCTGATTGATTTTCTCAAAGAACCAACTTTTTGTTTCATTGGTTCTTTGTATTGTTCCCATTGTTTTCATTTTACTGATTGGAGCCCTCAGTTTGATTATTTATTACAGTCTAATCTTCTTAGATGTGATTACTTCCTTTTGTTCTAGAGCTTTCAGGTGTGCTACTAGGTTGCTTGTGTGAGATCTTTCCAGGGTTTGTTTTTTATGTAGGCTCTCAGTGCTGTAAATTTGCTTCTCAGCATCACTTCCGATTGTGTCCCATAAGTTTCTTATGTTGTGCCTTCGTTTTCATTGAATTCTATAAAGTCTTTAATTTCTTTCTTTGTTCTGTCTTGACCCATTTTTCAATGAGTAGAATTATTCAGTTTCCATGAGTTTGTAAGCTTTCTGTTGTTTCTATTTCTATTGTTGATATCCAGTTTTATCTGAGGTGGTCTGATAGAAAGCAGGGTGTTATTTCAGTTTTTTTGTATGTCTGAGTATGTGTCAATTTTGGAGGAAGATCTGTGAGGTGCTGAGAGGCGTATTCCTTTGTTTTTGGGTGCAGTTTTTTTTTTTTTTTCTTTTAAATATATGTGAGAAATGTGAATGCCCTTTTATTGGGAGCATACATGTGAAAAGCTGAAATGTCATCTTGGTATATATTTTCTTTGATTATATAGTGTACTTTCCCATTTTTTCTGATTAGTTTTTTATTGTATTTTTTGTTACTATTTTTTCTTTTTATTATTATTATTATTAATTACACTTTATTCATTTTGTATCCCCCCATAAGCCCCTCCCTCCTCCCCTCCTGGTCCCATCCTTCCTCCCCTTTCTGCATGCATGCCCCTCCCCAAGTCCACTGATAGGGGAGGTCTTCCTGTATTTTTTGTTATTAATTACAGTTTATTCACTTTGTATCTCTTCCTCCTCCCTTCCCAAACCCACCCTTCCTTCGTCTGCTCCACCCACACCCCTCCCTCAGTCTACTGATAGGGAGGTCCTCCTCCCCTTTCTTCTGATCCCAGTCTATCAGGTGTCATCAGGAGTGGCTGCATTGTCTTCCTCTATGGCCTGGTAAGGCTGCAGGGGGGTACAGGAGGTAAACAAAAAGCAGTCCAATAAGTTCATATAAGAGACAGTCCCTGTGCCCATTACTATGGAACCCACTTGGACACCAAACTGCCATGGGCTACATCTGAGGTCCTTGGTTGGGGTATCAGTCTCAGAAAAGACCATGTGCCCAGGTTTTTTGGTTCTGTTGCTCTCCTTGTGGAGCTTCTGTTCTTTCCAGGTCTTACTATTTCCCACTTCTTTCCTAAGATTCCCTGCACTCTGCCCAATGTTTGGCTATAGGTCTCAGCATCTGCTTTGATACTTTGCAGGGTAGAATGTTTCTAAGGCCCTCTGTGGTAGGCTCCTGTCCTGTTCTCTGTTTTTCCCTCTTCTGATGTCCATCGTCTTTGCATTTCTGAATGAGGATTGAACATCTTAACCAGAGTCCTCCTTCTTGTTTAGTTTTCTGTAGGTGTACAGACACATGCTGGAGAGGATGTGGAGAAAGGAGAACCATTCCTCTTTCACTGCTGGTGGGAGTGTAAACTTTTACAACCACTTTGGAAATCAATCTAGTGCTTTCTCAGACAATTAGGAATAGTGCTACCTCAAGATCCTTGTTATATACTTGAGCATATTTTGGATATATGACTACTCCTAGGCATATACTAGGAGTAGTCATATATCCAATATATGCCTAGGAGTAGTCATATATCCAATATATGACTAGGAGTAGTCATATATCCAATATATGCCTAGGAGTAGTCATATATCCAAAATATGCTCAAGTATATAACAAGGACATTTGCTTAGCCATGTTTGTAGCAGCTTTATTCATAATAGCCAGAAGCTGGAAACAACCCAGATGCTCCTCAGTTGAGGAATGGATACAGAAATTGTGTACATCTACAGCAATTAAAAACAAGGAAATCATGAAATTTGCAGCCAAATGGTGGGAACTGGAAAAGATAATCTTGAGTGAGGTATCCCAGAAGCAGAAAGACCCACAGGGTATATACTCACTCATAAGTGGATGTTAGACATACAATACAGGATAAACATACGAAAATCTGTACACTTACAGAAACTGATTAGTTTTTTCTTGAAGTCTATTTTGTTACCCACTTGTTTCTTAGGTCCATTGCTTTGAATATCTTTTTTCAACCCTTTACTCTGAGGTGATATCTTAGACGAGAAAGAGTATTTCTTACATGCAGCAGAAGGATGTATCCTATTTTCTAATTCATTCTGTTAGTCTGTGTCTTTTTATTTGGTAATTGAGACCATTAACATTGAGAGATATCAATGACTAATGATTGTTGATTCTTGTTATTGTGTTGTTGTTAAGAGGTGGTAGTTTGTTCTTTTGTTTGTGTTTCCCTTTTGATTTTGCTGGTGTGCAGTGACTTACTTTTTGTGTTTTAATGTGTGCAGTTAACTTTATTAGTTTGGAGTTTTCCTTCTAGTATCTTCTGTAGGGCTGGATTTGTAGATAAATATTGTTTAAACTTGACTTAATCATGGAATCTTATTTTCTCCTTCTATGGTGATTGAAAGTTTTGCTGAGT